>NW_028258344.1:20255000-20577500 GCF_053883595.1 Heterocephalus glaber
CTATGAGATGTGCATTTCAAATGGACAAATGTTAAAATTTTTCACATAGATTAAATTACAAGCTCACCATCATTCAACTTATTACAATAACTAAATGTGCATGCAGGAGAATTGCAAAGTTCACTATATTGTAATTTCAAAATTGTGCCTGACCCTCATTGTGTAAGGAGCAGAGGCAGGGTCACTTTCTCTTTGAGCCTTGTAAGAACCTGGATTGAAGTCTTTGTAAAAGAAACTATTCAGAGTCATTTTCCCATATGATGCTTCAAAGATGTCAGCTTAATCTTTGAAGTCTTTTCCTAAAATAATCAACTGAGAATTTAAAAACAAAAAGACTAAGGAAATGAAGTAGACTTGAGACATCTATTATTTCTCATCCTCTAAGTATTTTAGTAAAATTCTTAATTACGTTAAAAATGCACTTAAATTCCATATGTGACATGAGAATAGGTATTTTTAAGGCTATCTATACATCATAACCTTACTGTTTCTTTCAAATAAGATTTTGGTTGAAATATAATACTATACCACAAAATGTTTCTATAAGGACAAATTAAAAGAATTTCTACTTTGAATACAATTCCCCCATGAAAGTCACATAGCTGTGTGATATGTGAGTTCTGTCTTCTTTATTTCATAGATATGTGTAGGTTGATGTCTTTTTTTTTCATTTAATTTTAAAAAGCACATAGTTTTCTAGGAATGTGAATATATAAAACTAAGATTAAAGAAGCATCAAACCATACAGTGGAAAATTGAAGTAAATTAGATTTTGAGACTGTTCATGACATCACATTTATCTATCACATTGAAAGACATTTGTATGCTACATATACATCTACATTCTGTAATATTCTGCATATTTAACTATCACTTTAATTGTGCATTCAGTTAGAATAAAATCTAAAATTTGAGACTTTTTACTTGTGTAATTTTACATTGGAAAATATATTATATAGAATTAATAATTGTATTTATTGCATCTACATTATAACTGAATTTGTGGAGGCTTACTCAGCCATTTTTCAGTTGGAAGCGTCCCCAAGTTCAATTCATAGCACATGGTTAGAAGAGAGCCAAAATGATTTAATTCATGAGTTCACTATGTCATACCCTTCTTGACATCATTTTATTTTTTAACCATCTTCCAATGGACCATATAAGATGTATAGGGATTGATGGTTTAGGTGACTGAATTTATGTGCAGAATCTCTGGTTGAATTACCTAATAATTGTATTCTGAAATATATTTTGTAGGGTAAGTGCAATTGTTAACCAATTGAAAATGTTTACCTAAGAATCCCTTAATGTACACTAATCCAATGGTTATTGCTTGTGAGGTAGTTAAGCTGCAATTAAAGGCCTTAAGAAAAAACTATATTAATGCCTTATGGCAAAATATCGCAGTATCATTCACAGTGCGATCTACTGTTTTCCCTGGTAATTGCAGTGGTAGTGGTAGAAATTAAACTAATTTCACAAAATGGATTAAAGCAAATATGTATTAGTTCAACTATGTGTTTAGTCTGTTTAATATATGATTTGCAAGTGATTATTTGATTAGGATGATTCATTTACTAAATGCTTATAAAATTGGGAGTGCTGCATTCTTGGTCTTTGGAATTTTTTAAAAACAAGAACAGTATTTAGGGTACTTGCATTAAGCACAGTCTGTCTATGCAAGAAAGCATGTATTGAAGATTGTTTTATTCTTCCATAAAATTTCCACACAATTTTATACTTTAGAAACACAGCAATTTATTTTTAGTTTTGTGAAGTTATGTGTCTATAGAATAGTAATAATATAGCAACTCCTGCAGATATATTCTAAGAAAATAAATAGCAATCTATTTTAAGTCACTTTTTTTTATAAAAGAGACAATTTGCATCACAAGTTAGCCATGTATTCAGTACTTTATATCAGGTTTTTAAGTTTATCTTTAAAATCCTAATGGTTTAACTAAAAGAAGAATGAAAATACCATTGTTCTGTTACTCATGTAAGCTCCCTTTCCACATGATTCTTGCTCACTTTATATAATATATTTCTGCAAAAATGCCATGAAGTTACTTACTGGATATTCAAAACATTTTTGGCCAAGTATGCCAATCTTTATTTCAGCAATTGCACTATACATTACCTCATCAGAATTCAGAGCAACAGTCACTGGAGAAAATAGTGGAGAAGAGTGAAGATAAATGGGAAGAAGATGCACTTAGGTGGATACATACACTTTGATTCAGACCCCCTTGCATTAAGTAAGGACCAAGGAACAAGTTTACAACTTTGCAGAGAACTGGGTGAGCAAGGAGGTAAACAAACAGGAACAGGATTGCAATTATTGTTATAGAAACAAGTGAGAAGTCCAAGTATAAGTATAGTGGTGACATGGTCTCATATTCCAAAACTAAAAGATACACTCTTTTTTCTGAAATATGCAACATTACTGATGTTCTAATAAGTGGATGCTCCTTCAGCTTGATCATGTATTTTTCTTCAGAATTTTGAGATTTTCAACTACTATATTTCCTACTCAGAAACCAAACGGTGCCTAAGAACTCTTTTCTAAGAACATATCTATTTTAATCTTAAAAACAATGAATAGATTATAAATAAAAAGTGACTGGCAAACTAGTCAAAGGTAGAATTAGAGTTTATCATTCTAAATTTCAAGATAAGCATTGTAGATAATTTTTCTCTATCATTTATTCTTTATTCATCACTTCTATCCTGTAGACATAAGGACGTGTTCTCAGACAGATCTATTCCAACAATTCTTACAATAATTGTAATATTGGTGGACTTCTGTGGGTTTTTACTTAAATTTGTGAAACCGTGTTAAGTAAAATGAAACCAAACCTTTGAAATCCTGAATCAGAGTGGAATAGTAAAATTATCAGACATATAATTATATATTCATGTATAAGAAAAAATCAGGCAATTTTTATCTTTTATAATTAAATCTATAGATAAAATACAATCTCCACTTTATGAATTAAAATTCAGGCTGGCAAAATTGTCCAAGACACAGTTTCACCAGGTACCAATCCAAAGACCTGTCCACAAGATATATTTTTAACTTAATAATATAAAATAAAGAAAGAGAGAAATAAGTTTTTAGACACACACAGAAAATCATTTTTAAAATATTACATTACAATCTCATGGAGAATTAAACACAGGAGTTAGTTCAAAGTTAGTTGTAATTTAAATAAAATCAGTTCTCAATGCTAGCTTTTATAAACAATTCAATGATTTTTTTACACCATCATCAGAACATCATTCTAGTAATAATTTTTGGTAAAAATATTTTTAACATTATTTCATTCATAATATGCTCTATATTTTTAAATCTGTAATATTTATAGAGAAGAGGTTTTAAATATTTTAGATTAGATTTGATGATAACATCTCTCAGGGTACCTTTGGAAAGATATCTGCATTAGAATAGTCCAGATAATATTTATTTATATTGAATATATGACAGTATTCAAGTTAATCTCAGAACTTTGGCAGCTGGTGCAGATTGCGCCCAATTCAGAGTTTTAAGATTTAAAATAAGAGTTTATGGGCAGTTGTCAAGGTAATTTCTCTTTCAGTAATTTATTTGGTCAATTTCATTACTTCAGTCACTATAGCTAAGGTCTCTTCCTTAGACCAAGCATAATTTCTTTCAAATTTAGCCTTAATATATGACACAAACCAAGTAATGGTTTCACTGACATCTGAAAATCTATGTGATATCAAAGATGTAGCTCAAGGAGAATCGCACAAGTCAGAAATAAACATCAAAGAGGATCAGATGTACTGACAATTTTACTAACACACTTTTTTTTTCCATTCAACAAATATCTATTTTTTTTAATTTTTTATTGGAAATTTGCACCTTTACATAATCTCTCTTGGTTCTTATTTTTTCCCCATTCGACACACTAAGCTTTTGTTGTTGGATTATTTTTAAATATTTTCTTATAATTATTAAAATTGTTCAGTATTTTTTCTTGAACATTATATATGCAGAGGCCTTAACATTTCTTGATATTTTCCCATTAGTTGGCTTTATTATAATAAAGGCTTTTAGGTTTTTATTTTACTTAACAAATTAGTTTTCCTCATATTTACGGAGGAGAAATAGATCCGGGGTGCTCATTGTTGTTTAAAGCCACACTTACGCATACTGACCATGAGCCTTACCAGTGCTATCATCCTGGAAAATAAATGGCAGGAATGTTTAGCTTCAACTTAAAGGGAGTACCAGTAACACTGAGAAACTACAATTTGATAAATCCATCTCAATTACTGGGTCACTGTGTCTAAAGAGCCAAGCTGAAGTGGAGAGTTGTGCAATTGCACCAGTAATTAAGTCCCCAAGAGCTCAAAACACATTTTGCCTAGATAATCCAGGTAATTCTGACTGAAGTGCCCAAGTGTCTCATTTTAAGATTAACCAGTGTACTAGAAATCCAAATTTATGAAAGGGCTAAATCAGAGAAAGATTTTCAAGTTGCAAAAAGATTTAGCCAAGTGACTCTTTCATTGTGAAGAAGGCCAGATCTCCCCAAGAATGAGGAAAATTCTTTGCTCATTAACTACCTGAATTACTCACACAAGTTGACCAATCTCCTAGAAACAAACATAGTGTTAATGGAACAGCAGACCTAATTTCTGATACCCTTGTCTTAACAGTATGTGAGAAGTCAGCTTCGCATGCCTCAGTACCCAGAATCTTCACTGGGTACCTAGTCTTGGCAAACTTGGCTAATCTCTTTATTCATCTGTTAAGTAAGCAAGATATTATACATTTTATGTGCGTATTAAAAGAAAAATACAAGACAATAAAATTGAAACAACTTTTCAAGAATGAGAAAAAAATAATCAACTCAGCTATTTTTAACTTCTGATTGCTGAACTTTAGTGGCTATATGCCTGTCCTCATTTGAACACAGTCTAAACTAGAAGTAACTCCTAAATGAGCTCAATTATCAATGAAGACACTATGTGAGTGGCAGTTTTCTGCCACTCATTTGAAAATTATTTAATAAGAATCTTCTCTGTGCTATGAAAAGAGTCTACAGCTTTGCGAAGGAAACAAATATTTTATTTTTAAAGTATTAACTAATTTAATTTCTGAAAAATATTTTCAGTGTAAGATAATTACTTTCTAAAACTTTCTTAGTGATTCTGTGCATCCATATATGTGTTGTGATATTCCTACTTCAATTTTTTTAATTGACAACAAAGTTATACTAAAAAAGCATCATCCATGCTACTTAAAGGCTTAAGCTTTTAGCCCCAAGAGCAAAGTTGTTGGCTGTAACAGGAACAATCTAAACCAGTGTGAAGCCTGGGTCACTACAGTTTGAGATGCCACAGTTGATCATCTTAGGGGAGAAGTAACTTTCCTTTTACTTCATTTTGGTGTTATTACCCACTTCTACACATAAAATGAAAAAGGAACTGAGATTAAATCCTAAGAAAACAAACCATGTATCTCATCAGCGATGTCACTGACAAACAAACATTACAAAGAAAAAGGGTTTGGCTTCTTCCTTTCATTGTTGTGACAAAAAATGATAATTCTGGCCTAGATCATTCATGTTGGACACCAGGAGGCAAGGAACCAGTCTGCAGGAGACTGGATTTCAGAAAATCTAGGAGGCAGATTTTTGTTTTACTCCAGACATTCAGATTTTAAGTCTTATATTTAAAAATTGTATTCATTAGGGGATATCTATATATCCCCTATATCCTGATAAGCCTAAAAATAAATATAGATAGAAATTGTTGTAGATGTACTCATAAACATAAACATAGGTATCTCAGCATCCTGGAACTCTTATTTGTGAAAATCAGTGTCTTTAAAATGAACATAAAATTAACTCATAATCCACTAAGCAAAACAGGAATGGTGAGACATAAGTAGTCCAATATATAGTCCAGTAACTGCTCCAATAAAATGGGTCCTAAAGCTAATTATTTATGTATTCATAAAATAATTAAGTAATTTATTTAGTCTGTATTTTTAAAGAAAAACAAATCCCCCTTGTTCTATCCCCTGAAAAAATACCAGAGTATAGAATACTGTGACAACCTGCTCATCCAAATAAATATAAATATTGAACATTGTATTATAAAAATGCCTAACATTTATAAAGTACTTACTGGATGCCATGCATGGTTCTCAGTATTTACGTGTGTTAACTCAGATTTAATTTTGCCAATAACCTTTTGAGGGAGTATATTAGCGAGCATAAAATAAACCTGAATCCCCAAAGCACAGTGGCTTAACACATTATATTTATTTCTGACTTATGTCATGATCTATTACAGACCAGATGGCTCTTCTCCATACAGCAAAGGGACCCGGGGTACTTAGGATGGGGCCATCTTCATAATGAGGCCTTAAGTCACTGGAGAATGGGGAAAAAATCCTGAAAAGTTGTAAGTGGGAGATTTTTCATGGGCTGGAGATGGAAATATTCTTCATCATTTCCACCCACAGAGCTCAGTCAGAGCTCAACTTATAAGTGGCTGATAAATGAATGTTCCTGTAAGAACAAAACTTCAGTCCATACTGTCTGACACCCTAACCAGATACATAAAGGTTCTGTAGTTTTCTGAGAGAGACATGGTCCCATCCAGTCCCTGCATCCACCTCAATCTGTATTACCTTCAGTGACATTCATCCTGTGTCTGCACCTGGCTCCGAGTCCACTACTCCAAAGTGAGAAAATATTGTCTTACCAATCACCTCTGTACCACCCCTGCAGATATATAACCAGTGTACAGCAGTGTGGCAGAAGTGGGAGAACCAAAGTTAATAAAAGCCACTGAGAAGAGATTGAACCACTAGTAGTCAGTATTTGACTAATGTCATTTTGAAATCATGTTGGGCAGACATTTTGAGGGCTGCCCACATTGCTCATGAGCAGAGTTCCTTTATTTTGTCCTGATTCTTTTCTCTTGGAAGATCCCCTTTTGGTTTTACTCCATGGTTTCAGATTTTGTCTTGTAAGTGGCAATTTAAGTCCAATGAAGTATAAGTGAAACAAAACAAAACAAAATAAAACAGAATGACAAAAACTAACACTTAGCCTGGTCTTTGCTGAAAACTTGAGTCCTCATGAAATTTTGTTTCTCAAAGGCTTTCTTGCATTTTCTTGTGATGATCAAGATCTGGAGGGCCAGGGATTTAGCTCAGTGGTGCTGCCACCTTCCTCATAAGCACAAAGTCCTAAGTTCGATCCCTGGTACCAAAAAAAAAAAAAAAAAAAAAAAAAAAAGATCTGGAAGCAATCCTCTTTGCACAATCTTCAGGGTCCTATATATCGTTCAGACTCTCATTTTTCCTGTCAAATCTGGATATTTTCCTTTGAGATCATTTTGGTTTTGGAATATTTGTCAAGTACAAGCAAATGTAGACAATTACATATTAAAATTTTAATTGATTCCAATCACGTCCTCCAAGGCTGTCTTTTACTTATCCCAGACAATATTTTCCTAAAATTTTTGTCATGCATATTATGGAATACCAAGTCTTGAGCCTCTAGTATCAATTTTCACTCTGACTACTAAACCACTGCCTCCTATAACAAAATACTCGACACCACCCAATTACAAAGTATCAATTTGTATTTCGAGCAAAATAAAGCTGACAATTGAAAAAAATTATAGAGTGTATTTCTGGTTCTTATCTCAATTTAATGGTAATCATACAGTTCTCATAGTGATTCATGGACTAAAGTTCCTTCTTTTTTAGGGTGGTTAAATCTCTGACACATAGCCTTGATAGAATTTGCAGAATGGATTGAGGCAATGAAAGCTTATGGATGTGAGATTTCTGTAGCCAAATTCGGAAGCAGCCCATATGATTTTTCCCATATTCCAATTACTGGAATCACTCACAAGGCAATTATGAATTCTCTTTTTTTCAGAACTCAGACTTCTAACATCCTGTCAATTTGATATATTTTCAAATGATGAGGAAAAGGGATCATAGGTGAATTAAAAAATTGATCCAATTTCATCCTCCATGAAAGCAGAACTAAATATAAATCTTTAAAAATCTAATTTCAGATAGATACTTTTTAAATCAGAACTATTTATTTACTTTTAAAGTTTATTTTAACTGTTACATAAGGATATGGTGTTGATAAATGTCCATTCTGATGGTGGCTCATATGACTACAATGGTGAATGAAAGGTGGACAGTAAAAGTGACTTTGGTGAAATTTCAGATGAAAATAGGGATTCTTTAGGAAATTACGTAAGAGGATGTCCTCGTTATATCATGACAAAGCATTTGCATGTATTTTGTTCATACCCTGAGACTGAGGGAGCTTGGCAGAGGAAATGTTAAAGCAGTGAAGTATTAAGGCTGCAGCATGGGTATTACTGCCTGCCTGTAGCTAAACTCACAATGAGAATCCAGAGCAAAGACCAGAGTGGAAAAATTTGGAACATTTGTGATCTAGACAGATATGGAATGTGCATAATGGTTCAATGAAAGAGAGTGTAGAAAAGTAGAAATTCAGTTTTTCTAAAAAGAAAAGAAAAGAGCCCTAGGGTGCCCTCTGACCCTAATAGCGCCTCAAGGTCCTTTTACAAGGGAATCATTTTCCAGAGTTTAGGCAGAAAGACATTTAGACACTGCTACAGAGGTGGTTCAAGCATGCCCAACTGCAGCTTGCTCTGGAAACTATGGCATTGTTCATTTGCTGCAGGTTTTGCAGGTATGCAGAATACAAGAGTTATGAGGTTGTGGCAGCTACTACTGATATTTCGAATGAAATACTTAGATGCTAGACCAGGTACAATGAGGTCAGTGTGCCTGCAAATAGCCCTTGAGAAGACCATACTTGGAGCTTTGGAAATAAAGCCAAAGCTACAGTGGAGACTCCTGAACTGTAGGAGTGTGTGATACGAACGTGAGTCATGGAAAGTTACAGGCACAGGCAGTGTGTAATGGCAGAATGGCCATGTGGACTGCAGCCAGCACAGGCACAGGTATGGGGTTCCCCAGGTCCTGGGTAGTCTACACCTGGCTACAATGTGTCCAGATGCCAGACGTGGAACTTTAGGATTTAATGTTTGTCCTACTGAGTCTGCGTTTTCTTTGGGCTTGAATGAAGTCCCTCCTTATGATTTACTTCCAGATTAAGCTCTTCCTTATTGCTTTTCTTTTCCTCTGTTTTGGAATAGGAATGTTGACTCTGCCTATCCCATCATTGGAATCTGCAAGTATATAGCTATCTTTTTTATTTCCCTGTAGATTTTTTAGATTTCTAAAAGGAAATAAAAAAGCTGAAAATTTACTTTAGGTCTCAGAAGATACTTTAAACTTGGACATATTTCTTTTTTCAGTATGACACATTTGGAAAGTGATGGAAACTTTAGTAATTGGAGGTTGGTGGGAAGTCCTAAGGTCAAGGCAGGTGTGACTTTGAAGAGTAGTGTAGGACCCAAATCTCTTCATCTTCCTGTTCTCTTCCTCTAAAGTGCTTACTGGATCATGATGTATGTAGTTTTGCTTTGCTAAGCACTTGCTGTGGTCACTCTCTGGTCCTCCTACAAGAGGCTGAAAAATATGGGACTACTTAATTATGGACTGAAACTTCCAAATTAGTGAACCAAGCAAAACCTTTTTTAAGTTAACTAATTCAACCATATTGTTATAGCAACTGAATTCTAACTAATGCACCAAAAAGCATAAAATTACATATATTTACAAGATGTTGTATGATCATTCAATACATGTTGACATTGTGTAATTTTAAATTCAGAGTAAATATATACCCCTTCAAACATTTATTATTTCTCTATAAGGAAATTTTCAAAAGCCTTTCTCCTAGCTTTTGAATTATACAGCTTATTATTATTATTTAGAGCTATGCATTTTTTAGCCTTGTGTATTTATCTGAAGAGGAAGAGAACATTCACAATTTTTTCAAGTTTTTATTTTTTACAAATTCCAATCAAAAGCTAAAGGCAAATTGGAAACTATTAAGTGCTAGTTTTATTCCAAAGTATAGGATCATTCAGTTTTATTCCAAAAAATATTCAAACCTTAAGCAAAACTTTTATTTATGTAAAAGAGAAAAATGAAACAAAATTATACATTAGTTTTTCATTGGGTTCATTGAGCAAAACAATTTCTGCTACTGTTCAAAAGTACACCTGAATGTCTAACTCCTGTCTAATTATAACTTAGTATCTATTGTTCAATCTCTCCTGGATTCTCTTCCTCACTCTTCAAGATTTGGTAATCAGGCTACACTTTCACATTTATGAAGAACTTTTATAAGATTCAACATATGAATGACAAATGAAGTACTTATCTTTCTGTAGCTGGCTTATTTCCCTTATTACAATCTCCAGTTCTATTCATTTTGTCACAGGTCAAGACTAGATTTTATTCTTTCTCATGGTAAATTAGTATTCCACAGAATATTTGTATCTCATTTTAAAACTCCATTCATGAGTTTATAGACACTTAGCTTTTTCCATTTTTTTTTTTACTACTGTAAATAGTGCTCCAACAGACATGAGAGTACAGATATTGCATCAGCATAGTGATTTAGTTTCTTTGCACGTATACTTTGAGGTGAAATTGAAGGATTTTATGGTAGATCTTTTTAGTTTTTCAAGGAACTCCCATATTGTTATTGATCTCACAATTTTTCCAGGATATTCTAAGATTCCATGGAAGAGTACATTTTTTTCCACTCCTACAGCATTTTTTTTTTCTTTTTTTGTGGGGTAGTCGAAGAGGAGCACATGTTCTTCACACTGAACTATATCTTTAGTTCTCCTCACTTCCCCTTTTGAGACAATCATTCTAAGTTGCCCAAGCTAAGCTCATTTGTGATTCTCCCACTCAGCTTCCCCCAGTGCTTGATTATAGGTATGCATGCTTTGTTTTGTTTTCATCTACCATATAAGAATTCCATTGTTACTAAACTATATCCAGCAAAAAATTTGAATAACGAGTTGTCTTTTATAATAATGGTTAATGTTTAATGAATAATCATTGTATCTTACTCAGAGACTCTGTGAGGTAGTATTATTGCTTACCTTATTATACATGTAAAAGCACAGAAAATTTAAGTATTCATCATTGTAGTTTGTAAATGACTGAGCCAAGGCTCTAATTGAGCTATCCAAATCTAGGGCCATGAATATTAAATTTCTAATTCTTCTATAGTGATACCATTAAATAGGGTATAAAGATAGCACTTGCATAAGGAAATTATCTAGGGCTACTTTCCTTTCCTTATATGTCTAAAGATGAGAATGGCCTCCAGAAGGAGACTTCCAATTCCCTACTATAAGGCTTCTAATTCCAATTTGGATTTGGACTGGTTTCATTTGAAGGCACAAAAACTTTACTCATAATTATGAAAACATATTTACAGACATCCTGCAAGGCTATTTTAGTGAGAAGCAAATACCTCAGTGCCAAAAGAATGATATCTAGTACTAATTAAATTTAGGGGAATTTAAATAGGAAACCAAATGTTCTGGAATTGAGGAAAGAAATGTATGGAGACACAAAAGTTGGGTAAAAAAACAAAGACTTTATTCACCAGCAAGGGGGACTGCCAGAAACTCATCTGATCAATGTCTACCCTGTCCTTTGTTTTAACATTTCCTTTTATATCTTCTTTTAGCCATTACTTCATTCCTGGTGGTCTTAGTCAGTAAAATTTCTGTTTCTCTTTTACAACCAGTTCCTGTTAATGGTTATTGTCACAGACATATAACAAACAGATGGCACCTAAAAGACATACATTGTAAACTACCCAAACATTTCTAGTTTGCTTTTCTGCAGGTTAAATGTTATCTACACTTAGGTTACAGGTCAAAGGTTCAGTCAGCTATCACCTTAAACAATAAGAGTTACAGGAAAGATAAATCCTAAAGGAATGGATTACTTATTCTACTTCAGCTACCTTAATAACTAACCTATAGTTTAAATTTTCTCTATCACCATTAGATAGAATCATGTTTAGTAACTTTGAAAAGTCTGTCCCATATCTGCCCTTTCCTCTCTCCCTGTCAGAAGATTACATAAATAGATAGAGAGAGAGAGAGAGAGAGAGAGAGAGAGAGATAAAAAGAGATGGTAGATAGAGAAGAGAGAATGAAAGAGTCATGGTTGGTATGATAGATATGATGAATAAATAGATATGATAGAAAGATAAGTACATTAGAAATTTAGTAGACATGCTCTAGGCACACCATTTCTCCTTCTCTTTACCTGATGTCATTAGCCATTTTAAATTTTACTTCTTTTGTTTTTTTCCCAAAATTTTCTCTGAAAAATGTATGAATATGTGTAGTTTTTATATCAGAAGAAAGTTAAGCGATCTTAAGAAATTTTCTTAATCTTTTTCCTAGTTTTAGGGTTTACAAAGCAAAATCTGTTGTCAGACTGTTGCTTTCAAAAATCAGTGTAAGTATTTGTGTGGCACAGGATTCCTATAATCACCTTTGCTCCCTCTCAAGCAAAACTTCATCTTCTTTGGCTGCTATTTGAGCTGTTCATGGACTACTCACCTTTGGTCATATATTTTTCTATTTTCTATGGATTTGGCCATATCTTGGCCCCTTTAAATTTCTTTCCTCTGTTCTTTCCTCCAACAGTTTTCCCTAAAGTCATCAGTGCACCCAATCCAGCATCAGTCATTGATAACTTCCTGTGTATAAATCATATGACCTGGATGCTTTTACAAATCTTTGTTATTTGATTTTAGATTTCTCAGTGTGGAAATGTGGAACACTAACTCCTTCAAAGGAGTCTTTTTTTAATTTCCATCTCAGGAAGGTACATATTCCTACTATAAATACCTTACAGAGAATTTAGTCCAATACTTTTTCTACAACTAGTGACAGGATCATATGGCTTTTTCCTTTCCTCTGTTAAAAGGATGACTTATGGGGGTGGATCTTCCAATGCTGAACCAACACTGCCATCTCTATAATAAAACCAGTTTCTATATATTGCCAGGTCTAACTTCTAATAGTTTGTTTTGTTAAACAAATTTCTAGCTATCTTCATACTTTTTTCTCTTATTATCTTTATCCAGTTTTAGGATTAGCAAAATGTTGATTTCCTAAAATGAGGGGAGAAGTGTTCCTTCTTTTTTCTGCTTTAACTGTTTCATATAATTTATCAGTTAAAATGTATATGAGCCTGTTGTTGTAATATAGGTAGGTTTTAAAGCTAGGAATATACTTTCTTTAATAGGTGCTATTCAAATTTTATATTTCCTCCAGAGTTAGTTTCATTAATTTGTCTTCCAAGGTACTTCTTAGAAGTTGTCAAATTTATTTCAAAAACCATTTTTGTAATATGGTTTCTATATCCTTTTAAATTCTGTAAAATCTGTGGTAATTTCTCCTAGATCTTGATATTGTAATTTAAAAAATGAATAATTGATGTTGTGTAATAGGAAGAAAAGGCCTAAAGGAGCAGGGGAAGTGGGAGGAGAAGGGGAAAGGAAAGAAGGGAAAAGAAAAAATATGAGAAAGGGAAAAAAATGGAAACAAAGTCTTTGCAAATAGGGAAGAGTGGAGGGGGAGAAGGGAGAGCAGGGGAAGGGGAAAAAAATAAGAACCAAGATACTCATGTAATGGTACAAGATCCCAATGATGAATGTAACTGTGTTTTATACCTAAAATGTACCAATGAACTTATTGGGAAAAAAATACCTTACAGATATTTGTTTGTAAAACTAATGATACACTTTTTTTCTTTCTATGAGGGGCATATGCAAATTACTTCCTTTAAAAGGCAAGTTTCTTGAGGTCAAGAACTTTATATTAATCACCTCTGTGGCCCAACTGGAAGCAGGGCTGGTATGAATCACTTAGTTCATTCAATGTATTTGAGACATAAGAATTCTATCCCAAGTGTGACCTTCATGTAATCTGCTCCATAAAGCTCATCCTCCACTCATTAGGTCCATTAGGTCCATGGTGACTGTCCATTAGTTAAAACTTAAGAAATAAACTGCATTAAAACTCAAAAGGAAAAAATATTACCATAATAACCATAATTGTGTTTAAAAAGTCTTAAACCTCAAAGCATTATTTTCCTTACATAATACAATTTTTATTTTTTAAAAAAGTGATAAAAAGAAGGAAAAAGAAAACCTACTGTGGTATTTACAGTCAAAGAATATAAGACATAGGTTCTAGATTTCTAAAATATAAAATTTAATACCAATTCTGTTTTTCTTTTTTCAATGGTGGAAAGGTTTCATATTTAATAAAGATAGGGAAAAAACTGAAGGGTAAGGAATAATGGGCTATGCAGAACGAGTTTAGGATAACTAAAAAGTAGGAAAAGGGAAGAAAAAAATACATCTCTCAGTGTAAGGTGGCTGTAATGAAGAAGACTGCTCGATGGCACTCAGTGGCCACTGTCTTTCTTCATGTTTCCCACACCAGCAATATGTCCAGGTCATCCTATGAAAAACCTGCTCAAGTTCTCATGAAAAGTCCACATCCAGGGTTCTGAGAATTGTTCTGCACATGTGTTCCAGGATCTTATCACACCTCCTTTCCTGGCCAGTGTTATGGATGCCCTACCTCCTCTCTCATTTCCCCAAGACCCATAATTCTTTGTGAGGTCCTCTATAGCTTCTTCCTGGAAGGGCCTGTAGACCCTACCTGGGGGAGACTATGTCCTCGTCAACTAAATTGGGGTTTTATGGCTCATCAGCTGAGTTGAAGAGAAAAATGGTTAGAAGATAATGAGAAAAGAATTAGTAACCATTGAGCTGACTGCTTGACAGGAGTAAGAAACTTTACCATTAGCTATTACTATTTACTGTTACTATGAGGAGGTCAGATTTTCATGCTCCCTGTGAAGGAGAACATATTTCAGAGAGGGGTCTTAGATAAATGATCAAGAGCATGAGAGCCATGGCCATAGCAAGATCCTGTTTACTTAACTGTAGCAGCACTGGAGTCTTGCTTTTGAAGAGAAAACTCGTCTTCCAGAGGGCTACAGGAGTGGCTTTTTCCTTTTGGGGGTCTTCTTTTTTTCAAATAGTTCAAGTGGGACTGGCTTTATCTGAGAAAGATGAATACACACTCATCTCTGCCACCTTTACTGCCGTGGTTGTGGCAAGGATCACTGAACAGGGGCCCTTTCATTTCAGTTTTAGTTGACCTGTGGGAGGCCCTTCTTTCCAAGTTTTATGAGCACTTGGTCGCTAGAGCAGACACTAGGTGGTTCCTCTTGGCCAGGAGCTGGCAGGACTCTGTTCCCATACATTTAGATGGCCTGTTGAACTTGGTCTCCCATATAACATCTCAAAATGGGTTCAAATTTAGCCCAATTTTGGGCATGTTTCATACTCTCATGAGAGGAATTGGCAGTAATTGGGGCCAGGGCTCAGACATCTCTTGGACAAGTTTTACCAGACCTCACTATAGAGTGCAGGAGACGACAATATTGAGTATGCCCCCCAAACAGGCTGCTAGCAGTGCAGACTGTGAAGAGCTAACCCCCACAACTGGCTACAAGTGAGTCTGGCCAAAGCCTACATGCTGAGGTCAGAATAACTCACACTCAAACTCCATTCCCACAATTAAAACTTTCTTAACTAGAAGAACAGTGTTCTAATTACAACCATATATTTTGTCTATTCTGTTCCTAATTGGAGAATACTTTGAATTGTACTTTAAGAGACTTGCTTACATTAATTTTCATAGAAAGGTCAAGACTGCACCTCCTCACACATAGCTTGCCTTTACCCCAATTGATTACTAATAAAAGTGAGTGGCTTGGGCTAGCCAGCACCTTTGTCGGTTGCACCAGCATCAGTTATCCTGGTGCCCCACTCTCTGTCTCTCTTAGCTCTGTCTTTTAGTTTTTTGTTTTTCCCCCCCTCAGGAATATGTCATATACCAGGCAGGAGACTGGAGCCTACTCCAGAGGTTTCTGGTAATGTTTGATGGGTCCCCAGTAATAGGGTCTTGTTGGCTCTCTTTTCCTTCCCAAAAGCCTGAGGTCTCCATGTAGAATGGAGATGGTACTTTATTACTAAAACTTTTGCCACCCCCTGAGTTATTGGAGAGGTAAACAAAGGCCCATTGTCACCCTGGAGGACTGAGATAGTCCAAATAAGGGGATGATTTCCTTCTGATGCATCTTGACTATTTTCACAGCCTTTTCTGAATGAGTAGAAAAGACTTCAGTCCAGCCTGTAGAGATGTCAATTAGGACCAAAATCTGTTTAAATACCCCACATGGTGGCATGTGGGTAAAGTCTAAGTGCCAGTCTTCCCCAGGCAATTCTCTTTCCTCTAAGAGAGGAAAACAAACAAAAGAGGTTTGGGCTTGCCAGGGCTACTGTAGGTGCAGAGTGGGTAAGATTGTAGACCTGTCTAATGCTTGCTGCTAGTCCTAAAAATTCTGTTGTAAAACAATGAAAGTGAACCTAATAAACTGAGTCAGATCTTTTAACACTTTCTTATTCTTTATTCTTCCTTAATATTAAATACTTTTTTCTGTCATATTGTTCTTTTTGTATGTAATCATAGATCCTATTAAAATAGGTTAACTTATTATTTTTATTCTTACTGCCATATGGTCTTTATCTTTTTTGTCTAGCTAATGTAACTTTTCATGGGTAATGTCCCCAACATATTGTTGTAGCATTAGATAAAAATAATATTTTTCAGAGCTTAAAATTGTCAATGACATTAAATGCTTAGAGAATAGAATTAGAATTGGAACCAGAGAAGTTCCTTGTACTGCTCTCCCTTTATAGTGTCTTTTGTGGACTCGGCTAAGCAGAACTGTTCATGCACTTGGATGAGGTAAGCACATGGTGTGTAATGATGAAGTGCTGATAACTAACTACTCCTTCTCTGATGCTCATTAATTTCTTCTAGTGGTGATTTCAATTACTCTTACCTCAACTTTATTCCTCACTTAAGTATGTTTATAATTAATAATAAGGCATACTATTTAAATTTTGGTACCTTAAAGGAATAATTATAACCCTTTTTTGTTCTACTATAATCAAAGAAAAAAACACTTTGGTTTAAAAGTATAGACAAAAGTATAATAAAGATTTGCATAAAAAATCTTTAAAAATGTATAATTTGCAGAGCTAAACAAGGATATGGTATTAAAATAACAGACAGTGCAACTGGATGGAGGAACCCAACATCTTCAAAAGGACACAGCAATTTTAAATGTGTAGCCATTTTTAGAAATCACTATGAATGTTGATATTTTTTCCTCTGCTACTCATGCAGCTTATTAAATGACAGAGGCATTAGGCACTGTCCACCTTAATAAAGGTGATATGGAAAAGAATATCCTTATGTGGGTCAATGTTTCCTAATGATGATTTCTGAAATTAAACAAATGACATACCCTGTTGCCATTAGTGCTGAGCCAACACAAGCCTTCTCAAGTCTATCTGTAAAAGTGAACAAAATGGATTAGCAGCACAGGACCTCTACTCCTGGTGGTCCCTTGATAAACTAAGGGAAGTCCGTGGGAAGGAGTGTGGCAGAGAGCTAGGAGGATTTTCTTTTTCACTTCTGTGGCTGAGAGGGTCAGAACTCGTAGAACAAGATGGTGACATTGAAATCACTTCTCTCATTTTGGGAAAAACAGAGTTGCCCTACTACCCCAGTCCCAAGTACTTTTTGGCAAAAGTACTGCTATTATGCCTCTTGAAAGTTGTAATTAAGTCAAGAATTTGAAATAGAAAATAGAAAGAAATTAATAAATATGAGAAAAAGAAAAACAAACAAACAAAAAAGAAAACAAAATCTGTAAGTGCCTTAAATTCCAAAGGAGGCCTTCTCTTTCTATATGAAAAAGGTGATTGTTTTCTTCAGGCACGATCATATTCTCATATAGGACTTTTTTCATAGTTCTTACACATAGTAGAAAAGCAAAGAATACTTGTGGGATTAATGAGTGCATCCTGGGACAATCAGTATGCTACACTAAGGCTTTGCATCATCAAAAATCATGAAACATGTTACAATTTTTAAATATAATTATATGTCCTTGGTAGAATCAAAATGATCTAGGCTTCTATTACTTTTATTTACAAAGTATGTATAAAATCCTTGCTATGTTCAAGGTTCTATACTAGTTATGCACAGAGATCTCACAAGGAAGATGTGTCCTATCTCTGCTTCTTTCTCAGAGGACATCTGGATTATAAAAATATAACAAAAAATGCAGAGATCTACCTGTTATAGAGGAAAATGAAGAAAAATTTTACAAAAGACAATGAGGTTTCAAAACCTTCAAAGAAAATGGTATTTATATTTTGTTTCATTCTTATTTTTAGTGAGGATGAAATATGTATTCTAAAATATACATTAAATATATCATTTTTTTTAAAAAAAGAGACTGCTTATTTGTAAAAATAGGCACTAAAATGAGTCGAAGGAGGTCCAAATAGTTGTGATTCAAGGACAGTCTACCACAGCGTTGGGGAAATCAGAACGAAAATGCAGGTGGACTCTAATTCTGAATACAATATGCTGTTTGAATCCATATGTATATCTATTTTGAAATGGATAATGGTAAACAAAGTTTCCTTCAAAAGCATGACTTAAGCAAGTTTGATGTTAGTTTTATTTTATCAATGACCTAAAACTAAGGAAATACATAACTACTATTAAATAAACTAAAATATAGTCATTTGACTTTGCAAATATTCTGAGATGCATATATTTATTGGAAAGGACCACCATTATTGGCAGCTCTCTTATCAGCATGAATGTTCCCCATAATACTAAATGAACAGGATGTTTCTCAATTCCCATTTGCCTCAATGTCTCAGCAGCCTTTAATATTAACTGTGTCTTAGTGAAAACTATTCTAGGGGTTTTGACATTGAACTCTCTTTATCTCTTCCTACTAGGCTTATATGCCTCGGTTGGAAGCCCATCTTCTATATCATCTTACCTTTCCTTTTGGTGTAATTCAAAATTAGTCCTAAATCTGTTCTTTTATCAAAATTGGCTCTTTCTCTAGAAGGACTTTCCCATCCTCACAACTTCAATTACTCTCTGTACTCTTGGTTTTTCTTCACAGTTCTTTATGTTTAATCACTTGTAAATCATTTGTGAATTCCATCGTAGTCTCAACCATGCATGTCCAAAATTAAACACAATGTATTCCACAATAACTTGATTTTCTTCTGGTGCTTAAATGGCCTTCTACCCACAAGGTTTCATAGGTCAAAATGTGGGATTTATATTTCCTACTGTATGTAGTGTGATATGAGATTTATTGGTAATGTCTTATAAGATCTTATTCCTCCAAATAGAGCATGAAATTAAAAGTTATGGAAAAAGTAAAGGTTAGGGTTAATTTTGATATTCCTAAGAAGTGGCTATATACTGAAAGTCAGTAGACAATTACACAAGTTCTTTCCTGATTATTATTGAATTGTTTCATAGCCATTTGCAAGAAAATAAAGACAATCAAATCTGACTCTCTGAAAGACAAGTACATACCTCCCCAATGACATGCAAGGTTTCTTTAGAAAAGTGGCTCTGCACTTATTTGGATATACCTTTAAAAAGACATTGTTTCTCTCAATGCCAAGAATGCCAATGGATAGGTCTGCTCTGAATCATCATTTATTATCAAAAATGCATTTGGACATTAGTGTTCAGAATGCTCTTCTAACTTCAGCCTGTGCCCAAACAGGGAAGGTATATCAGTTCTGGGAACAAATTAAAAGGTTATTTGTGTTCTTTTCCAGGGAACAGGCTTCTGAAAAAGATACATTTGCTATTCTTTGTAAACTACAGGAAAATCTATCTGGAGTAACTATCTTGGTATTTTTAGAATTAGCTGGGCAAGGCTTGTTGCTGCCTTAAGAGATTTTTAATTATATAGTTTATTTCAGTAATTACTTTATTTTATAGTGCACTTACTTCCTGTAAGTGCACTTTGTGTATGTGGCAACTGTTGTTCCTTTAATTATAAGGTTAAGTATCACATAATTACAGGGTAAATACAGTTATTTTGTCTTGTGTGCCAGTGTTTATGTAAGTTGGTGTTTTTACAAAGGATCCAAATGGTGCTTAGTAGTGTTTTTTTCTGATTCCCTTATAAATAGATTTCAGCACAAAATAAGATTGTATATTACATTATTTTTTCTTTTAAACCATTTGCAAGTGCCCGGCAAAGAATACCTTTATGAAATATGCTTATGTTACATTAAGAACTAACATCAGAGGCTTTCATATTTTTATAATGGGGAAAACTTACTTTTGTAATTAACAAGAAAATCATTTATGCTCTGTGCTCAACACCTCTCAATTTTGAGTTTTATTTTTTTGTCATTGCTACCAACTCTTAGCTTAAATCTACTACACCTATCTGAAAAGCAGAAAAAATAAAGCCATAATTTGAAATGTATTATAATATTAATTAGTTTATAAGCTAAAAGAACAAATAGAAAAATGTTGAGATTCCTTTCAACTTCTTTAACCATTACTATATTATTGAAGTTTTTTTGTGATTTTTATAAGTAGAAAATTTCCAACTTTGTATCTATTTATACAGTGATTCTAAAATTGGAAAGATTTTTTAAATGGAATCTTTTAGACTTCTGTTCCTCTTCATTAATTATGCCTAGCAAGCAAATAGATGTGATTCACTAGTCAGTCCATTCTGTAGACATTTATTTGATGCTTACTATTTTCCAGGAATGGAATACACTCTATTTGAGGGGCTTATTATCTAATATAGGAGGTAAACATATAAAACAGTAATTCTAATTTGTGTTAAAGGTTCCCCAGTATTGCAATAGGAAAGACACATAAGTAGCATAGAGTCACCAATTATAATGAAAGCAGAGGAAGGGGCAGTCCAGGAGGAAAAAATAAATAGATCTTTAAGATGAAAATTGTCCACTGCCTGTGTGGATATGGGTTTCCAAAGAAAAGATATGTTTGCTTATGGCTTTCAAAATTATAAGAGCTTTTAAAGATAGATAACAAAAAATGGTAGTTTTAATTTGAGAAGATAAAATGTCTATATGAATTTATTAAGCCAAACATTCTAATAGTTCACAACCTACTAATAATACTAATGCTAAACAGAATTATGAGTATAATTTTCTATTGATTGAAGAGTAGAATTGGTAATCAGACAGTGTGAATGTGTGGAAACTCTGAAGGCTGAGAAAAATTCCTGACACAGAATCATGGCACAGAGGACTGACCTTACACATTAGATTACTCAGCATGTATACGAATTTACTGATATGAAATACAGGGAGAAGAGGCATCCCTGCAAACCAGCTAGGCTACACAGTGTGGCAAAGTAGGTTCACTGCTGATTGGGTTTGGGACAGAGTTGCATTATGCTATAAAAGTATTATAGTAAATGCTTTGTGGTTTAATGCATTGCCTAATATCTAATGTGAATTAGAATAGAAAAAGTATTCTCTACCTATGATGTGTCACTGGAAAAGACCAAATTGAAAACAAAATAGAAGGTTCATAATTCACCTAGACTTTTTATTCCTCTTTTTCTTGGGATGATTGTTGCCATTTCATGCTCATAGTGAATTTGAGTAGATTGGTACCAATGGATGATTCTGAAATCAAGCTTCTTGAACTACTCTTTTGCAGTTCTTAATGTCATTACTTTTAACTTACATGTAGAATAACAAGATACTCTAATTAAAATTGGAGTCAATCTCTCGAAGCTAAATGCTCAGAAGCATTGCATTAAGGGCTCTTGGAGTCACAACCCAATATGTGAAATGGATGAAGAACTATAAGGAAACAGATGTCGTGAGATGCTCATCCCAATCACAAGCACTTATCTTAAGAGACAAGATGCAGCAAAAGCCACTGCACAAAAATCATATTAGCTACACACTAGAAGGGCATTGTGTTTACCCAACATTAAGGAAATACCTTAAGTCTTTTTCAGATAACACTATTTCCGGTAAAATTAAACTTGTCTTCTAATATAAAAGTCTATAAATTATGGAAACTTTTCATGTCTTAATACTGTAAACTTTAGTTACTATTAAAAAATAATTTCATTTAAACCACAAAGACCTCTGATTTTGCATATAAATCACAAAATCATAGTGTAAAATGAGCTAGGAGGTGGCTAAGAATAAAAGGTAATTAAACTCATGAATAAAAGAAAACTAACATATACCAGGTTCCATTTATTAACATTTCAAAACCTGGGACCTTCCAATTTGTACAATTCCTATTGAAGATGAAGTTTATGTTTGGTTTAATGGAAAAAAGGAATATTATAAATGGGAGAGAAAAGAGAAGAAAAAGAGGCAGATATCTCAGTTTCTGCAGAGATCACGTTAAAAGTAAGTTTTCATGACTTCCTATGTAATAGGCCTGTACATTGGAAGGTAAACTCTTTAAAGATCTGATTTATTAGATGTTAAATTATAAGTATGACTTAGAAGTTTTAAATTATCATAAAATGTAGTTTATTTTCTATGAAATATAAATGATTACAACCATTTGAGGTCATGATTTGGATCTGATGAGTTTCATAAAATTACTTCATACTCTCTAAAACTTTTAAATTACAAAACTCTCTAATTCTTTACTTTCATAAGGAAGGATTACAATAATATATAATGAGTTCATATAAAGAAACAGAATTTATTGTAAGTTAATTTTTTCAGCATTTAATTCATCTGGTTTTCAAATCAAAACCTTTGATAATACTTTAAAAACCAGTGCACAAATATATACACATGCATACCTACACTATTAGAAAACACTTGGTCCAAAAATAAATAGATTAAGCATGATTCAGAAATCTTTCATTACTTTTTCCTTTTGTCCAAGTGATTCTTCTGAATGAAATACTCACGCCAGCCTATATTTCATCATTTATCAAGAATAATATTTGGCAATAACCTGGTCTTGAGGCAGCCCAAAAATAATATCCATTATGGTTTTCTGTTAGCTGTACTTTCTCACATTGGTGCTGGTTTCTAGCTTGTGCTAGTTACTGGGTATATAAGAACAATTGGTAACCACATGTTTTGCATGATAGAAGAATCTAAGCATGTTTTTTCAATATGTTTTGTGTGTATGATTTCAGTGTAGTTAAACATAATGTTTGGTTTCTGACACAGAGGAATCTGAAGATCAGAGATTTCTTTGGGCAACTGTCAACACTGTCTGAATACTTTTTGTATGTTTGCAGTGTTACCAGCACACATCCTCATAATACTGATGTGAAGAGTGGTCTGGAAAGATATACTCTAATCACATGTTTATTTTCATGGTCATATCATTCCACATCAAATTTCATATCAACTTATATTATTATTATTACATAAACATGTTTGCATTGTTTTCCTGGAAGATAAAATTTATAAAGATACCTGAAATTGGGCAAACTGAAAAGTTGGAGGTTTCTTTTTCTCCTAAAGTAGAATAACTGGGGACAATCCAACAGTTTTGTTTTGCTTTCCTCAAATCATTTAGTTTGGATTACAGTTTGTAATAGCTAAAAATAGCTCATCAACTGGAGACTGGATAAATAAGATGTGTTTTTTGTATATATAGAATGAAGTACTACTCAGTCATAAAGAATGAGAAACTAGAGACATTTATAGCCAAATGGATGCACACTGAGGTTATACCCTTAAGTGAATTAGGTGGAAACACATATGTAAATACTGAATAGTTTCTCTAGTGTGAGAAACTGAAAGTGTAAATAAGGATCAAAATGTATAACAGATGATGTGAACTAGGAAGGAAAGGTCCAAAGAGGAAGGGGAATTGAGAGGGGTAGGGAAAAGGAAAGAAGGGAAAGGAATAAATGTGAGAAAAGGAAAAAAATGGAAACAAAGCCTTTGCAAATAGAGAGGAGTGGAGGGGTTGAAGGGAGGGTAGGGGAATGGGGAAAATATAAGAACCAAGATATATAATGTAAAGGGACAAATACCCAATGATGAATGTCATCATACTGTATACCTAAAATGTACCAATAAACTTCATGAATAAAAAAAGAAGAAAAGATATTGGCAGTAGGATCTGCTTTTTCATTAGCAACATTCTTTAATTTTCTAACCAACTTTCACAAATTGGATGTTCCCAGCCCAGGGTCATTTATATGATTCTACTACTTAAAAGAATGCAACAAATGTCTCTGAGGTATCCCAGAGGGGCAGCAATCATTTGGACACAAGCTATGTTGATAAACATTTTGAAAACTGGAAATGCTGAGTCCATGAACCAGAGGATGTCTTGAATTTCATTTGGACGTTATGGTTGCAGTCCTTTTCATCTTAATTTTCTGATAAACCTGGGAAACATTACCTTATCCTCGTAGTTTTACATGAAGATCACAACAGACAAATACTTTTGCTTTGTAGAGATAGTCACAAGATTACATCCAAATTCTTTCTGCTTTGACAACTCAACTAAATGCATGTGTTCTCTACTTTATGGCAGAAAGTACAGAAAATAAATTATAAAAGCAGCATGTACAGATAGTTTCAAGTTTTCTCTCCATTTCTTGTGTAGATTTCCATCCTTTGTACTCCCCCTAAAAACAGAGATTTTCTGAGACACCAGGACTTCTTGGGCAGTAGAAAAATTTTGAGGTGTTCTTTCCTTGGTGGGAAATCTCAGTACTTTAAAGATGTGAGAAACTAATTTGCTGTGATGGAAATTTCTTTTATTAAATATTTGTCAAGATCTTGGTATACCTAGTTGGTCCTGAGAACTGTAAATAGCAAAATAAATGAAAACTAAAACAAGTAACTTGGTTTAGTAGGTAAAAGTGAAACAAGTGTAACTCCAGCATCTATGACAATGGTTGTCTCATTGTTTCCTTTCATTATATATTCAAATAAGTCAATATACAGTTTGGTACGGTTAAGACACAAAATAATGTGGGACAAAACCACCAAGATGTGAAGGAGCCAAAGTATTTCACTAAAGTAACTGCTGCTTGCAGATATTGGGTAACTTACAAATGGTATATAGTTTCTAAGTAACAGAACTAGTATGCAAGTCGTTGTAGAACATTTGTCTCCAGAGTAGCTCTTTTTGTAACTGTACAGTAGTGCCATGATCTAAATAAGATGTGATGAGATCTCCATGCAAGAATTACTTGAGCTGGCTTATCTAGATCAATGTCCCTGTGTTCACTATACTTCCTCTGGAAGGTTGTGAGAATCATTTACTTTTTGAGCAGCCATGACTTAGGCCTTGCCTCCATGTGTTCTTACCACATCTAGGATGTGTTGTTGACAGTATACTTCTTTGTAATGGTGATTGCTATTATTTGAGGTGTTTTCCTTTCCAAAAACCTAGTGTTGGAAACAATTTCCATTGCAATGGTGTTAGGAAGTGGGGCCTTTCAGGAGGTTTAGATCACTAGAGCAGAGCCCTCATGAAGAGATTAATATCATTATACAGTGGGCTTGTGGGAGTGGCTTTGGTTATCTTCACAATTCTGCCATACAATGACACTATGTTTATCTTCCATTGATCTTCTGTATTCTACCATGTGATGGCAACACAGTAAGATGGTCCATACCAGATGCTGGCCCTTTTATCTTGGACTTCTCATCCTCTAGAACTGTAAGAAAATAGCTTTTTAAAATAAATTACTCAGTATGGTAGTCTGTTATAATAGCGAAAATAGACTGAGATACTGAGACAAAACTTTTCCTACCTTTCTCAGATCCTGAACATGCGTATACCTGGATACTGTCCTTACTGAAGAATGAAGAGCAGACGGAAGGAAAGAAGGATCCCAAGTGACATCTTTCACTCAGGGATCACCTTCCTATTGATGGTAGAAACAGTAATTCTGGGACTTTAGGTTTCTCAGCTTTCATCACCACAAAATTTCACTTATAACCCAGTGAACTGTGTGTTTGACACATTCATTAAACGAATGTAAGCAGCTGTAGAAACAATGAAATAGTAGTTTATATATACTTTTTATTTTGGAATGATTTTGTATTTATACAATATAAATGTTGCAAATACAGCACAGTGTTCTCATATACAGTGGTACCTGGGTTCGCAAATAAAATTTGTACCATGATTTTGAAAAAGATAGACACTTTTGTGTTTGTGTGGGAAAGATGGCTGCAGTCGTGTTTGTCATCCAACGTAGAGTTTGCAAACAAAATCAAAATTTTCCCAAACAACAATTTGGTTCACCAGCCAAAGTGTTTGTGAACTGAGGTACCACTGTATTGTTCATAGATCTTCCTCTAATTTATGCTTTTATGTAACTTTATCACATTTATGAAAACGAAGAAACTGACTCATGTTCAAGATTTCAGTAGTTCATTAAATTTATTTAACTGAGAATAAATTAATATAGACATTTAAAATGATGTTAATGGAAAGATAGTAAGATTTTCTTTACAATATTAATACATGCTATTATTTAAAATAGGTTGATAATGATGTAAATATAGACTAAATGCATCGAAAAAAAATTATAGATTTAGGTAAATATAAGAATTAAAGCCTGTAGTTCAAATAAGTGGAAAGAATAGATTATTTTATAAAACATTTTTGTGAAAATTACAACAATATCATTATATTTTGGGAATAATAAATCAAAAAGATTCTCAATATATTAATATTGCTAAACCAGATAAGGGGATAAAATATGCACATATATACAAATATATGTAATTTAGTGCTTAGAAATGATGTTAAAAAGTTACACCAAAGAAAGATACCATACATTTAAAGTAAATTTGATTATATATAATAAATATATTTTATATGAAAAAAGAAAATAAAACTATACACCAAATATGTTAAACTATCTATGGAATAATTATAAATTTAAAAGTAGATGTAAAAATCCAAACATACATGTATTTAATATCTATAATCTTAAAATCAAGACAAAAGTGAAAAGTTCAAAATAAAAAGAGCATAAAATTATGTACCTGATTTAAAGTAGTTAATAAATGTATTTAAATATATACACAAAGACATAGAATTTTCAAGAAGATATTATGTATTAGTTAGTCATCTGGGGAAAGATTTAACTTAAAAATGACTACATCCAGGGCCAAGGATTTTGCTCAGTGGTTCCACTGCCTGCCTCACAAGTACAAGGTCCCAAGTTTGATTCCTGGTACCAAAAAAAAAAAATGACTACATCCATGGTTGTCCTGGACCAAGAAGATTGTGAGAATCATTACTAGAATTTGTAGAAACATTCTGTGAAGCCATTTGGCAAGATATACATCTGAAACCATAAGAACTCTGAAGCTTAATTTTCAAAGATCTATTCTAAGGAAATAGTAAAAAATAGGAGAAATACTTAATCACAAATACAGTTATTGTTGCATTGCTTAATATACAAAATAAGAAGTAACCTGAAAGCCTTTCAATAGATGACTGAGAAATTTGTTTCTTTAATATGTTTAAATACTAGTGATTAATAAAAATTATTTTGATGGAAAATATTGTTTCAGAAAATGTCTTTAGTATATTTTTATTAAGAAAGCATACTAAACATCACATAAATTATACATATAGAACATATCTGAAATATATAGAGTAACATGTAATTTTATCAATGATAATGCATTTTCTTTATGCTACTTATTAATATTACTTTTTGTCTATATATTTTTGCATTTAATTTTAAATAAAAAATAAAATAAATCTTAAAGTTATCTGTATGGTAGTCAGGTAAATTAAATAGGCAAATAAGTACCATACAAGTCTTCATTGTACTGAAAATTGCCTCCAATAACTACTGAGCAATCATTTTCTAAAGTAATAGTATGAAAATGTTCTAAAAATTTACAGGAAATGAGAATGTGTTCTACCATTAATATCATTGAGTTAAGTTAAAAAGTCAGATAAGGCCCTAAGGTCACATGGAGATTTTAATGGAGCATATGTTTGATTCAATAGAAATGTCAGAAGCAAAACATTTGCATCAATGAAGTACACATGAATTAAAGATGAGTGAATCAATAGCCTTAATGTACTGATTTGGAGTCCCAAAATCTGTATAATAGTTAAATATTTCATTAATTTACTAAATGGTTCCTACTTCATGTCTTTTTCTATTTGCAAATTTGAGATAGTAAAATATGCCTTCAGTCTATGTAACATACAAAATGTTAAGGTAATACTTAGTCATCTTTTGAAAAAAGTAAACTATATGTCAAAGGAAAATGTAATTAACATGGTAAGGGTTTATGACTACAGGTAATTTTTAAAATAGTATTGAACTTCAAATGTACCTGTTTTAATAATATTAATATTGATATTTGAACATGCAATACAATAATATTATGTATCAAAGTACAATACAGCTTTCCATAATTAAAAACATCTTTTAAACATGTTACTTCATTTGAAATTCACATTAGCTCTATAAAATAAGTAAGTGAAAGCTATATAATTATTTGTGGAAAAATGAAATTCATAGGAACTAAGATGTGAGACATAATCCACTGGCCAGTCAAGAGTGTCAGTTATTAGTGTCTCTCTTCATAAAAGTAAATATCCAGGCAAGTGAAGAATCTTACTATTTTCCATGAGTATCGGTTGATAGAACTGAGAAGAGGTGATGCTATAGATGACAGCTGGGAATCTTAAATATATTTTTGATGTGTTTTGAATGAAAAGGAGCCTAGGTTTTCAGTTTATCACTACCATTTTCTAACTGAGAATTGAACAATCATACATTCTTCACTTTTAAAAAGAGAGTATTGACATGACAGTAAGGATTTTACTCTGAACTTGAGAAAGGAACACAAATGTTACCCTATTTAGATTATATGGTCTTTTGAAACTTAAATAACTAATTAATCAAATTTAAACTTAGCAACTATATTGCAAAGATAATGTTTTTAAACATAATTATAGGTTTACAGTGTAGCTCTGTAGTAGTGTGCTTACCTAGAGTGCATGTAGGACCTCAGTTTGATCCTCAGTGCTACAAGTAAACAAACAAGTATAGTCTTTGGGTAAATTTCTGCCATATACTCTGTATTTCAGATGTTCTAAAAATGTAGCTTCTGCTAACCTGATTTTTTCCTCCTCTCATAGTCTATGATGTCACTACATCTTTGGTTATTGAGTTGGATTTTGATAAATAGGTCATTTTTTAAATTTCTTTTTTTCTATTTCTTTTTTTGTAATACTGCTACTTTTATTTATTTTTTATTTTTTTGGTACCAGGGATTGAACTCGGGTCCTTCCACTTGTGCAGCAGGTGGTGAAACCACTGAGCTAAATCCCCAGCCCTTAAAAGCCTATTTCTCAGATAAAGCAACAAGTGCATGAATTCTTAGTCAACCCATCTTCTTGGTGCCTGAGTTTGTGAACAAATATTAAGTGTTCTAGGTTACTTGAGAGGTTCACCATCATCTCCAAATACTTCATGTTGGTTTCTTCAATATTATTTTCACAAACATCTTTTCATGCTTATGGAATTTGATAATTCTTATGTTACAATATAGATGTCAGCATTCTCTGTGGTTAAAGCTAAGTTGTAGTTTTGAAATGGAGGCTACAAATCTTTAAGTTCTAAGAACCCGTGAGGCTTTCCAATGGCACAGTATATGACTAAATAGAACTTGCTAGTCTAGTTCCTCAAACTTTAACTCAATGTATCACTAAGATTCCAATGCCACAAGGGTCAACTGAAAATCTTTTGAATCACTAGAAGAGCGCTGTCCTGATAGCTAAACTCATGACCTCTACACTGAAACATTTGGGATTCTAAAGGTCCTGTAACACTTATTGACTACACAACCTTGAACAAATTTCTTTACCTCTCAGTGTCCCATTTACTTTATTTGTAAAGTGAGAGTTTTTAATAGGATTTAGCTCAAAGTCCATGTCATTGTGGGAATTACATGAATAAGGAAATTAAATGGTCAGAATAACCCCAGAACATAAAATTTGAGTAAACGATAGCTATTGATATTTGCAAATTTAGTCACAAAAGTCAACTGTGTGCACAATACACCTTTGAAAACTCTTAGGACATACAGTTTGAGCATCTGTCTTAGGTTTCTCTTAGCTGATGTTTGATGTCCTCCGTTTCATTATAGGTAGTTTTTAACAACCATTGGCAATTTAGTTGACTGATAGAAATGTTCCTGATAATAGCTTAGTAAACTTCAGTTTGTTTGTGATACACTGACACTGTGAAAAGAAGAGACAATAAAGTTTACTTGTTAAACCATTATACACCAACAATCATATTAGGGAAAGAACCAGAAAAAATACTGCAAGAATTGAATGAAAAATAGAAAGTTTAGACACCAGATTCAGTAACTAGGTTGAAGTTCTCAAATCTTCAAGTCCTTTAAAGAGAGCAGGCAGGAGGTCTGTGTATTGGAATTGTTGAGCAGAGGATGTGAACAAAGACTCGCACAATTTACAGCTGCCTGTGGTTTTATAAGCCACACTGCACATGTGACATATTTTTTTCTAAGTCATAGAATTTTCTAAGTCATATCATAAAAGTATGAAAATTAATTACAGGATACACACGGAAAATGACAAAATAACAAAAATATTTAAAATAGGTCTTCTTCAAAAGTGGTTCAAGAGTGGTTTCTTTAATGTATATATTAATTTATTGTTCCCCCTAGAAAGACTTTTAAATTACGGTGGATTTTTACACTAGCCACATAATATTTTTAATACAAAATACAACTACAGAATACTGCTGAAAGTAACATCTTACATCAGCATACAAAAGAATTTAGATAAGACCTGCTCTGATTCTTGAGTAAGGAAAAGAAAAAATACAATTATTAAGTCATAAAGAGAAGATAAATCCTAAAAACAGTAAAAGCTACCTATGTGAACTTAACAGTGAAGTAAACTTTAAAATGAAATGTGAGGATCCCTGATATTGTAGAAATTTTACCCATTGCAATCAGAATGCAGAGCAATTATAAATCATTTAATAAGAGGAAACAATTTTTATTTGTGTATTATATGGTACACATCCAGTAGTAACCAAGGGAATAAATTGAAGTCATTCTGGCAAACATAAATTTTGAAAAGTAGCTAGATTAAAACATATAAACAAGAATGTATATACTCTATTGTACTATTCTGTATATAGTGGAACACTTGGAAAATATAGGAAAAAGATATACATTCACAATAATGACATGAATATAAAATTATTAACAATAAGTATATTGTGATACTCTATATGAGGAAAGTCATGAAATTTTATTGAATCAAAATTAATAAACCTATATAGATGTTTGTTTATGCAAGAATAATTTTTCTCAATTTCTACTATTTAACTTCAATCAAAATTTTAAATATACTTTTGAGGGACATAATGAGGATTGAGAAAATAATTCTAAGTATTAGTTGGAGTAGTTCAAAACATAGAATCAACTATAAATTTGAATTAATAACAAGAGAAGGAATTCAATCATATAAATTTCAAAGACAATTTAATGAAGAAAGTCTTTCAAAAATGGTTTGGAGAAAAGGCTATCCGTATGGAAAAAGTGAACCTCAAATTATACCTTTTACTCTATCCAAAATTTCATTCATAATAAATCAAAATATAAATGGATACTTTAAATAAAAAGAAATGAGAAAAAAAACACTTTGTGTCCTATATGTGGCAAAGTATTCTGAGAAATTACCCCCAAAACCTTAAACATAAATAAAAAGGTGATATAATATATATTAACAACTTAAACTCTGCCAAGGATATTGTCAAGAAAATAAAAAGATAAACCACAGATTGGGAGAAAATATTTTCAAATCTTATATTAAAGAATTTGTATCTTGGATAAATTTTAAACTTTCAAAATACCGTAATAAGAAAAACTAAAAAAAATAAAATGGCTAGAAAATGGACTCTTACTCAAAAGATTCTTTGAATGGATTCTTCATCAAAGGAAAAAATATGAATAGCAAATGAGGCCGAGGAAAGAAGCTCTGCACCTCTCACTAGAGAAATACAAATTAAACATACAAGGAGACAGTGTGAAAAAATTCTTTGGGATGTTGGAATTGTTCTATATCCATTATGCAGTAGCAGTTACCAGAGCCTACATGTTTCTAAATCTCCCAGAATTATTTATCAAAAAAGGTGATTTTTAAAATTTAAGACTTTAATTCTATTCAATGACAAAAAATAAAATAAATAAAATTCCACCAAAAATATTATGCCACAAGAATAATCAATAAATCATTTGAAGAAGCTAGCCTCTTGAATCAAAATATTTATAAGAATTTAGTGTATAATAAAGATAAATCTTTACATAAATGGGAAAGATCTAGAGTTGAATGGATGATTTTGAGGACACTAGGAAAATACCACATCACTAGCATAAAAACAATTTCCTTCTAAATCTAGTATTTGGAGCACAAAATAAAAGAGGAGGGCTGAGGATTTAGCTCCGTGGTTCCAGCTCCTGCCTCGTAAACACAAGGTCCCGAGTTCAATCCCTGGTACCAAAAAAAAAAAAAAAAAAAAAAAAGAGAGGAAAATTTAGGAAAAATACTGTCTTACTGTTAAAGAAAATAATTTATTTCTTCAGTATGACACCAAAGGCATCACCTTTAAAGTAAAGTAAGACTACTAAGTTTGAATACATAAAAATTCTTAAAAATAAAAGAAGTGTGAATGGAAAAATGATAAGCTAGGCAAAATAATATCACCTTGTAAACATTTTTATTGTCAGCTGTGGTATTTCATGGTGTGCAGATGACATAGTCCTTTTACTGAACTCCAAAGACAGCCAGATCTGGAAAACTGGGAGAGATTCCCCCAAATAATTCTGGAGCTAACTGGGAAAAAGTGAGATTTTTCTCTAATAATAAATGGTAGAATGGAAATGTAGGGCTACTGGTATGATGAAATTTCAGGACCAGTTGGAAGAGAAAGTGAAAGGATGTGAGCTAGAGACAAGAGACAATAAACAGTGTCTGGGCCATTTCATTTGGTGCCTGAATACAAACATTTGAGACCCATTTTGGACTTGTCCATTTCATGGACTAATATATGCCTGGCTAACTTAAACCATTTTGCATTATACTTCATTTTAGTTATAAGTCATAAACAATCCCTGATACACACACATATGAAAATAATGGAAAAATGTCTGCTTTAAAAAGTACTTCCAAATGAATTAGAAAATAGCAGTTACGTAAAGAGATAAATGGACTAAAGAACACATGAAAATGATCAATTCAAAAAAGCCAAAAGTAAGTTAAAATTTTATATTCTTTTTGCTGTTTTGGGTTTTGGCCTTCTATATGGACAATAGTAAAGTGAATGTTTAAGTGAAGAGTTGGAGAAGGTTTAGGAAAGCAATACCATCATAATATTTTAGAGGATATGCAAATAAATATACCCTTCTTGAATTTTTTCCTTTTACTAACATTTTATTTCTTCATTAAATTTATCCAAATAATAATTATATGTAAAAGTGTATACACAGATGTGATTGTCATGGATCACATAATGATGCAAAAAATAAATATCCTAAAATTCATTACATAGCACTTTGTCAAATGGTAATTTATGCAACTATTAAAAATAATCTCCATTACTTTGTATAAAAAAGAAGATAAATAAGTTCACAAACACAATTGGTATTATAAGGTCACCATTCTTCTTCTGTTCTTTACAAATTATCAATTATCATGGATGAAAAGAAGCAAGAAAATTCAAGGAGAATGGAGATAAGAGAATCTGGAATCACAGAACCACTTAGCAAAATTGTCTCATACTTTGTATTTTTATGAAATACATGGTAAGAAGGAAGAAGTCTTATTCTTATGTTAATGTGAGCAATTGGACTAGAAAAAATGTAGGAGAAAAAATATATTTGATTTTCTACAAGTGATCACATATGAATTATGACTGTCACTTGATATACCCTATTTTACCCCAGAATCCAATTCTTCTACAATATAAATACGACAGAATATGGAACATACTGTACTGTCTCTGTGTAGGACAGGTGCAGGGCACAATGAGGCCTGATCTCTAGAAGAAAGAGAACAGATATATTTTCAGGGCTTACTTTATCCACCAGATTACTAAAGTCTTCATTGGCCCAACATCCTTTTCCTTCCAGTCCTTCTCCTTTTTATAGTAGTAACATCAGAAAAGGATAGTCTTACCTGCAAACAGAGATGGACAGAATCTATACTTTCCTGACTAATATAATTCTAATGAGAGAAAAGAAATGAATACAACCTTATCTTTATATGTGTAAGAATGTATCTGCCCTATCAATTATCAGCTTTAATCTTTCTCTTAAAATTCAAATATCATCTGGATTATTTAAACTCTCACTGAGGGCTGTTTTTACTTGTTAAGTAGATCAAAAGTTTTAGCCTTTATGTAAGAAAACATTAACATTCTTATCTTTGGGCACTGCTATATTACTTCAAAAGACAAGTATTCAATGAAGTAAAAAGATTTGTATTCTTTTCAAACGGTGTTAGGAGTTATGCTTATTATGCTTGACATAGTCATCTACATTCCAATTGATTCTACTATTCATGTTATTATCCTCTGTAAAGCCACCAGAACACTGAATTAGTAAATACTGAATCACTGTATCCAAGGTTAGGTTCCTACAAGCCTCTGGTCACAGCATTTTCATTAAGCAATCAATATACAGCTGGGTTTTACGTAAGCTAATAAACAGCATTCCCTTAAATATATTACTGATTTCTTAACATTGAGCTCTGATCGAGGACACAGTAACTTATGTCTGAACAAAGCTTGTCTAACACAGAGAATTTCTCCACAAGGCACATCACTGGCTTTTGATTTGGATCAATAAACTGCACTTCATCATTACATACGGGGACTATTGTAAACAATGAAATCATCAAGAAAAATCATAAAAAGTGAGAGGTACATGGCATCTAAATAGACTATGCGAAAGACACTCTCTGGCAGTATGACTGGTGAAATAAGATGGTGTGGTGTATGTAGTTCAAACTTAGCTGGTAATGTTCATGTTGACCAGGTCAAGATTTTCCTGCTCTGTGCAAGTTTACAAATGACCTCCAAGCTCTATAGGCTGAAAATGCTAATGGATAGATTTACTAATATGGAATCTATGAACATACAGGTAAGTCAAATATTTAATTTAATTACTTTTGAGATTCAGCAGTAGCAAGAGGTAACTTATAAGTTTCACTGTGTAAATGGTAACAGTGGTTATATAATTGGAGTCTTGGTGCAGCTAGCCCTCCAGGGATGTGGGCACTTGGATACTCAAGAAAAAGTTAAGTGAGTGTGTTAAAACTAGTCATTGGACATGAGCAGACTTAAATTTGGAATGGATTAACGTATCTATAAACTCTATTTTAAAAGTAGAAATAATGCTTATTGTGGATTTAAAGAAAAGAAGGAAACAATGAAGAGAAGAAGTAAAAAGTAATGAAACTAGTTTTGATTTTCTTTTCTTTGATTTACAAACTGGGTAACGATTAGTAATAAAAATTTGCATCATAAGATTCAACATCTTAAAATTAAAATGGTTTATTTTGAAAGATATAATGATATAATATGTGGGAGAGTTTGTTTTAAAACACAAGTATAAAATATCACCATAGTTAATGACATAATGAGTTATATTACATTTGAAGACCATAGTATAAGTCATTTACATCTCAGAATCTGTTAAAGATCTAAAAACAGGCTGCAGTGAGGCCTTCTGAAATGAAGTACGGTATAAGATGCCTCAATGTCAGCCATACTCTTAAGTGAAATAAATAGGACACACATATGTAAACACCTAATAGTTTCTCTGGTGTGAGTAACTGAAAGTGTAAATAAAGATCAAAATGTATAATAGATAATGTGAAAGAGAAAGATGAGGTCCAAGGTGGAAGGGGAATTGGGAGGGTTGGGGGAAAGGAAAGGAGAGAAAGGAATAAATATGAGAAAAGAAAATAATGGAAACAAAGTCTCTGTAAATAGGAAAGGGTGGAAGGGTTGAAGGGAGGGCAGGGGACTGAGGAAAAAAAATAAGAACCAATATATATCATGTAAAGGCACAAATTCTCAATGATGAATGTCATCAAATTGTATACCTAAAATGTACCAATAAAATTAACTAATTAAAAAAAAAGATGCCCCAATGTCCATGGCAGGAAAATAAATTACCACTTTTAATAAAAGTAATGAGAATTGAAAGCACAACACTTTTTTAAAAAGTATTTTAAAGCAAAACATTTATTGATATATTTTAGATATACATAATGAAAATCCTCACCATAGGGAAATTTTATCTATACATGATATATCCCATGGCTGATGATTGCAGAATCTACTGTAAATTTAAATTATTGCTAATCTTAGATATCTTCTCAGTTAACTCCATCTACAGCATTTTGGTGCAAAAAAATAATGCCCTTCTTTTCCAAAAATATTTTCTTTCCTGTCTGGGCTCTCAGATTGACCACAGTCTCCAGGCTTCTCTGCAGTAGGCACAGAACCCAGCTCTACAGTGGAGGCAGGGCAGCCATGACCTACATAATTTATCATTCCGGCTTAGCCTCCACAGACTCTTGCATTATCTTCCATGATGGCTTTTGGCTCAACAGGTAGTCAAATACCGTACAGAAAATTCATTAGAGAAAACTGAGATTGTAGGGGAGGGTGTTGGTATCTGATCATGAACTCAAGTCCTGCAAAAACAAGCAGAGCTGATCCATTCCTGGAATATAATCAAAATATAAGGGTTTTCCATGTTAGGGCACTGAGAGTTTTGGTTATTTGCTATAGTCATTTGCCTGTCCCAGCATATTTTTTATCCAAATTACAGGAATCCAGCAATTTCAACAAGTATTAGAGTAGAAAGCAAGTGCCTAAAATGCTATCAACAGAGAGCTTCCTGCTTTATTTCCAGTTGTTTTATGCAACAAGGTAGGAATGTTCTCCTAGAAAGTAATAGCCTCACCATCTATAAATTAACCAAGACACATTTGTTAAATATCTTCTTTATGCCTGCATCCTGAAATAAAATGATTAAAAGTGTTTGTTTCTTTTTTGCTAGGAATCTTTTTGATGTATATCTTGTACTCTGAGTAACTACTTTGAAAATAGTGATACAGAATGTAATAACTCTAGCTATTCTCTTATTTGATTATGAAATTTTGTTTTATTTTTTCATAAAATAAAAGTATCATGATCATATTTTGCAACCTTAATTATGTTTTCTGTAATTGATGCTGTACAAATTCTGAAAATATCAAATAACAGGTTTCTATAGTTTTGCTCATTTTTTCATTCTAAGTATCTGCCTACTATCTACAACTAAACACTTCTGTATGCTCTTTGTTTTCTACTTGCAATAAATTATACCATTGTTCTCAGCATATACAGTTCAGGGCCACCGTTAGACTTGTATTCACAATTTATCCCCAACATGTATTTAGTGTAGCTGTGAGGCCTTGGATACATTCATCTAATCTTCAAGTTCCACTTTAAAAAATAGATGTAACTTATATTTTTCATCTCAGAGTGATAAGATCATATTTATAAAGTTAAGAGTAGAGTCAGTGCTGCACAGTAATGTTCTAATATTATTTATTAAGTGATGTGTAAGGGTATGCATCACTGGATCTTCAGAGTGAATTTCTGAGGTTAGTGTTAATCCTCTTGATTTTTTAGATGAGGGACCCAAAGTCCAAGGTGAACTCACAAGCCATTTCTTCAGAACAGCTCCTCATTGGCAACTTATCTATCCAAGTAGGATATCCTTACCTTAGAGTCCAGTTTCAAATACTGACCCTGTTTCCAGACTGTGTCTCTTTATTCTTACTAACTACATGATTCAATGATCTGGTCTCCTCATCTTGCTCTTGAAGGCATCTAGTAGACATATGGCTTACTCCCCACTTGCTCATTTGGACTTAAATTACTGGTGGTCAAAGAAATCTTGATCTTGTTTGGAATATTCCTTAATTTTTTTCTTTTAAGATTTTATTTCTCATATTTATATGTTTGAAACACTAGGAGGAATCTCAAAATGCAAACTTCTAGTTTAATTTTAAATAGAAAGACAAGCTGAGCATTGGGAAAAGGAAACTTACTGTTCATATTCCTAATATTATATGGAAAAGATACTACTTTGCATGAGAGGTTCTTGGGATCCATGTAAACTCTGGGCTACAGTAGACAAAAAAAATGCAAGAATCCAGTTAACTTTGGATTTCAGATAAACAATGAATAATATTTTAGTATTTATGTGTCTCAACAATTGCATAACACATTCCTTTACAAAATTTCTTTTTAAAAACTAACATTAAAAAAAAAAATAAAACATTACCCCTGGCCAGGGATTTAGCTCAGTAGTTTCACTGCCTTCTTCTCAAGCACAAGGACCCGAATTCTATCCCCAGTACCAAAAAAAAAAAAAAAAAAAAACCCAAAAAACTAACATTAAAATTTTGCTGTATGTCCTGTATTTTTACTTGCTATACTTGGCAATGTTAATTTAGGCACAACAAAAGATTTCTTATAATTCAAATATACTATGCTTGAGTCATCCTTTTGTTTTTTATTTTGTTTAAGGCTTGGATCATAAAACTCTAGGCACTAAACATTTCTATTTCTTAGAATGGCAGTGAAGATTAGCTGATCCTGTAAATATAAAACATGAAGCATAGTGTTAGGCCAAGAGAACAGTTTTAAAAATCAAAAGTCATTAGTATATTAAATACCAAGTTAATTGAAACTGAAAATATGTACTACACACTAAGGAATAATGGATCAATATAAACTAATGATTCTTAGAAAGTAGGTAAAATTATTGGGCTTTAAAATTGGCCAGTTTAGAAAATGAGAGAGACAAAGAAAAACTCCTTATTTGCTTTAGTTGGGAAGTAGGGAAGCATAGCAAATTTATGGACTCATCGCTGGATAAGGAAGAGCCAAAGAGAAGACATCTTTGACAGGTTTCTGGGATAATACTACAAAATAAGTTTGCAAGGGGAGGGTGGAGGCAGATAATAAAGCACATTGAAAGGTAGGCAGAAGAGCTTGGATTTAATATGGTATGTATGAAGAAGCCTTTTTCAATATTTGGCCAAAGAGGTAAAATGATCAAATTGGTCCCTTACAAAATTAGCCTGTCAAAAGTATGCAAGATGGATTGGAAGGGAAAGAAACTTATCAGAGAGATCAGTTAAGAGGCCTTTGTAGTAATCTAGGTATGAACCAGTAAGGACCCAAATTAATTGGTGGCATGAAGTAGGTGGAGAAGCAAGCGAATTTGAAAGATATGTTGGAGAAATGACAGAAACTGAGGAGGTGAAGCAAAGTCAAAGTGATGTCAAGAATTCTTAAATGTGCCAGGGGAAAAGGAATAATGACAGTGAAAGAAATAACAAAAATGATAAAACTGGAAAATAAGACTCATTTCAGAGTCCTCAGAGAAACTTCAGCTTGGAAAGAGAAATAACTTTTCTTGGAATTACATGATAATTTTTTCTTTCAATAATAAACCAATGTTAGATGTGTAGGTTCTTGATTTTAGGCAACATTTATTTCCAATTCAGATAGTAAAGTGAAATTGATTGTCGTCTGGTAGAGCTAGAAAATCGGGTCCTGATTAAGAAAAAATTTGAGTAGAGATTTGGGTAGAGTTTATAAAGATAAACCACATATTCATTGCCTATACTTACAAATTATAGTATAATGTGACCCATTCAAATATAAGTATATACAAAATATTTGATTATTTTGGTATTTTAGAAGATTATTAAATTTTAAAATGGATAATTTTATGCATTATATGTTCTATATCAACAGAAAAATTAGATAATAGCATTCCAAAATACAATGTTTCAAATACTGTATAATACCTTCTTAAGCCTTTTATTTTGATTTATGATAGGTCTCCATTTTCTTATACATTAAAACTATATATTAAAATATATATGAAAGGAATTTATTATTTTTATTGGTATTAGTAAGTTTTAGGCCAGTTTGCTTAACAATTTTTACATCAACACACCGCCTGTTGCGCAAGAGGAAGGATGTGAGCTCGATCCTCGGCACCAGAAAAATAATTAATTAATTAATTAATTAATTTAAAAAATCGGGCCGGGGGATTTAGCTCAGTGGTTTCGCCGCCTGCTTCACAAGAGCAAGGACCCGAGTTCAATCCCCGGTACCAAAAAAAAAACAAAACAAAATTTTTACATCAACAATTTTCATTTCTATCCCAATAAGCAGTTACATTACATTTTTATGTAAGCAAGAATATCTTTTTCCTTTGGTCTATTCAATGAATTTGAGAAAAGAAGTTCTGAAGACTAATATTAGTTGAAGAAAGAAAAAAACTTCATCAAGAGGAGTGAGGAGAAGAGAAAATAAAATAAAATTATGGCTTCCCTTACTTTAAAGCATATTTTTCTGAGAGACATATATAACATATATATATATATATATATATGTTATAGATTTTTTAAAATGTTTACTTGCATTATCTAAATATAATCTCAAGGAAATAAATTTTGAGGAAAGTAAAATATATCTCCCACTTTTAGGAGAGGAAAAACATGAACTTTAATAAAAATTGTGCATATTCTCATGGTGAATTAGTATCCTTAATAAATTCAAGTCTTGCAGATCTCTCAGGTATGATAAATCCTTGTCAAAAAAAGAGAAAATAAATACAGGCCACCTCATGAGAAAAAAAGAGTAGAAGGTGTTACTAATGCTCTTTGAATGCCATCAAATAGCTGTTCTCAGTTACAATCTGAGGACCCTGAATGCTCACAGAATGGCTGACTGTTCCATAAGGATTGTGTCATTCCTCCCCTCCAAGGAATTGTATCCTGACATGGGAGAATCAGCAACAGCTAGGCTACCTTTCAGTTTCTCATAGACATTTTCAATTTTCCTCCAAAATTAAAAACGCAAATGAAAGAAAGAAAATTACTTTTTTCAATATATAAAAATCAACCTTTTTTGAAGAAACAAATTATAAATGCACCGTGCTCAATTTAAATACCGTGCTCAGTATTTAAAAAGTCAAAATTAACAAACATTTTTTATAAAGGTAAATTGATTTAACAACCAGTTGCTTTATACTTTATCTTTTTTTTAATTTAAGTTTGTGTCAGAGACATTTTCTCACTTCTAGGACACAATTTCCAAGACCCACAATTTAAAGGAGGAAAGTTTTATTTTGGTTCACAATGTCTAGAGACTTAAATCCATAGCTGGCTGTTTTCAAAGCAGGGTGGCATGGGCAAGGGGCACGGCAGTGGAGAAACAGTCCATTGCATGGGGTAGGAAGCAGAGAGATACCAAGGGAGGAGGGATGGAGATACATGCTTCTAGACCACGCCCCCAGTGGGTCTCCTCCTCTGACCAGGCTTCACCTCCTAACATCACATGTAGCTATAAACTCATCAGTGAGCTAATCCACTTATGAGTGTCACATTCCATTGATCCAATCACCTACTCAAATCCCCACCTATGAGCACATGAGGCTTTGGAGATACATCTAGATAAAAAACATAATGGTTTGCAAATCATCTATCTCATATTATTTTTTTCATATATTTCAGCCAGGTGATAGAACTTCCATCTATGTTCTGATGTACACATCTCTATGGAGCATGCTTTCTTTTCTCTTCCATGCCTTCCTCCTCTTGCTCCTCGTCCTCCTCCTCCTTTTCATTCTTCTGTTTATGGACATTTATAATGATATAATCTGTGCAGTAGCATCTTGTAGCTATGCTTACTAGTTAATGGCATTTTCCAGCCATAAATGCTATGTAGATATATGTACTCTGTTTCAATAATCTTATATATATTAAAGGTTTCTCAAATATTAGGAATATAACCATCCCGTTCCAATTTTCTAATATATATGAAAAAGAAATCTTATATTTGATTCGTATCTCAGTTTACATGTAATGTCATCTCACTGAATTTTTAAGGTTCATCGTTTCATAAGGGGCAGCAGCAATATATTGTTTTGAATGGAGTATTTCGTTTTTGAATTAATGATGACCTCTGTTGCTTGTGAAGCACATATTCTTCTGGCAGATCTTCTGATTCTCTCCCTGACAGATTGCTGTATAACATGTTTAATGAACACAACATAGTATGTAGTAAGTATTCCTGACAATTCAGAATAAATATTCATCATATGAAAAAAAGCAATGACTTACTCTGTTCCCTTGATCCGTAAAGACTACTGTATACTTAATTCACTGTCCTGTGATTACATCAAACATCCAGGTTCACTGGAGGGAATGTGTGATTTATATTTTTACTTACTCTCTAAAATAAATTTGTTTCATATCTTCCAGCGATTAATTCTAATTCAGAATAGGCTTATGTAAAGTGAAATAGCAAAATTGGTGAGAAAACTAGTCATTCAACCACATATTTGAGAAAGCCTACTTTTCATGTTAAATAAATCATATCTGGATGAATGAGTCTATTTTTAAACTTTTATTTAGGATATATAAGAAGTTCAAGGTTTTTTAAAATACAACACAGATGTAAGCAAAGATATAATGTCCAGTCCAAGGATGGTTTAGTGACCTTCAACTACTTACCATTTGATTTAATGATAAAATTAAGTGAAATAATATTATAAATTAGTCAAAACTAATAAAAGCAAGACAATTTAGATTTAGATTAATTGATATCTTTTTATAAAGGAGATAATATTGGCTAAATTAATGTGGTAGGCATAAGAAATTAGAAATAAGACTATAAACAGGTATTCTTAATTTTGGAAATGCTGGTTCTTTTCTTTACATTTCAAATTAGTTTGCATATAGAGTCAAGTTGAATTTACCACCTTGCTTTTGGTTAAGATAATTATTTCAGAATGAAAGATGCTATACCTTTGAACACTATATATGATGAGAGATATAATTCAAATTAAAAGTAGATGGAATGTTATAATTTTGAAACATGTGCATAAACAATCCAATTATCATTGACACCAAAGCTCCCCATTTCACATCTTTCTTAACAATGGGAAAAAAACTTTGGTGAAACTTTGATTAGAAGGAATCTATTGAGTTCTTTTTAAAGTTATGAATAGAAAATTCTGCCACTAAGAACAACAATATAGAATTTCTCTAGTGTCAGCACTGCAACTTGCTACTGTTCAGAGAATATTTAGCTACAGCTAATTGGATGAGTCAGATGTAGTTCAAATTCAGGGCTATAAGGATTCTCGAGCAGCAGTGAAAAATGAAAATAGAAGAGCAATAATAATAACAACTATTTACTGAAAGCTTTCTGCATTCCAAGTACTCTTGTTTAATTTTTTATGAATTAACTCAAGAAATTATCTTCCTTATAACAATCACAGAAAGAAAGTAGCTTTCTTATTTTATAGATGAAAAAACTAGGACAAGTAGAAATTATGCAGACTGTTCAAGGCCAACATTTAATTTCATAGCCAAATTGTTGTCCCAAGAAATTTGTCCTCAGAATTTATAATTTAAGTGAAAATTTAAGATTGTAAAACTTTCGAATGTTGGCAAATATCATCAATATTTGGCATAATACATACACATATTCATTTATATTTTCTTTCATCACATTAGTTGAGCTCTTTGGCTTCCTAGTAATCAGTTCCCACATGAAATTTCATATTGAAAAGTTAAGCACAGCCATCTTAAAGAGTCAACATAATAACAAAGGATATTAGAAGTGGGTTCTTTATTCCCTTTCTAGACTTTTTATCATCACTTGAAAAGTAAAGATTTATTAATATTTTACTAAAAGTTTTATTATGCATTTATGAAATATCAAGTACCTAGGGGAGAAATATGGGACCCTGACTCAAGCAATGTGTAATGCAACTGAGAAGACAGATACTTAATTACATATTTATAAAAATGTAATCATGTAGCACTAAAAGCTACTTTAGTGGAAGTAGTGGAAGCCATGAGAGCAAATAGGAATGACAAGAAAGGCAGTGAGGGGGAGTGAACCTGGAAATACCATGAACAGGTTGCCTGGCTTTGAACAGATTGCCTACTCTGAGAGTCATTGTTTGCATCAGAGGATTTTTCAGATTATTACCTGGCCATGGTGACCTGAATAGTTCTGTAAGGATTAAATGAAAAACTATGAGTAAAGAAAAATCCTTTGTAAATGATAAAAACTACAAATAGAGCAGTGCCATTGCCATTAATGATTATTATGTTACTATTGACAAATGATATAACCACAATCATTGTTTGCTTGGAAAATGCTGCATTCTCAACTTTGACAAGGGGAATGAGCAAAGGAAACAAGATGGATTAATGACCTATTGCTAACTTATGAAAATTACATAATAAAACATTTGTCATTCTCTATTGCCATACTTACCAGACATATTTGATGTTAACTGATCACCTTCATTTTCTTATTTTGAGGAACTTCAGTCTTAAGTGGGTCAAACATTTGATTGCTCACACTTAGCAATCAAAATAGATTCTTATACCTACACAAGAATATTATACAACTTGGGTGTTTTTTCTCATGTTTAGTAATTCCATTGAAAGTATTATGAAATGTTTTTCCAATGTCAATGCATTTTATAAAATAAGCTTTTATATAATTTAATTTTACATTAGATTACATAAAAATATTTTCTGGGTATATTTCAGTGCATGTTTTTATTGGAGATTAAAATAACAAATTTTAACTTAAGAACAAATTTAATTTACTTGAAAACACTCTCCAAATGGTTCAAAATGCTACTTTGTGTTGAAAGGATAAAAGAATATTCTGATAAAATTGTTTTCAATTGTGGAAATTTCTAAAATGAAAATATTAATATTTATATCAACATCTGGAAAGAATTGTAATATTGAGTAGAGATACTTTTTCAAAATACTGGTTGGAGTTTGAAATTATACCATTCTCACCAATTATTAGAAATCATGTTTCTAAACTCTATGTGATTTGAAAATATAGGGATTAAATTTAATAAAAATATTAAGTATTGGTACTGAGGTAAAATATATTATGGTGTTATTCTGCATATACTAAATAAGTGAAATACTTATAAAATAAATGCAAAACCTAGCTATATCTAAAATTAAAGAACCAATCTATTTTTATCTAGGTTGGAGTTTATCCTTTCTAATTATTCTCATGTTTTCCATGAAATTGCAAAACCATTGCTACTGGCATCTTTAATACCTATACTAATGCCTTATACATGAGACCCTCGAAATAATTTTGAATTTATAAATAAATAAGAGTTCAAAAAGTAATTTTTTTGTCAATTTAGCCAAAACCACAATATGACAGTATTTAAATTGGGAACTTGAGAAAATCTCTGCTGACCTATATCAAACATGCAGAAAAAATTATCCTGGCACAACAATATGGTCACTAATGATATAAGAAGGGAAGGAAATCTCTTATAAAATATCTTTTTTCATGCATATGAACATTGGCTTCAAAACGTTATTACTGTACTAATGCATCATCTAATAGGTAAGAGATAAAAGAATTCTAGAAGGTGACTTGATAGTGGTGATGGAAAGTTGAGTGCCCTTGTGTTGATTGTGCAGGCTCTATAGTCCTACAGGCCCACTACCCACTCACTGATCAACAGCAGAACACTTGGTATACTAAATCTAAATTTCCTAATCTGTGAAACATGCATAGTAATTTATTTGCAGCATTTTGTAAACTTTAGAAGTAGCAAGTCCAAACCACTTTGTGAAAACTTCAATGAACACATCCTGGGTCAGCAAATGAATCTCTTTGCCACTTTTTGTTTAAACCAATGAAAGGCAGTTATTCAGCATCTTTACAAAGTGTCAAAGTTGTCTATTTTCTCATCACTTGAGTGGGATATACTATTTTTTTTTTGCTTAAATTCTTTTATTGGTACATTTTAGGTATACAATACCACTGGGTACTTGTACCCATACATGATGTATCTTTGTTCTTATTTTTTCCCCATTCACTGTCCTCCCTTCATCCCCTCCACTCTTCCCTATTTACAAAGAATTGGTGTCCATTTTTTCCTTTCCTCATAATTTTTCCTTTCCCTTCTTTTCTTTCCCCTTCCCCTCCCAATTCCCCTACTCCTTTCAACCTATTCTTCCTATTTCAAATTATTAATTATTCCTTTTAATCATTTTAATCCTTATTTACACTTTCAGTTTCTCACACCAGAGGAACTATTCAGTATTTACACATATGTGTACTGTTTATTTCACTTAAGAGGATGGCTTCAATCTGCATCCATTTAGCTATAAATGTCTCTAGTTTCTCATTCTTTATGGCTGAGTAGTACTCTATTTTATTAAAAAAAACACATCTTCTTTATCCAGTTGCCAGTTGATGGGCACTTGGGCTATGTCCAAGCTTTAGCTATTACAAACTGTGCCACTAAAACATGGGTGCACATATATCACTGTGGTATGATTCTTTTAACTCTTTTGGGAAGATACCCAGCAAGGGAATAACTGGGTCAAATGGGATCTCTAGTCCTAGATCTTTGACGTATCTCCATACTGATTTCCACAGCAGTTGCACCAGTCTGGACTCCCCCCAACAATGCAGAAGGGTTCCTTTCTCCACACAACCCAACCAGCATTTGTTATTGGTTGATTTCTTGATAGCAGCCATTTTTTGTGGGGTTAGGTGGAATCTCAGTGTTGTTTTCATCTGCATCTCTCAAATAACCAGTGATGTTGAACATTTTTTCATATGTTTATTTGCTGCTCTTACTTCATTGTTTGAGAAATGTCTGTTCAAAGGCAGAGAAGTTGAGCTGGTCCCAGCACCCAGAAGGAAGCTCCCTCACTGCCATACCATGCTCCTAGGGCAGAGAAGCTGAGCCACGCGGGTCCCAGAAGCACCTCTCCCCCACCCCCATGGAAATGAGATGACACATAAGCAAGCCTCAAAAACAGACTTCCAGATCACCTACAGCAACCCCAAAGGGAAATGAGAAGGAACAATCTGATACTCAACCACCTGGACTCTCTGAACTGGTAAAAAAAAAAAGAGGATCTGGGAAAAATGAAATCAGAAATAATTACTCAGATAACATCAAAGATTTTGCTCATGGTGCAAGACATGATTAATAAATCTAGAGAGGACACAGATAAAATATAGAGGATCTGAGAAACATGATTGAATACCAACATAGAAAACAAATGGAATCCATAAAACAGATATAAACAGATTTCCAGGAGATTAAAAACTCCATTGAAAGTCTGAACAGCAAAATGAACCAATGTGAGAATAGAACTTCAGATATAGAAAATAAGATTGCAATTAGTGACCAGGAAAAGAAAAATTGCTTTAAAATTGTAAAGGAACATGAGAAATCAATCCAGCAGCTGCTAGATGATGCAAAGAAGAATAACATAAGACTGATTGGTGTCAATGAAGAAAGAGGAGAGAGTGTACATGACATAAAAAAACTCTTCACAGAAGTGATGGAAGAAAACTTCCCAAGGAGGGGAAAAGAACTTGACATACAGGTAAGTGAGGCATATAGGACTCCAGCTAGCCTTGATCAAAAAAAATCTACACATAGGCATATAATAGTTAGGATTCCAGAAATCCAACAGAAGAAAAAAATTCTACAAGCAGTGAGAGAAAAGAAACAAATCACATACAAAGGAAATCCCATTAGAATCACAGCAGACTTCTCAATGCAAACCCTCAAAGCAAGAAGAGCTTGGAATGAGGTATTTCAAGCTCTAAAAGAAAACAGCCTCCAACCCAGATTGATGTACCCTGCAAAACTATCTTTCAAAATTGATGGAGAAATAAGATACTTTCATGATAAAGAGCACCTCAGGAACTTCATGAATACCAAACCGGCACTCCAAATATTTTAGACAATACCCTAGGAAAAGACAATGAGGATCACAACCCCAGGAAACCCAGCAGAATGAATCCATTGGGTGTGACAAATTAAACCCAAAGGGGGAGAATCCAACAAAAAGAGAAAGTCATGACAAGGCTTTTAAAACTTTTAACTTCATCTCCCTAATGAGTGTATAATTCAATCTTGTCATTGTACTGATTAGTATTTTTCTGATTCTAGAGTTGCACACCTTTCTTTGTGCTATACTGGCTATTTATCATCTTCTTATGTCTACTTTATAATTGGGTTGTCTATTAATGAGCTCTAAGAATTCTCTATATGTTCTGGTCATAAGTTATATGTATTGTAAATATGGTCTGTTAAGGACTACTTTTCATGTTAATGATGTCATTTAAAGTTCTAAATTTTGATGGAATCTCATTTATCAATTTTTTTCTTTTATACATCATGTTTTCTGTATCGTAGGTAGTTCTTGCATACCCTAAATTCATAAACATTTTCCCTTTTAATTTCTTCTTAAAGTTTTATACTTTTAGGCTTTCATATTTAGATTCATAGATCCCTTCAAGTTATTTTCATGTATGGAAATAAAGGGTTGAGGTTAATTTTTATATATGGATACCAGGTGTTCTAGTGCCATTTGCAGAAAACACTATCTCTTCCTTGGCTCTTTAATTGAGTTTATATTCTATAAAATGCTAATTTTAATAATCTTTCAAAACTCAGTGGACCATATATGTATGGTTCTATTTCTAAATTCTCTGTTTTATTCCAATGATCTATATGTCTTTCCTTATACCAACACTGCCTTGATTACTGTAGCTTTAGAAGAAGTCTTAAATTAGGTACTAAACGTCTTCCAACACTTTTTTTTTAAACTTTTCTAGGTCCTTTGTACTCCTATATAACTTTTAAATTTCAATATCCAATTCTTCATTTATAGTAAGTATAGACAGACCTGAATTTTTATATATACCTTGTGTTTTCTAATCCTGCTATATTCAAACACAAGTTCTAGGGGCTCCTAGAGATTTCTTAGTATTTTCTCTGTAGATGATCATTTCATCTACATATAAAGATTTTGCTTCTACCTTGCCAATCCTATCCTAACTGTGTCATTGTATTGCCAGACTATTTCGGTGGGGCCTAGGTTTCAAAGTTTAATGGACAGATAAAGAGTAAGCATAACTGCCCTTGCTCCCCATCTTAAGGAGAAAGCATTTTATCTTCTCCATTCATACAAGGCATTCTCACTGGGAGTATGGAGTACATGTCTTTAATCTGTTGAGAAGTTTCTGTTCTACTTCTAGTCTCCTGATAGCTCTTACCATGAACTACAGTAGAATTTAGTCCAATACTTTTTCTCCAACTAGTGACAGGATCATATGGCTTTTTCCTTTCCTCTGTTAAAATGATGACTTTTGGGGGTGGATCTTCCAATGCTGAACCAATACTGCCATCCCTATAAAAAAACCCACTTTCTACATACTGCCAGATCTGATTTCTATTAGTTTGTTTTGTTAAACAAATTTCTATGTATGTTCATACTTTTTTCTTCTGTTTTCTTTATCCAGTTTTAGAATTAGCACAATGTTGATTTCCCAAAATGAGGGGAGAAGTGTTCCTTCTGTTTTCTGCTTTAAATGTTTGATATAACTTATCAGTTAAAATGTATACAAGCCTGCTCTTGTCATATTGGTAGTTTTTGAAGCTAGGAATATACTTTTTTAATGAGTGCTATTCCACTTTTATATTTCCTCCAGAGTTAGTTTCATTAATTTGTCTTCCAAGGTACTTCTTAGAAGTTGTCAAATTTATTTCAAAACAGATTTTTGTAATATGCTTTCTATATCCTTTTAAATTCTGTAAAATCTGTGGTAATGTCTCCTAGATCTTGATATTGTAATTTTAAAAATGTATAATTGATATTGTGTAATAGGAAGAAAAGGTCTAAAGGACCAGGGGAAGTGGGAGGGGTAGGCCAAAGGAAAAAAAAAAGGGAAAAGAAAAAATACAAGAAGAGGAAAAAAAAATGGAAACAAAGTCTTTGCAAATCAGGAAGAGTGGAGGGGGTGAAAGGAGGGCAAGGGAAAGGGGGAAAAAAAAAGAACCAAGATACTCATGTAATAGTACAAGATCCCAATGATGAATGTAACTGTATTTTATAACTAAAATGTATCAATAATCTTAATGAGGAAAAAAAAAGAAATCCCTGTTCATTTCAGATGCCCATTTTTGGATTGGGTCTTTATATTTGTGGTGTCTGATTTTTTTTAAGTTCTTTACATATTGTAGATAGTAGTCCTTTGTCTGAGGTACAGCTGCTAAAATTTTTTCCCACATGGTAGGTTGTCTCTCAGCTCTGTTGATGGTTTCTCTTGCAGTGCAGAAGTTTTTTGATAAGATAAGATCCCAGTTGATGATTCTTTGTTCTAGTTCCCATGCTACTGAGGATTTGTTCATAGTCTTTTCCTATGCCAATGTCTTCAAGAGTTCTACCTAACTTATCTTCCAGCAAGTTTAGTGTTTCTGTTTTAATATTTAGATTATTAATCCACTTTAATCTTATCTTAGTGCATGGTGATAGATATGGGTCTGGTTTTAATCTTTGGCAGGCTGAAATCCAGTATTTCCAACACCATTTATTAAATAAGCTATCTTTCCTCCACTGAGAGTGGTTAGCTCCTTCATCAAAGATGAGGTGGCTGAGTGTGTCTGGAATTGTTTCTGCATCCTCTAATCTATTCCACTGATCCTTGGATCTGTTTCTTTGCCAGTACCACGCTGTTTTTATCACAGTGACTTTGTAATATAGTTTCAAGTTGGGGATTGTGATACCCCGTGCCATGTCTCTGTTGCCTAGAACTGCTTTTACTATTCTGTGTCTCTTCTGGTTCCAAATAAATTTTTTGATTGTTTTCTCAAGGTCCAAGAAGTATGCTGCTGGGATTTCAATTGGGATTGCATTGAATCTATATAGTAGTTTTGGAAGTTAGTCTGGCATCATACATTTATTGATTTACATATGCAGAACCATCCTTGCATCCCTGGGTTAAATCTGACTTGGTCTGGGTGTATGATCTTCTTGATGACCCCCTGTATTCTGTTTGTCAGTATCTTGTTGAGGATTTTTGCATCTATGTTCATTATGGAGGCCTGTAGTTCTCTTTCTGGGTTTGATCTTTCCCTGGTTTTGTATCAAAGTAATGCTTGCTTCCAGGAATGAATTTGGAATCTCTGCTTCCCTTTCAATTTCCTTGATGAGTTTAAAGAGTAATGATGATAGTTCTTCTTTAAATGTTTTGTAGAATTCAGCAGTGAAGCCATCAGGGCCTGGGCTTTTATTTTTTAGTAATTTTTTTATTACATTTTCAATTTCACTCATTGTAATTGGGGTGTTTAGAATTTCTATGTCTTCTTCATTTAACTTTGGCAATTTGTATGTATCTAGTAATCTGTCTATTTCTTCTGTTGTTTTCCATTTTATTAGAGTACAGTTTCTCAAAGTAGGTATTGATGATTCTCTGGATTTCTGCTGGGTCTGTTGCAACTTCACCTTTTTCATTCTTAATTGCATGAATTTGAGCCTTTTCTTTCCTTTTATTGATAAAGTTGGCTAAAGGTTTATCGATTTTATTTATTCTTGCGAAAAACCAACTCTTTGAGTCATTGACTTTTTGTATTTTTCTTAGTCTCCATTGCATTCATTTCTGCTCTGATCTTTATAATTTCCTCTCTTTTATGAGCTTTGAGTTTGTCCTGCTCTTCTTTTACTAGAAGCTTGAAGTTCAGTATCAGGTTTTTATTTGAGCTCTCTCTGTTATCCCAATATGGGTATTCACTGCTATGAATTTCCCTCTTAGAACTGCTTTAATTGTGTCTCATAGATTCCTGTATGTTGTACTGGCATTATCATTTACTTGTAGAAATGGTCTAATTTCTTCTTTAATTCCCTCTTTGATCCATTGGTTGTTCAGGAGAGGGGATATCCATGTTATTTCAGACAAAATCAAAATGATCTGAACTGGAGAAAACTGGAATACATTACTCAAGTAAGGACTTTCCTGGATCAACTATTATTGCCATTTGATCCCTACAGACTTGGCAAAGCATCTTGACAAATACAGAGTATCTTTTTTGTTGTTGTTTTTTAAAATTAATTTTAGCAGTATATTTTAGATATGCATAATGATCATATTCATCATAGGGAATTTGTACCTGTTCATAATATATCTTGATTCTTCTTTTTTCCCCAATCCCCTCTCCTCCCTTCAAACCTTCTTCCCCTCCTTATTTACAAAGGCTTTTTTTCCCCTTCTATTTTCTTTTTTCCTTTTCCCTTCCTTTCTTTCCCATGCCTTGTTTTCCTCCCATTTGAACATTTTCTATTTCCCTATATCTATTATACATTTTGGTTCTTATTCACAGTGTGTATATCTCATACCAGAGAAACAATGAGATATTTAAGCTGGTGGGTCCTATTCATTTCACTGAAGACTATGGTCTCAAGGTGGATCCATTTACTGAGAAATGTCTCAAGTTTATCCTTCTTAATGAAGGAGTATTATTCTATTGTGTAAAAAAACCACATCTTCTTTATTACTTCACTGATGGGCATTTGGGCTGTTTCTAAGATTTAGTAATTACAAATTGTGCTGCTATAAACACAGAGGAGCATATAATGCTGTGGTAGGATGCTTTTAACACTTTCTAGAAGATAACCAAGAAGGAGAATAGCTGGGTCAAATGGAACCTCTAATTTTAGTTGTTTGAGGCATCTCCACACTGACTTCCACAGTGGTTGCACCAGTCTACACTCCCACCAACAGTGGAGAAGTGTTCCTTTTTCTCCACTTCCCTGTCAGCATTTGTTATTGGTTGATTTCTTAATAATACCCATTCTTTCTGGAGTAAGATGGAATCACAGTGTTGTTTTAATTCACATCTCTCTAATGACCAGGGATGTCAAACATTTTTTCATATATTTATTTGCTGTTTGTATTTCTTCACCTGAGAAGTGTCTATTCATTTCAGATCCCCATTTTTGGATTGGGTCTTTAAATTTAGGAGGTCTATTTTTTAAAATTCTTCATATATTCTAGATATTACTCCTCCATCTTAGGAAACCACTAACAGAGTGAAGAGACAACTCACAGCGTGGAAAAAATTTTTTGCCAGCTGTTCCTCAAAGCATCTTGAGAAAACTTGATATTTAAGAAAAATTTGATGAGCAGAAATTAAATAAAGTGATTATTTGTTAATATATCTTCTTCAAAAAATCATATGAAACTACGTCAAGTAAGAAGTATATGTTTATATAGTTGCATGCATTGACTATGTAAATCAATTTGCCAACAATAAAGTTTCAGCCTCTAAATTTCTGCTTGAATAAAATATAAATTATTGTACTACTTTTAAAATTATTATCAACAGTTTACTTTCTGCTTTTTGGTGAGGATTTAGATGAGATTTCTGAGACACAGGTCCTAGATGCTACTCATATATTTTAATAATATACTCAGTCGTTAACATTTTTCTTCTCTTTCCTGTGGCTGATGGCTTAGAGAGACTGATCAGGAATTCATACTATGACACTGCTGGAATCTTCCTTTGAATTCATCATAAAGAAATGCATTAGTCCATCACTTTTTACCATTTGGGGATTTATTTTCTACCTTTAAGCATTATGTATTCCTTAAGCAAACTTTAATTTTATGAAACCTTTTAATATAGTGCAGAAATTAGAATAGCTCTATATGTGATCTCTTTTTTTCACTCTGATTATAAATTCCACCCAGTGTCCCATTTCTATTTCTGGTTTGCAATTAGATAAGAGCCTGATGCTGTTATGTCCAATTCACTTGGGGAGAGTAAGATAATCATCTGAAACTCTTCTGTTAAAGTTTTAAAATGCATCTTGCTGCAGGTTTTTTTCTTTATTTTTCCCATGTTTAATTTGTAATAAATTTATCCTTGCAAGAGGAGATGTCAAGAAGTGTTCAGAAACTTTCTCAAATCTTGTGTCAATGTGATTTATAGAATAAAAAGTAATCAGTTCACTTGCATTAAAGATTGTAGATCATTGTACCAAGGCTCTAATTGTGTGTTAATGACAGTCCCAGACCAATGTTGAATGATTTTCTTCCATTGTTTAGAGGACTAGTATGCTCTTTCTCTATCATGTATATAGTATTTAGTTAGGAAATACATGAAGTACACTTGCGTATATAGTTAAAATCAAAGTTAAAATGTTTCAAGATTTGAGGCAGAACTAAAGATGTGAATAGCCATGTCATTTTAGGGAGTAATGTCAAAAGTTCATCTACCTTATATAATTTTATTCAAGGAGACAATGACTTAGACATTGGAGGAAAATCTGGTAAGTATGGTAAGAAATATATACTAAGAAGAAACAGAATGAAAATTCTCATATGCATTAACTACATATCTTCTTAAGTAAGTTATTAGAAGAAAAAAATATGTTTAGTTTTTACATGTCATTAAGCCAGTAAATATAATAATGTATGTGACAATGTTTCTTTTCTGCCTGTTGGAGACATGCATACTTGCTTTTTGTTATATAAATATATTAAATTAGTAAGTACTTATTTGAAAAATAACTTGAATACAAATTTTTGTTTTTCCTTTTTATACCAAAATTTTAAACTTCAAGCTTTAAATTTTTATCTATAGCAATAATATAAAATTATAAAGTTAAACTAAAGAAATTATCTTGAAACCCAAAGAAGTTTAGTGTTCTATTTAAAATGTTTTCTCAAAATCTATAAAGAGGACATCCATCTTGATCATTTAAAACATTCATAAGTAGCAATGGTATTTCCTTTTTACTTAAAAGCCTAGATATTTTATAGGCCTGAGAAGCAATTTCTAGGTGAGTAGTAATCATTGGTCTAATAAAGGTAGATTGCCATAAGCCTCTTTCCTCCCATTTCCCTTCTTTGTGACCTTTATGCATCCATACTTTGCACACTCTTCCTACCCCCTACCATAAAATTGTCCAGCCATTTCTCACACTCATTTGTATGATTTTCCTTAATGGCCAAATGTGTCATGCAATTCCGCAGTCTCTCCACTCAGCTGAATCTGCTTGAAATCTCACTCTTGATTTCCTTTGTCATTTCATATCATCTTTCTTCTTTTGTTTCCTGAATTCCTAGAAAATTTTTGTATCTAACAAATTAAACTAAATAGGTATTTCCCGTTCTTTGTGCCAAGTTGACACCCTTTCTTCCCTTTATGAGTCATGCAAATCTTAATAGACATTTCTTTACAATGGAACAAAATTACAAACTAAGTGCAAGTATATTAGAATATTAAAATACACAAACAGGCACTCATATTTCATCGTTCTACAAGCGATTTGCATTACAAATTGTTAAAAAAAATGGCTTCAAGTGTAACAAGTAAAAAAATTTAGTTTCTTATTCTTTTAATTTCTTACTGAAAGCCAAATTCCTTGGGGTAAACTAGCAAACATAAAACATTTTATTTAGTGAAAATATAGGCTTCCTTTGAATCCATGATATTCTTTTAGACATGGAACATGATTTATTTCATACAGTGATAATTAGGATATATGTGTGTGCTCTTTTAGTTTATGATGCTTGATTTTTAGCAAGGGAATTATTCAGTTATGCCATTGCTACCTCAAACATTGATTAAACTTTCTGCTGTTCATGAAGGCTGACAGGGATTCAAAGGAGGAAATGTAAAACTTGAAGGTACAGCAAAATAGTGACATTTCACTCTATAAAGATGCCAATATCTTAATCCTGCATGTAAATCATTTTTATCAGCTCCATTCCATATCTTAATTTGTATACCAAAGAAAATGCTCATTGTATTTACTATAATAAATAATAATGTGACATTACTGTCATTTATTTTAAGGCCCTTGTGAGCCAGTAAACATTTTTTCATATGGGTCCCCAATGTCTTTGCCATCCTATGACTGGATTCTTCAGGTATATTTTTCATTTTCTTCCAGTGAAAAACTTGCTTTTCATTATTTTGCTATTTACAGTCTTTACTCTCTCAATTTAAGTGATGTCTTTGTCAATGATAACATTGTATTCATTTAGAGTGATGATTGATATGGTAATAGATATAGTGTGATTGAAAGCAACCTCTGTCGATAAGAAGGCCAAATACTCAAACTGTGTATTGGTCTGAATTTGCTCATTATTGGAGACCTTTCATAGTCATATTGACTTGATGTCCAAATGTTGTTACTTACCTGATTCTTCCATTGTTTAAATAGTATAGACATTGCTATTGACCATAGCATCTCCCAATATTCATTCTAAAATTCATATAGCTCAATTATACAATGTCCAAACATGTTATAAGTGCATATAACAAATGTTTTCTGTTAGAAAAATTAGGTATTAAGTTTACATAAAGATGAAAATCAGTAAAAAGTACAAGTACTCTGTGGTTATATTTTGCTTTCTTCTATTATAATCTAAATTTTGACACATTGCTTTTGTGTATTTTATGAGAAGAAATATTTTGAAGAACAATAGAAGCATTTGAACACTAAATAATATATTTTTACTCAGCAATTTGATTTTATAACATTTGTTTTTGGAAGAGGTATAAAAAACCCAGCTTGCTTCAAATCCATAACATTTTAACACATAAAGGCATATACATTCCAGAGTGAAAAATCACCCCTTGAAATTTAATGTAATAATCACTGTTATGAAAGACTCTTTGACACATTCAAAAAGACTTATTTTCTCCTTCTTCTCAGTGCCTGTCACTGCTAACTCTATGGATTCCAGCTTTGTGTTCACTGTAGGTCTATGGACAAGCTGAGGACATCTTTTCTTGTTCATATCTTATTTTCTAGTGCTTTCTACTCTGCATGGGTTTAATAGGTGAACTTAGTATGTTTATTGATTTGAAGAATATGACAGTTTCAGGAATTGAAGCAGAAAGATGACTGGAATTTGTTGCTTGCATATAACATTAACATAGAAAGAGATAGTCCTAAATTGTTTGAAAATGAACTGAGCCTTAATTGTTCTGTTGGAGAAAGAGATAAATAATATTTAAATATATTTTCCTAATTCTTTTATATCCACAGATACAACCCCCTCTGCTCTCAAATATCATGATTATTCATATTTTTAAATATCAATCTCTTTTAATATATGACCAAATGATCTCTTTCTATGGTATTGCTAACTTCCCACATCCAAATTTATGAATAGAATCATCATTTATTTTTACCTAAATGACTTTGGAATTGTTCAAGGACCATGCCTTTTCTTCTTTTTGGTTGAATCGCTTGAGTGTCATGATCACTTAAATAATCTTTCTCCAAAGCCTCTTGTGCCTGTCAGTACTTCATTTGCAATGCCTTTCATATCCAGTCTATTTTTCACTTCTGTTGCTGTGTCTCTACTCCAGGACCTGAGAAATAGCATAACTGGCTTGCTAACTATACATTAGAGGCTAGTATCTCTTCTCATCTTCTACTCTCATTTCACCCTCCAGCCTGCTTGGGATCATATTACTCAAGGGTTGCCATTTGCTTATAAGGTGAAATTCAAACTCACTCTCCTAGTATTCATGTCATTCCTTGTTTTGATCCCAACCTATAATTTTAACTTTATCTCTTCTGTCTACTCTATATGAACTCCACTTGCACATTATATCCAGCACACATTGTTCTTTTCTGTCCCCCAAGTTAATGCTCAGTTACATGCTCGTCTAAAATAATTTCATTTTCTTACTTTACCATACTGAACCTAGCATTTTTAAAAAAGATTTTACTTCTTTCATAATTCTTCCCTGATTTCCCAAGATAAAAGCAATTATCCAAGTTAGCTTCTAGCTGAGGAGTAATGCAATACACATCACTGTGTTCTTCCTCATCTTGATCTGAAGTTGCAGTGGCATCAAGTTCTCCATGCTGCTCAGCAGCATGTCTGCGTAATGGGGCTATGCTTTGTGTGGTTGCTCAGAGCTATACTCTTGAAAGGGGCCAGGGATTGTTTTAATACTCTGTTTTTCTTTCTGAAATCACTATCTTTAGAACAAGTGTACCTAAAATTTTCTCCTGCAATGTTAAAGAAAGGTACCTACACTTTATTTTTGTAACCAGCACCACAAATTCTGTTGCAGGGCTATAGCCAGCAACATATTTAGCACAAAGTAATCTTTCAACAAATACCTGTTGAAGGACTGCTACCAAATTTTGAACTAATTTGCCCACTCCTATAAACCAAAACCATGTGAAAATCTGGAACATATCTCAAGTGATGCTTTTACTTCTATAATCATAAAATGAGGCTTGGAAAAAAATAAATGAAATATTTGGGGCAAGTGAGTATGTACCTTCATTCAGGGGAAAAAACTGGTGACATTTTATATAGTTTGAAGGATGATTTATGCTTATCTCCAAAGTAGATTATCATCCTATTTGGAAAAAATGGCATGAGATTTTCATATTAAGCCCTGAAATATAGTTAGTATATTTCATACCAAAGTTTAAAAATGTATTTGAAATGATTGAATTAGTTAGAAAAACATTAACATAATATTCATCAGATAGTCTGATTTATTACATTATTACCTATGTTATTATTAGCTAAATCATAATACTTTTATTGAGGCTGGTGTAATTTTGGAAGTACACTTATATAATTATTATTAAGAAAACAGCAAGAGAATGGGCTTTTGTAGGAGTTTGAAATTACAAGGAATGCTGACAATCCTCAAATCCTGTGGTTGTCAAGGGTAGTATTTTAAATCTGTCTAGCAAGAGTTTTCCTCTTTGACTTATTTTGAGGGAGATTGATCTAGAAGTATTGCCATAGTACTCAGTCTTTTTTATTCTCTATAGATTTTTGTCTTGAGCACATACTCAAGGCTAGATTCTGCCTGTCCAACATTCACAACAGAAAAGATTCTTTAAGGACACTGCATATTTTCCCTATCTATGGAGTGCCTTAATTCTGTATAAAAGTGTTAAGAGTCCCTGAACAAAAGAGAAATGTAAACATCAATGTACTTTTACCATATCTTTCTCTTCATGTTTTAGAGTTATATATTCATATTTTATAATCCAATTTTCTTTATTCTATGTGTTATCCAAGTGGCTACAAAAATGTAATAAGTAAGGGTGATTTTTAATTGCTGCTATCATTGTTAATTTCTAAAGCTCAAAACACATGACTTAGAGAAATATTATATATTTAAAGCCACAAATAATTTTTGCTTGCTAAATATCAGATATGTACAGACTCAAAAACTAAGGCTGGTGAATAGTAAATTTTAAATTCATTAAGTTCAAAATTTCTGTGAGTCTAAAGATTTCAAATTAATTATCATATATTTAAATTCCCTTATATGCATTATATTTGGAACTTCCAAGTATAGAAGGAAACAATGAATTTCATTAAATAATGTTTCTAATCAATATCAGTATAAACTTTTTATATTGATCTTAAATATATTTCTATACATGAGTTTAAGATTTCTAAGACTAGTAACAAATCCTTTAACTCCTTCCTCATAATAAAGTATTAGAACTTTATTTGGAAAAGAACTATGAATTTAGATGAATGTTAAATAGGAATATTTTTAAATTTTTCAAATAAGTATATACAGTGACTTTGATTCAAGGCTTCCAAGGTCAGTGTTTCAGTATTATTCATACAAGTCATTCTTTTTGGCTTGAAAAACATTGTGAGTAATTATGAGTGACAGAGACCTGTAAAGAGGAAAATGGTACTCAGTGTGACAAACTCCCCCAAAAATATGAAACATATGGGATTATAGCCCAGAGGACAAGCTCCTTGATAATTTCCAAAACTTTGAATATTTAAGACATGTATTTTCTGCAAGGTTAGTGAATAAGAGAAATTGTGATATAATAATTTCAGTGGAAAACTTGGTTGACCAAAAGTTAATAACTTTCTAAACAAAGCATATATTTACAAAGAGCAAGGCTGAAACTATATTACTTTTAAAACATATGAATATTCAAGAGCTTAGTGTGGAGACAGAGAGCTAAATGAATAAGAATATGTTGGCAGCAAGTAACATAAAATAACCATCTTTCTTTAATTTTAGACCTATACCCTAAACCTAAAATGTAACTAGACACGACTGGCTTCATATGTACAACTCTCAGAGTTTCTTTTCATCTACTTTCCAAATAGAAAAGATTTCCTAGCTAAAGAGGGCGGGTTATGCAAGGAAAAAGGGAAAGATGATCTCAAATGAAACTGTCATCTTCGTGTCCACTAGTTAAAATGCTCTCCAATAAATAAATTTTAGAAGGTTTCCACTCTAAGGGTTAATTAATCAATTCTCTATATCACATTTTCAGCAAGCATTTAAAAATAATCTCACTGGAAATAGCAATCCAACCCCACCTGTATGCTAATAACGTTTGCTAATATCTCTTTTCTTGATGGCACACGACTTTAGTAATTCTCTGAACGTCTCTCATCTATTTAGTGCTGCCCAATGTATAATGGCATGTAGATATAAATGCTAATAGAGTAAGTGCACTGCCTTAGGGAACACCCATCCTGACATGTAACTAATTGCTTTGTGTACATTAGTACCAAGTGAAGCGTTTTACATCTTCTGAAATGAACCAGCACCCGCTACTTTCTAATTTACCAAAGTGTCATGTCCCCTCCTGAAAGAAAGGATTAGAAGACTATTTTTTTCATTTTTCAAAGCATCTCACTGTTCCTTGTAAACTGGGATGTGGATCATGTAGTATTACACACAAAATCACTCTTAGTTGGTTGATTTTATTTCTCTTATGCATAAATTTTTATTATACACATATCTCAACTTTGGACCTTGATTCCTGTGTGAATTAAGATAGATGTAATGACCACATGAATTTAATTTCTATGGTATTAAAAGTGTTAAAACATTACTCTCTTGGTCTATAAGAAATTGCTAGTCATACAAAGATAAATGAATAAAATACACATACATATCCTTTCCTTTGAAAATGAAACTGAAAAATACATTTTGGAAAAACATAAGCCTCAACCATTAAGGACATTTCTTACATGGCAAGGAGTATTACACTTTGATGTATATGTCTTTAATGTGTGTACTTAGTGATGATACACCACTATTAGGTGTTAACATGCCTGATGCAAAATGCAGAATTGCTTAGTTTGATGAATTAAAGTTTCCTGTCATGAGATCCAAAGATTTTGATGATACAAGTTACTACAGCCATCACCAAAAAGATACTAAATATATTGAAAATTAATAAATACAATTGCAAATATAGAAAGGCAGGTCTTCTCCAATCTTTTCTTCTACTGTTATCCTCACATTCTCCTCATATATTTTTACACATCTCAAATTTTAATTTAGCCTTACTTACAAACATAAGCTGTCTTTCAGTCATAGATGTCATTGTTTATTCAGACCTTCCAGTAGTGCATTTTATCCTTTTGTGGCATTTCTTCCTTCTAAAGAAGAAAACTAAAAAGCATACTTCTTTCATAGGAAAATGGATGCACCTTGAGATCATAATGTTAAGTGAAGGAACTCAGACACATAAGCTTAAGTATCGCGTTTCCTCTTAATATGAAAAACTCAATATATATAAAGTATGAAATAAAAGACAGAAAATAGAACAAAAAAGGGGGGAGGAAGTACTGTAATCCAGCTTGGACAATGTATCTAAAAGTATAGCTTGACTTACTACAATTGTTTTACTCATTGTATATGTTCCTTGTCCTCCTAATCAGGCTTTCAGTCTGTATATATGATACTAATTTTATAAGGTTTTATAAAGTAAATGAATCTAATGCTGGAAAAATTAAAGGAGAAGTGGAGGGAAGGGGGAAAAAAGAATTGAAATGTGTTATGTACATACACCAATCCCCTACAGTGACCATAATCCTTAAGTATTGCAAACATGTACTAATAAAAGAAAAAAAACAAAGTAGCTTTCTTGCAGCCAGAAAAAATATCTCCAGTACTGAAGTTGAGTATTATGTTGTGCATCAGAGAATATGTAAGAAAAAACAGGGAGAAATAATTTTCTGTGCTATTGAAGAAACCTTACTTGATAAAATATGATTAATATGCTAGGTTAAATGGAACAACTTACCCCTGTAGCTTTCAGTATCTGTGGGAGATAAGAGGGAATCAATGATGTGAAAAGGGGTGGAGGCTCACTCCCTGATTGGAACCTAGTGACACCTTCTTGTTGTTGAATTTTTTTTTTTTTTAGTACCAGGGATCGAACTCAGGTCCTTGCACTTGAGAGGCAGGCGGCAGAACCACTGAGCTAAATCCCCAGCCCAAGTGACACCTTCTTTTAAATCCCATTTCCCCACAATGATCATGGACTACTTTACTCTTCTCATAACTCAGTTATCTTATTTGCAATATTAGTCATTAAAATATGTTTATGGGGTTATTAGAATTATATAAAAATTATGTAAAATAATGCACATAAGATATTGAGGGTAATTTTTGGTAAAGGCTTAAAAATAAGCTTTCTATACACATTTCAGGTAGCTTATCTGATTTTTTTAACTCAATAACAGATTGATAAATACAAAACCCAGCTTTACCTTTGTCGGGAAATACCACTTATTTATACCAAAAGGGATAATATTTAAACTCAAGATATTATAAAAAAAGCTATAGATTCTTTGAAATAGTATCCTCATTGAAAAAATAAATACATTATTAAGATTCTACATAAATGTTGCTATAGATGTTGTAAATGAGTAGTTATTAACAAATATTATGTATGGCTTTGTTGACTCTTCTGTATTAATCAATGCTGTATATAGTACTATTTTCCCTCTACAAATTGGATGTTGATGTTTTTCTATTTAATTATTCTATGGAAGTCATACTTTTGTTTCATACACATGTATATACATTATCAAAATTTGTAAGAGAACATATGTAAAAGGATGCTTATTTTGTTGCAATTTGACAGTTTTGCAAAACAGATTATATATATGTATGATATATGTGACAATAATTCAGTTTTTTGTAAAAGAGAAAAAGGAAATGAAAGAAATGATATTATTAATATTAATATATATCACTGTCTTTATAATTTTTCACCATTAACTGTCTATCATCATCTGAATTAAGTTAACAGTTATTTGTTAGGTGATGCATACTATACAAATAAGCTTTGAAATATCTAATTTATTTCTGCCTCTCAGGAAACAATTATCTTAAAATTATAAATTTGTATGTTACAATCATTTTCAGATAAAGTAGAGGAATTTGTTATTTAAAATTACCATATGATTTATTTTTATTTAAGTGAAAAAAGAGTCCTTAGCTAAGTTTGAATTTCCTTAACTCTGAGAATACAGATGTTTATCATTTGAATTTACCTAGACCCTTTGATGAACAGGGAATCATTATCAATATACTTAGTCTTCTTTTATTTTTCTTCTGGGCATTATAATTATCTGTTTTCTTCTACAAAGCAGCAATCTCCTTATTCATAAAGTGTCATTTTTCTCCCCAGATTTATTTTCTCAAGAAGCAGCAAGGCCTCTATGTTAAAGATCCAGTCAATCCAGGTTTTGATTTCCAAGTCTTAAAGTTCCAGATAAAAATGAGTTTAGGTCACTTTATATCTTGCTTTTTGTTCCTGAAATTATTAAATTCCCTGATTATTTTTGTCAAGGGGAGTTTTTGGTAAATGACAAATGAACAAGTACTAACAAGTATATATAGCAGAGAGTGAAAAGACATCTTGTCTCCAAAATGATCCCCAAAGACTACTTTTGATTCTAAATAGTTTTAAAGACAGTTTTCAGTTAAAGTCCTCACTTGCCTTGTATAAGGAGAAAGGCTGTCCCATTTTTTTCTTACTTTCTTAATTTTGTGTGCATCCTGGGTTTTCTAGGTTCTGGTTTAGAAAAGCAATACATAGCAAAAGTAATAAATTGCTCGTTGACTTTGATGTCTATGGCAAGGAATGGTTTTATTTATATTTTTATGCAGAGTATAAAGGATAACAATGAATACTATATCCACAGAAATCTCTTCCAGCCAACTTACATGCCTTTGGAATGTTCAAGAATCACTTCCTTTGGAATGTTCAAGAAATACAAATTCCAGTGTCTGAGACCATTAATATTTTAAATTCTCAGATTTTATGTTGTAGACTTTCATTCATGTATTCAACAATGAGTAATTAAATCATTAAATGTATTCTTTATTATTTCAATATTCCAATTATTATCAGTCTTGTTGCCAGTTTTTATTATTTAATGTTAATATAGAAGCACACTTTTATTATGTCACCAAAAACCATTAGCAGCAAGCAGGATTCTAAACTAAGCAGCACATAAACAATAGACATGAGAGTAAGCAAAAGGAGACAGGTACTGAAAAATGAAGTAATGCTGAGGTTATAGTGATGGATACCTATTAGATTAGCATAACAATGCGGTCTTTTCGTGGGTTATAAGCTTTTGGAGGAGATGAGAAACCTGTAGTGCTCAAAAAAGTAAGAAAACAATTTAAATGTCAAAGACAAATTATGCTAGAGTATGTTTATGTGGCAGCAAATTTCTATGATAATGTCATAACACTGTGTGTCTCAGTTGATGTCTTACTACCAGTGATCATTAACATTAGTATATATCTGATGCAAAGGGTTTCATTTTCCCACTTTCACAGTTTGGGTGCAGTCACCCAAAAGAAGGTAATTAGTATTCCAGCTTGAGATGATGCTGCCATTGGCATACATGACTGATAATGCCTGGTAAAAGACCACTAGAAACAAATTTGCCTGAGTCACTTATTAAGGATGTTGAGGGAAATAGAGCTAAGAGTTACATGCAACAGAGAAGGAAGGCAATGAGAATGATAGAATGTAATTGTCTCAGTTTCTATGAACTTGTAGCTGAACCCTAGGGAGGGGATGCTCTAAATGCACACAACAGAACACCCTTTTGATTTTTTTGTTTTGTGGGTTTTTTTTAATGAGTTGTATATATGGGACAGAAACAAAGCTGCAAAGAAGCAAATTGACAAAATGTGGAGTAGTCCTTGAAAGTACTTCTTCCATTTCTGTCTGTAATATAAGGTTCTTTGGGCCACTGAGAATCCAGAGTAACTGGTATTATTTTAGCACCTTTTTATTTTCTGAATATTGTCAGACTGTACTCTTAGCATAAATATCAAGTTCCCAGGGGAATTTGAGGAATGAAAAAACCAAGAGACTAAAATATCTTCTTGGGCAGTAACTCTCACCCTAGAGCTTAGTATAATTTCAAAGACCATTGTGATTTTCCCCAAAGTTTTCAGAAATTTTTTGTGAGTACATTGAAGAAACAGTGAAAAGTGAATTGTACTAACAAATTATCAATCAATACTGGTACTCTCCAAAAAACAAATCATCCTTCAACTTAATGAGATTGCAGATTTAACATTAATAGTTAATAATCCAAATTAATTTTGATTATTTCTTATAATAAATAACTATGATATTCCTATATCTACTATCAAATATGCATTAGCACAATACCCAAAGATGGCAATTTTGGCCCTGATATAAAAATTAGCACAGGTAGCCCTCTATAATTATAGGTTCAATGTCGGTGGGTTCCTCATCTATGTATTCTCAAATGTAGATGAAAAATAACCAGGAAAAATATGTTCTGAACATGTACAGACTTAACTTTTCTTATCATCATTCCCTAAATGACATAACAACTGTTAATATTTCCACTGTATTAGGTATTATGAACTGTCCAGATATGATTGAAAGCATATAAAAGAATGTCTATAGGTTTTATGTCCCTATTACATAGTAGTTGAGCATCCTCAGATTTTACTATCCTAGGGACCAGTCCTCTGTGGATACCAACAGACAACTGTATGTGTTTTTGTTATTATGGAAACTGAGATTTGGTATTGGTTAAATAACATACTTTATCTCCCTATAAATATGAGATCCACTTATTGTGTCAATAAATTTGATATTCTATATTTAATTTTCAAAGTGAGATGGAAAATGTACAGTTATAATATTCTTAATGTAAATACAAGGGCAAGACATACACAGACAGTTTTCAGAGAGAGGATAGATAATAGTTGTGAATATTAATGGCTTATTTGAGAAAATTCCAATGCCTTTCATAACTATATGTATTGTATTTGTTGCTGCAACACTACTTTGTTTTGCATTTTTCTACAATTCAAATCTGCTGTTTTACATAGGAAAAATATGGTTAACTTCCTTATTTCTCCATTATGCAACTTGAATTGCCCACATATTTTCTACTCTTAGAAAACACCAGAAATTTTACCTATCAGATGGTAAGTTAATCATCTCCTGCTACCAACAGTCACCCTTTCCCAATTTCATCACTACCATTAAAAGTCTTCCCCCTTGTCCCCAAGGGTAAATACCTTATAATAGTTTCACTTTCCTTTTCTATTTTTCTCACTAGATCTAATCCATCACTAAGTGTTGACATTTTTTTCTCCATTATGTTTCTTGAGCCTCCCTTTCCAGTTTAATGGCCAACACTTTATCTCAGGCATTGAGGATCTCTCACGTGCATGATTTGCTAGATACCTAGTCACATATTTGCCTCTGGGGTTTCTTCAATGTACTTAATTCCTTTGCATTGTCTGGAATAATTTTGTCAAGAATTTTTATCAAGTAATTTCCTTAATCTTCATTATTATAAATCTGACTATTTTATGCTTGGTTTCAGTTTCACTGTCATTGAATTTCCTAGCTTACAATCATGTTTTTAGAATTTCTGCTCTATCAAGTTAAACATTAATTCCTCTATTATACTCATCCATTTTATGAGCCAGCCATATTGCCAATATTTGTTTCTCACATTTATTCTGTATCTCAAATCCTGTATTTTTTACCCTAAGTAGTATGCAATAGAGAATGATTAAGTAAAAAATGGTATATTCATAGAATAAAAGAAATGCAGTCAATCAAAATATTTATTTATTTATTTATTTATTTATTTATTATTGTGCTGAGAATCGAACCCAGGCCCTTGTGCATGCTAGGAAAACATTCAGTTAGGCTTTCACTAATTTGACAGGACTGGCCTTGGATTTGTGATCCTCCTGCCACAGCCTCTTGAGTACCTGGGATTACAGGCTTGTGCCACCACCATAAATGTTATTATTAAAATTATTAATGCATGCTAATCATACAAATTAATGGAATTCACCATGATATTTCCATACATGCTTACATTGTGGATTGACCATGTTTGCCTACCTATCTTCTTCTTTTACTCTTTCCCAGTCCCTTATGGTCCCTTTTCTATCCTCAGGTCATCTTTTTTTATAAGTTCCACATATGAGACAAAACAGGCTATATCTGTTTTCTGTATCTGGCTTTTTTCACTTAACATGATGCCTCCAGGTCCATCCCTTGTGCTAAGCATATTTCGTACAATGTTTAAATTCTTAATATTATGCAGAAGGTAAAATTTTCAGGTGGATGAAAACATTAACAACATCCTTTGAAGAATACATTAGCTATAGTTTCCTAGGCAATAGAATGGGACAGATATTTCCTTGCAGTAACTTTTTTGCAGATTGCTTTTGAGGTTATGAAGAATGAAGGTTAGGCATTGCACCATAATGTGTTGGCACAAGGTATTTTCAGAGATGGAAATCTCTTCAATTGATGGTAAACCACTCAGCACAGGGCCAGCAGATCATACCTCCTCAACAGCAGGGTACTGAATTTCTCAGGAGTACAAAGAGTAACGGGTTGTTCCACCACGGTATCCAGAGGCTACTATAGAAATGCTGTAAATTTCACCATTATAAAAGCAAGAGTGGAAAAGAAACATGAGAATATGTTTATTGTTACAAGTTAGTATAAGTGATCTTTTAAGTTATTATTTATATTTTCTAATACTTTCTGTTGCATAGAAAAATGCATAAGGAATGCATAAAACTTTATCTTTATAAAAGTAATATGTAATTTTAAAACACCCCACCTTAATTTTTCTAGTTTTATTAATCAATAATTTGACTATCCTCAATGAGAACATTTTAGGCAAGTTTTGTAAATTTTATTTTGCAAAACAGCTTCTAATCTACTTTATATGTCTATTTTTCTCAACTGCGTACACTTAACAATAGTAAATAATGTGCTTCCATGTCTTTATTAGATGCTCTTTCATTGTGATTTTTAAATACATATTTAATACATACATCTAAATAATAACGTGGTTGGGATTTCAATGTCCTCAAATGGCCCATTTTAGGGGTTTCAACTTCAAGGAAGAAAATATTGGAAGGTGCTATAGTCATTTACGATGCAAGGCTTATCCTTTAATTCTTTGGAGACAGGCTCAGAGGGGATTGTGGGACCTTGACTTCTCCAATCCCTCTCTCTATGCTTCCTGCCTTATGTTGTGAACCCTCACTCCAAAACACTCTCCTAAACAGATGTGCTGCCCTCCATAGAGGCCCAAATAGATTCAATCTCTTGACCTTGGAGTTGAACTTTCAGAACCATGAGCCAAAATAAATCTCTCATTACTTGTTAAGTACCTGTGTCACGTATTTCATTATAGTGAATCAAAGCTAATTAGCACAATATATTTAAATATACTTATGAAGAAATACATCCTATCTGCACCCTCCAACGTGTACTTCTGTTCACGACACTAACATGTCAGTGTTGTTGAACAACTGGAGGACAGAACATTTACGGTTAGGTTAGAGGTAAATTCAACCAATAACTATAAAGTGTTAGAAGATCCTGAATCAGAGACAACATTGTATTTGAAGTTTGTTTTCAAGCATAGTTCAAAACATCTATTTATTTCATAGTTGGGATTAGGTGCAAAGCAATAGTTATAGGAAATTCACAAGTGCCTACAACTAAAAAGTATTTTTGGTCATTCGTGGAGAAGACCTGTTAATTTTACTATAGAAGAATTAGTGCTATTGAATATTTAAATTGGTCCCATTTTATGTTTGCCCAAATATAAGATGATAAATCCTGTGAAACAGTGTCAAAAACTTATGAAATGTCAAAATGAGCCCTGCTGTTTTATAAATTTTATGGATACAGAATTTTCAGTCCATTTTCAGAGTAGCAGTTGCTCTATCAACTAACATTTGTATAAGTAAATGTTATGAGAACATTTTTTAAAATAACATGATGCCTAAAACTCCAGACATACTGATCAATTTTTGTTTATCTGATGAGGAGAACCAACTTGAATAAGAATGAGCTAAATATAGACTTTAAGGTTATTTAATGTAGCAATATCTAAGAAATATTTTGAAGTTTCAAGGGAATTTTAAGCCTGAAGTTATGATATTCCAATAACTAAATTTCACCTCTTTGTAAAAGACTTTTAATAAACTCATGCTGGTCACTAAAGATTCATTAATGCCCAGTAGTTACTTTCTGTTTATATTTCAGTGGAAATATGATTTCAAAACACATCTAGAAATTTCAAGAATGAATTAATGACATTAGTGAACTAACAAAACAATCTTTAAGAAGTTGGAGCAACAATAATGTTAATTTGACTGAGAATTTTATTTAAATACTATTTTAAAATTAGAATTTCAGACATGTTATATTCAATTTTGTTTACTTATTAATAGTTATGATAATTCTTAATGATAATCATTAAATGAAAATATAGGTTTCCTGATGTTTTTTAACCTGCAGAATAAAAAAAATCTAGAGTTTCATTAAACAATAGATCAATAGTTTACAAATACAACTCAATATCCACCTTTTTCACACAGTATCCAATTAAATCACATCCCTTTCTTACAGTTCTTGCACTCCCGTTCTTTTATTCTGTTGTTTCTAATAACCCAGAAATTCATAATCCAAGAAAACTTGAAGAGATCTCAGATTCTTCATCAACTGTCTCAGGAATCACTTGAACTTTGCTTCTTCTCATTTACTTTTTTCCTTTGGTTTAGTGTAGTTCTTCATGATGTGTTGAGTTCCAAAATCTCTGTCTAAATCAATCTTCAATTTGTCCTTTGCTTTACCACTTGATGATCACTCCATTATCCATAAAGTCTATTATTCAAGACTTATGTTGATTTCTTATTTTAGCAAGAATAAAATACTAGTATCTCAGACAGGCAAAAACAAAGTTTCAGAATGTGTATCTCCCTCCTTTTCCATACTTGATTCTCATAATTGTCAGGCATCCTCCAACCTTTTTCCCAGAAAAAGGTAGATTTGCGAAGCTGCTCACAGAATCATGTGGAAAAAAAGGTGTCTTTGTACTCAGCCAGAAAATGAGTTACAATTATGATGTCAGATGTTGTAGCCACATCACTTTCCTAATCTAATTTACCAACATTCTCACTGTTCTAAACTTATCTCAACTTTTCAAAGTACTAGCAGGCTTTTAAACTTTTATCTTGATACTTTTAGTTCAGTTGCAGCCTTCAAGCATTTTAATTTGACTGATGTAAACTTTTTTTTCAGATCCACTTAAAATGTTTTCTCCTTAGTGAAACTTCTTCAATACTTTCAGGAAGAATTTGTTCTTTTTTCATAACAATGAACTCATATTTCTGGAACTTAAGTTTCTAGCACTTTAAGCATATATTAATATGTTGCCTTTACTGGATAGCAAGTGAAGTTTACATCAATAGTACCAAACTCAGGGATGACAACCTAATAAGAGTTTGCTCTCTGACTAAATAAATTTATACACCATTTTCCAGACTACCAAAGATCTTATGGGGAAAATGGCAGAATCAGTCTAAAGCAATGAAGAAATATTGCTTCCAACACCTATGTTAATTTTAGTATAAGCAAAGAAGGATGAAAGTTCTAATTAGAATTATAACTAAGATAGTAGAAAATAGGAATTAAATATAAATGATAGTTGAGGTAGAATCAAGTAGCCATGTGATATTTGGTAAGGGATAATAGGAGAAAACGTGAAAAAATAATTTTAAGCTTGCCTGACCACAACAGATATTAAGGGTATAAGTTTAGATTTTATATTTATCTTTATCCATATATTCTTTTGCACCTGATGAAAAATTTATCCAAGTATTTTTTTTCTAAAATTTTTAAGTTAACTGAAGACAATAGTGGCATTTTTCCAGAGTACTGATAAATAGTGTGATCAAATGAACCTAAAGAAAAGAGTGAAAGTAGTCATGCTATGCAGACTAAATTTTCAAAATCATCAGTGGTTGGAGGTGAAGGGATGATTAAACAATAAGAGAAGAGGGTCCCAATTTCAACCAAGGCATATTACTCTATGACTTTGGAAAACTCATTTAAATTCTCCAATGACAGTGATTAGGTTGGTAAAACACAGGCTTCTATGATCCTCTGTAACCCTAAAACACTATATCTAAACTTGACATTTTGACTGTCAGCCTTACAAGCAAAGGAAGGTATTGATTATCATTTGAAACAAGATTTAAAGGAACATACAGTCTGACTGTCAGTGGAATATTTTCTACAATTACAAAACTTTCTGTAGTTTTCTATATAAGAAAGTATCTTTATCTCAGATAAAAATAGCAGGATTAGGCACTGCTCCCTTAGCTGTATGATTAATATATTAGTCATTATTCCTGTTCCTAGACAGTACTCAACATTTACAACTTTTAAAAGGAGAGGTTTAATTTGGCTCATGTTTTATGAGAATTCAGTGCATGGTAAGCTGGGTCTAAGGCAGAAATATCATGGTGGAAGGGTATGGTGAAGTAAAGCTGCTTAGTTTGTGGTGGGCTGGAAGCAGAACAAGATAATAGTACCAAACAGGAAGGGGCTAGGGACCAGACAAAAACCCAAGGCCACACACTTCCATTACCCACCCAGACACTTCCAAAAGTATGTTTCACCAATCCCCTGGGCTGATGTCAAAGCCAATCAAACTGAAACTCCACACCGTCACTTCCCATCTTCTTAAATCATAATTAACCTAAAATAATAGAAAGTGCATAATTTACCAAACCTAACACAACTGCCCTGCATACAATCAGAAATGCAACAACCTTCCCCCAAAGTTTCAAAAGTTCTGCTTTCAAAAGTCCAATTCAAAGTCTGAGACTCAAGACAAATGTTTAGCTATAAACCTCCATAAAAATGTAAAAGTAGCTGGGGATTTAGTTCAGTAGCACAGCACCTGCCTGGCAAGCATGAGTACTAAGTTTGATCCCCAGTACCAAATAAATAAATAAATAAATAAGTAAATAAAGTTATGTAATTCCAAGGTACAATGGCACTGGGTAAACATTTCCATTCCAAAGGAAGGAAAAGGGGGGATAGAAAAGAATAAACCAACAATAGAATACAAATAGAAACCCAGAAGGACAAATATGAGTTCCAGAAGCTCTGTGTCCAGTGTTCTGGTCATGTGGTAACATGTGAGTTCCATAAGGCTTCTGCAGAGCCAGCCCTATGGTCTTGCCAGTTCCAGACTAGCTCCACTGACAGCCTGTATCTTTCTTCAGTAGATGTCCTGTGTTCCTGACATCTATAATTCCCTAGGGTCTCTTCTGCATATATGGCTTCATTCCTCCAGCTTCAAGGGTTGCCCTCTCAGGGGGTCCAAGTCCATCCTTCTAGGCTTTCCCTTTAAATCTGGGTTGAAGCCTTCCTCACCCCAAAACTCTGCATTCTGCATACAGGTAAAACCACTGTCACGTGGACAATCCCAAGGTCTGCTGTCACCTTGAGTACTAGTGAGACCCCATTGGGCCATGGAAGCAGCAGTCTCTGAGAATGTGAAGGTTGAAAAGAGTGAAATGAATCTCAGTAACTCAATTCCCTACACTGCCTTTCTTGAGTAGGGAGTAGTCCAGGCCTTCTCTTCTCAAATGATGAGTTTTCACTTTTGTACCTTTGAGGTCATGCTGATTTCTGAGATTATCTCAAGACATTGTTCTTCTTGTTCCTGTACAAAATACTTGGTTTCTTTTTCAGGATGCTAACCTCTTCAGCAACCATACCTCTTTTGGCCTCAGCTTTATATATATTTGTTCGGGGCCAAAATTTAACTCTTTCAAATGTTTTACTCGAATTTCTGCCCCTGATTCTCATTATAAACTGTGTTAAACATAGCCAGAAGTACTCATGCCACAGTGAGTTGGGCTGAATGTTGGGCTTTTGAAATTTATTTCACCAGATTAGTCTACTGCTTTTAATCTTAGTCTCCTGAAAATCTTCAGGATATGGGAAAAATATAGACAATTTTCCTGCCAGAATGTAACACTTATCTCTAGTCCAACTGCCAGTGGAGTGTTTGTTCCCCACTGAAACCTCCTGTGTTTAGCCTTTAGTGTTTGCATTCCTATGTGCATTCTGGTTTACTGATCTCTAACCAGAAACACCCATTAGACTCTGCTTATTGAATCATATGGCTATCTAGCTCAAATCTCTAAACCTTTCCAAACTACCCTTGTAAAGTAGTTCTAAAAGCTACTAAACCACATGGTCAGATACAGTCATAGCAAGGACACCAATTTTTCTGTATTAGCTAGATTCCCCATCAATGGAAACAGTAAATGACATCCACAACTTAAAGGAGAAGTTTAATTTGGCTTTAGTTTTAAAGGGATTCAGTTCATAATTTGCTGTGTCCAAGACAGAAACATCATGGCAGAAAGTTGTGACAAAGTGTATAGCTGCTTAGTTCATGGTAGCTGGGAAACAGAGCCCAGAGAACAGTGTCAAAGGAGACCACATAAAAACCCCAAGGCAGTGCTTCCTTCACCCACCCAGAAATCCCCAGAGGTGTCCTACGTTAATCACCAGGCAGATTACAAATCACACTGACAGTCCACCCTAACTACCACAAGTGATTTTCAAATAAATCTAACATTTCCATAAAAATTATACCTTTTCCATACTTTACTCATAATTCTTAAGCTTCTAAAATATATCCCAATTATTCAACAGTTCTATGTTTGAGTGTAAGGTTTGAAGTTTAAATTGCTGTTGCATAACCAGCCTTGAATTCAGTGACAGTTCAATATTGACATGTTATATAGTGTCAGAAAATGTGCAAAATAGCAGTTTGAGTACAGGAGGAAAATAAGGAGAGAGGATTGCTTTAAAATCCATGTGAATGTCTTTTTTTAAAAAAAGAGGCAGAGGTCTATTACATTAGAAGCAGCTAAGCACGGGAGGAAGATCTAAATAGAAAACTCAGATTTTGCAGCATACAGGTTGTGTATGACTTTGATGAGACCAAATTTATTGAAAGAATGGGTACTAAACTTTACTGGTGGGTTGAGGAAAGAAAATGTCCTGAAGTTTTAGAGAGGGAATGTGAGCAACCCTTTCTTTTGAAGCATGTTGTGTAAATGAAAGTAAAATTTGGTGTGAGATGGAGTGGAAAATTTAAAATGGATAATGCTATAGTACGTACATGCTCAGGGATAAAATGTAGTAAACAAAAAAAGCAATTATGATGAGATAAATTATGATTACAAAAGTGATGCTTTTGAGAATGCAAAACAAACAATCAAACAAAAAAAGGGAGATCCAGACTCACAGGGACAGATTTGACTTTGGATGTGATTGTGGGCATTTCATATGTAGTCACTGAAGGGAAGGTGTTACAAAGTAGATAAGAGATTTGGTATGGGAAGAATACTAAGGCAATCTCCTAGCAGGAGTACCAGCTGAGTGTATGAGCCTCTTTGACTGGATATGCATGCTCATCTATATGTGGTGCTAGCCATATTGGGTTGTAGGGAGTTCGTTGAAGATTGAGGAACATTTCTAAGTTTTACATAGAAGAGTTAGTATGAGAGACCTTTCTTAATGAATGAAGCACTAATACATTAGGTGAGGATTATAAAATTGCCAGTTTCTGTTTGTTGCTTAATTGAGTTTTATAGTCATGAATTAATGCTGTTCAGCATCAGAAGATTTTTCCCCTACCTAGTCAATACCCCTATTACATGCACATAGTAGATTAATGTTTGAGTTTAACTAATGTTATAGTTTGTCAGGAAATCACAAGGAGGGAGAGAAATGCAAGAAAATTGGGCTAAATATTAAGGAAAATAGTTTATTTTTGAATCAACTATTTGTATTTTTTTCTTGAATCTCCATTTCAAAATACTAGGATGAATATAGTCACTAGTAAAACAATTTTTTAAAAATTTCTTTCAGAGTAGTTATTGCTGTTGTTTCTTGTTTATTATTATCTAATGTAATTTTTAAAGTATTATTCAACTTTTTTTTCTTAGTAAGTTTCTAAATTGTTTTGAAGGATAATTTAAAAATAAGAAGTAAAATAGATGATAGTAGATTTCTATAATGCTTGGGGATTAACTTTGCATGTCCTCAACAATGATTAAAATAAATTCTTTTATAAAATTCCTTCAAATTATTTGACAGTTTTGAGACTTAGAAACATGATAAGCAAGAACATAGTTATACTCCTTTTGGCAGCTTGGTTTCTATTCTTGTTAGTAGCACTGTAACATTTTCTCACCGAAGGACTGCCACATTGGATCAGTCAAGAAAAATTAGTTGGATATTAGGAATTTTTTTGAACTTGGATACTTTCTAAGTATTTACTAATTAACCGATTTCTGTTTTTTAATGCAAATCATTTCTGTGGGCACACATGTAATAATAGGGACAAAGAGTAGTGAATTCTGTGTACCAGATTTAAAACCTGATTTTATCATCAAAACAATTCTACAAAGCATTATGCTATTATATCTATTTTAAACAATGAGAAACTGAGGTTAAGAAACTTTATATCATTTGCTTAAAGGCACACATTTAGTAAGAGACTGAATCTGGATTTGAGCCCAGATATATCACTTTACCCATCCTTGTGGGTTTTTTTAGGTCAGAAGATTACCTCCAGGTTTCTAAATGAATGTCTGTATCACTTTAATTTGTGCAACCATGCAATATTTAAACTAATGGATGTGATGAGAAAAGGCACATACACAAATAATCTAGCCATTTGATGTAAGGTAAAACAAGTATAATGCAATTCAAAATCATTCCTACTCAACACAATCTTTCAAGATTAATGACATGTAATTTTCCATTTACTAGTGTTTGAAATAATTTTTATAATATAAGTTGGTTTTAATTATCTATACTTTATCCATTATTAAATTAAAGTTTATGTGCTCCTGACTATACAAACCAAGGCTATGTGTACCCTTTCTATTTTCTCAGCTAACTCAAGTGAACCTGGATAATTCCATCTGTTTAATTCCCTTTGACCCAATCCATAGTCACTACTAAATGGATTCCAAAAAAATCCTAGTTCTCCATCTTACAGTTTTCTTAAAGCAAGACTAATGTATCAAAGTGTGTCATTCTGGTTAGTTTCAAATTATTTATCATACAGTACCTTCACATTATACAGGATTAATGCAGAGTTTGGGAAAGAAAAAGCCAAACAAATGTCTGGATCTTAAAGAACCCTCCCATACCCACACACTCAAACATGTGTCAAATGGATGTACAAATAGGAATAGACCTGCAAGCATACATATAAATATATACACAATCTGTCAAAAAATGTATGTACACTTCTTTAAAGGAACAATAGTAGGATGATTTTTCAACAAATGGTGTTACCCTCATCTGGGGGACCCTAGAGGATGTTGTATATCACAGAAGACCCACTATACTGCCAGCCTTTAGAGAAGAAATTGAAAATGCATGTGCAACAATCTCAATGACTAAGGTAACCCAAGCAGCAGCTCACCGTACTAATAAATGTCTGGAAGCTCATGACCACCTCTTTGAGCATCTTTTGTAATTGTAGATGAGAAAGGTAACTTGTATTAATCTCATGATGTCTCAATAAATTTAGTATTAAAATATTTTTCTTTTTCTTTTCCTGAAGTGCATATACATTTTTTGGTGGACTGTATATGTGTATGTGAATATGTATGTTTCTACAATACCATTAAAATATACAATATTAAATTAGAGCCAACAGACTTCTGTAGACCCCCATGAAATTTCAGAAAAGTGAAAGGTAAGTGTGGTACATAATATATTAGCAATACGGTTAGCCATTGCCATTACTTCCATATTTGCTTAGCTATTCATAAGAATGATCTCATTTAATTCTATTAGTCATTTATTGCTCTATAACAAATTGTGCCCCAAATCAACACCATAAAACCACAAATATTCATTACCTCCCAGTTTCTATGAGTGGAGAACCTAGCTACAGCTTAGCTGAGGGCTACTGCTCTGGTCTCATACAGATGTAACCAAGGTTCAACTGGTTAATGCTAGTCCTAAGAAGACCTGCCAAGTTCATTCACGTGGGCTTCTCCTCAGAACTGCCTTTTACCATGGCACCTGGCTTCTTTTAGGGTGAATAATCCCAGGGAAAATGAGAGAGGACCCTCAAAATGGAGGCCACTGTTGTTTGTAACTTAATTTCAGAGTAACATTCATCAGTTCTGCCAAACTATTCACTAGAGTAAAACATAGAAATTAATCACACTATCAAAGAGATGGTGTTATGGTTTGGATATAGTTAGAGTTTGTTTCTCAAAGGTTCATGGCTTAAAAGCTTGCTTTCCAGGGTCATGATGTTAAGAGGTGGTAGGACTTTTAAGTAGTGGGTTTCATGGGAGGTCCTAAGGTCATTGGGGGTACTGTTATCAATAGAGATTAAAATAATAGTTCTTGTGGGACCCCAATTAGCTCCTGCAAAAGGAATTTCTATAGAAGATTGAGCCTGTCTCCACCCCTGGCTTTGGATTCCTGTTTGGTACTTGATTTCTCTTTCCAGTATATGTTCTCATTTCTTGTGATTTATATCTAGATGTCCCTCAAGGGCCTCATATGCTCATAGGTGGGGCTTTTCGAAAGTGATTGGATTTTACGGGAGTATAGATGACTTGATGTTAGGAGTTGGAGTCTGTGCCAAGGCCCAGATCACAGGGGTAATGTCTGGAAGGGTATATCTCCCACCCTGGATCTTCCCTCTAGTATCTCTGCTTCCTGTCTGCCATGAGGTGAACAACTGTCCTCTAACCAGGCCCTTTGGCCATGCCACTGACCATGCAAAGACTGAGACTTCTACTAAAATGTGAACCAAAATAAACCTCTCCTCCTTTAATTTGTAAGTGTTGGGAATATTTGTCCCAGCAACAAGGGAAGTGGCTAATACACCATTATTGCAGTGCCACCCTCCAGAAGTCTCATGAAATCTGAACCAATGCCAGAAACATGCCAGGAACTTCCAGAACTGTAACCTAAATACATCTCTTTCTCTTTATGAAGTACACAGCCTCAGATGTTTCACTACAGAAATAGACAACTGACTAATACAGATGACATTAGAGAAGGGCATGGATACCAAGAAGCTGAGGATCACTAGCATCCACCTTTGAGGCTATTACAACCTTAAAAAAAAATCTTATGAGATGAGAATTATCTTATCTACATAAGAAAATGGTAGTACAGGTTGGTTAAAGAATTTTCCCAATGTTGCCTCCCTGAAAATGAGGCAGAGCTAGGATTGTAATTCAGAAAGTGTTACTCAAGAGTCTAGAGAAATTGTTCCAGAAGTTAAAATTCAAATAGGAAAGTACATTAATTCTAGGAAAGAGAAAAACTGGAAAACCAAACCAAGCATGCAAATATGAAACAGAATGTAATGTTAACAATATTGAGCCATTGAATTAGATGTTGGTAGTTGATATAGCTGGGAAAATGGAGTTACTATACTGAATCTTTATTCACTGAAGCTAAAGATTTTGGATTTAGATAAAAAAGAAATAATTTATTCTTTTTAAACAAGGAAAAATGATGATCAAATTTCTAGTTTCTAAAGATTTCTCTGGAAGTTTGTAGGAGAGTCTGGAGTGGTAGGTCCAATATAAAATGTATGGAAACCTGTTTTATTAGGTACACATGCTGCTGTGAAGATCTTGCGAAGAAGAAAGGCTGTGACAAGAATAGACAATATCTACAGATATGAATTCTCAATCATTTTTGACATACCTGATATCAGCAACTACTTCAAGGTTTTTAGTAGGTGTTAGCTCAAGCAAGTGCAAAGAAAATTTCTACCAGCAAACTTGTGAGTGATTTTTTTCATTGTTGTTCTGTGTAGCTTGAAAAAGGACATAATTTGCTCATTAAATGGATAAATGACTGGTATGTTATGTATTCGATAAAGACTCTCCAATTAACTCAAACAAAAACACAAAAAATGTAATAGTAGATTGGGTTTTCATACCATTAAAACACAGATTTTAGAGAAGTGGAGAACACCAAGTCTCAGGGAACTGCCCATTTTGATTTTTGCCAAATAAATTATTTCTCTCTTATCCCCCTCTCCCTTTCTCCCTCCCTCCCTAATTGCTGCATCTCTTCCAATCATGACTCTTTGAAACCATTTTTAAAACACACCTGCAGCATTCTCCTTGTGTATTTTCAGTTTTCCAGATTTTCAGCTTGACTTCTTTGTTTTGCATTGATAAAGACTGACTAAAGTTTCACTATCAAGTGCTGATAAACTCAATAAAATTTTCTCATGTTAGTTCAAATGAAAGCGGGAGATAATGATAGAGATAGAGACAGAGACGGAAACAGAGGCAAAGAGACAGAGGAAGCTGGAGACAGAGAAGAAGAGAGTGAAGGAGAGAGAATGAATTTCTGTCTGGGGCAAGATATTGCCATGGTCTAAATAAACAGTTGGTAGGTAGGTTATTACAAAGGGAGGATATTACAAAGCCTTTTATTTTCAAAGCAGGCTGATAGAGGCACGTTACCTGGGAAGATGACATAAGTGTGTGGTACAATATACATAATTTCTAATCTTTGACAATAGATAGTCCTTCATGAATCTTAAGTATTAGACAACAAAACCCAGGCTCAAAAGGATTTGGTAGCTTATATAGTTTAAGATACATCATAGGTGGTTTTAGACAAGTCTCCAAATCCACTGCTTTCTGACTCTAAAACTTCTACTTTATTCCTTCTATTTCCCACTGCAAGACAGCACTAAAAATCATAAGAATGTTAAAATCAGAATGGCTGTTTGTTTAATTGGAAGTCAGTCTATCATGGGCCTGATGCCAGTAATTGTAGTCAACTAATTTTCCTGAGTTTTATCACCAGTCTGACCCTGTATCAACCTCACAGTAGCCTGGTGTGTAGTTGTTCCAGGATGGGTGAAATCTGTCTTACCATTTTTCTTGTAATTAAATATTCTGAACCTTAAACTATTTCTTTCTAGACTTCATTAACAGGAATCTTCTTCAAATGCCATATGTTATATTATGGAAGTTTCAGTAATCAAACTTTAGGTGGAAAATTTTTGCAGAAAAATGGAAGAAATTATAAAATTATAGTACATCACTATCAAGTATAGGCTGTGATGGTTACTTAGTTGGTGAGTTGCTTTGTTCCAGGGAGTGGATAGCCTGTTCATGTTACGAAAGCAATGAAAAGTCAATGGAAAGAGAGGAATAATAAATAGGAGAGAGAAAATTAATGCAATGAGGCAACAAAGAAAGAAGGAGAGGGTGAAAATAAAATAAGCACCAAGAAAAATAGGTAAGGACATATGTACCTTCTTTGAACTGACAAGTGGGAACAGATATGGTCAAGTAAGAAAAATTTCACTAGACACCACATTCTAGAGAACAGAGTGATGTCTTCTACTCAGAATAAGGAGTAAAACAAGAATTAGTGCTTGGGAAATTCAGAGATTGGGAAGAAATATTATACACTAGCTTCTCTCTAATAAATTAAATAGGGTTATATTGACACTGATATTCCAACAATATAAATTTATACATTTATAATATTAAGACATGTTGTAGAGTAGAACATAATGTTCAATCATTTTTAATACACAACTATTCACATAGTAGCTGCTTAATAAAATCTGTTGTGTGAATAAATCAACTAATGAAAAAATGAATACTAGTTGTATCCTATATTTTGTTTAAAAATTTCCAAATTCATATTTTGAAAACGTAAGTATTGTGGACCTATTTGGACAATTATATGGGAGATTTTTCTTTTAAAAATCTCCTGGATTTGTAAGCTATAATATAGCTATAATATCAACCATTTATAACAAAATTTGTACATAATCAGAAGTATTCACATTTTACATGCGTAGGGAGAATGATTTTGCTAAGAAATGTTATTGTTAAGAAAAATTCTCCAATTCATTTTCATCAAAAGGAGAAAATTATTGATAAACACATCTAAATTTGCAGATTGGTTATTTTTCAGAGGTTATTTGGGGTCATAATTGTAAATCTCATTACCGTGCTTGAAGGAGGTCTTTTTCATTATTATGGTGCTGAGGTCCATATCCCTGAAGCTAATTGCAAGGTAAAGCTGCAGAGTTCTAATTGTTTGCCATCAAAATAGCTGTGTAAGCTTGATTAACAGTGTTCAGCAACATTCATAATAGTCCAAGCCTGGCCCTGCATAAAATAGAAACTGGGAACAAAATCAATAAGATTTAATAAGATCAGGAACAATCACTTACAATAGTACATCAATCACACAAAGTAATAGGTGCAGGATTTGATAGGGTCCTGAACTGCAGGAGAGATTCATAACCAGTACTCGTTAATGATTTGTTCATTTGCATTTTATCAATCCAGCTTCAGCTGACAAGCAGAAGGAGCAGGAAAGAAATATGTTGACTTAAGCTCATCAGGTTTGCAATTAAAAAAAAACATATAATAGCAAATGTCTTGTCACATGGAAATCTGCTGTTATTACACAGATGTGTGCTATCATTGGCTCTTCAGGCTGAGCTGCTGTTAGACTTGCAGAAGAGCTAGGATAACCATGTCCCTGTGGTCACTAGGAAATCTCCAAAGGTTGGAAGGAATGTACATGTGAATGGAAATTATCTTTCCACCTGTCATAGATCTCCAGTGCATAATAATATTTAATGCAAGATGTGTATATTTCCGGTTTTCATCTCTTTGAAATAAATGAGGCTCCTGGCTTTGCCTTAGGCAAAACCCCCATCAAATGCTAAAACAATCATGAGATGGCTTTCTGGTGATTATTGCTTATCATTATATCTTCTTTCTGTTGATGTTATGACTTTATAAAGTAATCACATTGTATTTACTATCTTTATTAAAACATATTTTAGGAAGAAAGGTAAGTGGATAAAATAAAATTGTGTAAACAAATTTCTGATTCTAAATAAATGATAGTCAGTAAAATGAAAAAATAATCCTCTTCTAAACATTAGAAGCATAATGAAAAGCCTTAGCTATTTCCAAGAAACTCATGTGGATTCCTGCTTAGAAAATTTCATATCAATTTTCTATGGAGAGAACTATGTGAGTGGTGGGGTGCAGAGCACATTGTCCAAAGTCAGCAGTGGTACCATCCAAAATGTGGATTAATTAGTCTCTGTCCAAAACTACAGTAAATCATGTGCTCCTTCAGAGATTCAGGTCTTTGTAGATGATGTTTAAATAGCTGATTTCTATATACCATGCTTCAATTCAATCAAAGTATAGGTAAAATCTCATTATGATAGACTCTATGGGTCCTGTGAATTGTTTTGTTTAGTAGAATTTGGTTAAAATGAATAAATACATTTATCACATTCTCAGTATGTTGTATATACTAGAGAGACAGACTAGATGCCCATCCTCTTTTCTATTAAATTAACACATGAAAAGAAATGCTTTGAATAGAAGGGAGAACCAGGAGAAAAGTATAATGGTCACATACCTTTCAGCCTTTTCCTAAATCTTGAATAACTTTAAAATTGTTTTGGTATTAAGATAAAAGTTTTTATTTTTTTCTTTCCTTTTTAGAGATAAAATTGACTAGGCAGAATATTGAAATCTCAAAGAGTGTAGAACATAAAAAGTAGTTATTAACTGTTATCTTGACAAAAATAACGGTGAAGAACTCAATTATATGCAGCTTAATTTGCTTTCTCTACAAAAAAAATCATCCAGAGTAAAATGCTTCAATTATGCTGACTTTTCTATGATGAGTAACAGAGAAGATTAGTAAATTTACCATGAGTCAATTCATAGTATGCCAATTTACCTAAAAGCAAATTGATAAATGTTCAATTTACTGAAAAATCAATTCACATTAAGTTTTGTCATACAATGATTTGCTTTTGGTAAATTGGTTGGCTTCAAATATATAGTTATCAACTGTATGGGAGTCACTGTTACCACTTTTGTTGGAATGTGAGAATGGTTTGATCATTCTGAGCATTCGCACCTTTCATATACTGATGAACACTTTTAGCACCAGTACCAAAAATTCCTGGCACACAGAGAGTAATAAAACATGCATTCAAAGACTTTGATATTGTAGCAGAATCAATTTTTATCCTATAATTATTTTAATAAAATATTAATAGTGTATTCTCAGGGTTCAGAAGAAGGCTTAATTAACTGTAGGTATGTAGAGTGTCCACCTAACTTATCATTTCCAAACCGTAACCCTTTTGAAAGTGGATAGTAGGCAACTAATGGTCACTTTGGGAAAAAATGAATACAACCCAGACTGTTTCAAGTAAATCAGAATATATGATCACTGAAGCTATAAGCAAAGAGAGTAATGTAAGGGTTGTTGAGAAAAATGACAAAACTGGTGCTGTTGGGATTGAAATGTTGGAAATACAATTTCTTGTTCCAAGTGAAGAAGATCTATTTCCTCTAAAAATGAGCACGAGCAATGGCACAGACTGTAGGTGTCCCTTGTGTAAGACACTGAAAGTAGACTTGGGGCCTAATGTGGAAGACCTTGGACATAGATTTTGTTGTGGAAAAGCAGATTCCATTAAAGGTATTTTATAAAGAAGTAGCACAAGAGAAAAGTAGGATATATGCTACAGTAGTTAGTGCCTTGTTCTCTAGAAACAGAGACCCAGGCTTCCATTCTACCTTCTGTATATCATAACTGTTGGATTTTTGTGAAGTTGCTTTCTCTCCGTAAATCTCATTTTCTTCATAATTTATAATGTATTTAAATTGCTTGTTGTGGCCTTTGGTACATAGTAAGCACTCAATGCTTGTCAGTTATTGTTATTAATTAAAAAGTACATTACTATGTCCTAGGGAATGATTGAGAGACTATATTTTAAATTTTATGTTAAATCATCATATCTATGATAAAATGTTAAATGATATACTTTACAATGACAAATAAATGATATTACTTGGAGGATAAGATCTCTCTAAAGATAAAAAAACATGCTTTAGTAACATTCCTGAAAATGAACCAAGCAGGCAATGTTGAACAAAAGAACATTGAGAAAATTATGGCAGACTCTCCCAATCAAGTCTCCTGCAATTTGCACCTGTGTTTGCTCTTCTGAAAATTGATTCTGGGTTTGTTCATGTGACTAAATCTCATTAGCTTTCCCAATGTGACATGAGATAATATAATAAAAGTGGAAGATCAGGAAATACTGTCAAGTTAAGTTAAAAACTTGACTTCTTGTAAGAGAACCCAGTTTCCTACCCTCGAGGTAAATATGGAAAAGATATATGGAGACATAAACAAAGAGAAAGAGAGCCTGACTCCAATTGTTTTGCCATCTCATTATGACACCAGATAAAAGGGAGAAGAAGTACTCCTTGCTACCCTGAAGTAGCAGATTCTATAAGGAACACAAACAAGCTGTCCCAATCAATCCCCAGCAATGTTGCAGAATCATATTCAAAATAAACTTTTATTATTTTATGCCATTAGATTTTAAGGCAGCTTTTTATATAGCAATAAATTACAGTAATAGAAATTAGTATCTAGAAGTAGGGATCTATCATAACAAAATAATGAAACAAATAACATTTATTTTGGTATTTGGTGACAGATGAAGATCTAAGGCATAAAGGGAATTACATAAAGAGACTGCAGTGAAGAGGACTGAAGCCCTATTCTACAGAATAACTAGTGACTAAGCTGTAGTAACATAAAAGAATTGCTAGTTTTAGTTAAAATTTCTAAAGGAATAGCCAAGGTATTTTATTTTCTTATCTTACAAAATAAGAGAAAGTAGATGAGTTAAGGAAATAACTGTAGCGGTCAAACAAAATTCAAAGAAAATAACTTTAATAGTCAAGAAAAATTCAAAGATGTTTAAAGACATAACTTACTGTGTTATAAAAGCAAAATCATTTCCTTTCTCCAGCATTGCATGACAAAAATCCTCCAAGTTCAAAATTAATTCAGGAAAGGACCAAATGCTGAGACTTGAGAATAACATGTGAGCTCCTGTTTAAATGTGTTTTTTCCCCCTATTAAGTTTATTGGTACATTTTCGGCATAAAATACAGTTACATTCATCATTGGAATCTTGTACCATTACATCAGTATCTTGTTTCTTATTTTTTCCCCCTTCCCCTGCCCTCCCTTCACCCCCTTGACACTTCTCTATTTTCACAGACCTTGTTTCCATTATTTTTCCTCTTCTCATATTTTTTCCTTTCCCTTTTTTCCCTTCCCCTACCCCTCCCAATTCCCCTGCTCTTTTAGACCTTTTCTTCCTGTTACACAGTATCAGTTATACATTTTTAAAATTACAATATAAAGATCTAGGAGACATTGCCACAGATTTTACAGAATTTAAAAGGATATAGAAAACATATTACAAAAATCGTTTTGAAATAAATTTGACAACTTCTAAGAAGTAACTTGGAAGGCAAATTAATGAAACTAACTCTGGAGGAAACATAAAATTTGAATAGCACCTATTAAAGAAAGTATATTCCTAGCTTGAAAACCTACCTATATTACAATGGTAGGCTCCTGAACATTTTAACTGATAAATTATATCAAACAATTAAAGCAGAAAAAAGAAGGAACACTTCTCTCCTCATTTTAGGAACCCAACATTGTGCTAATCCTAAAACTGGATAAAGATAATAGAAAAAAAATATGAACATAGATAGAAATTTGTTTAACAAAACAAACTATTAGAAGTCAGATCTGGCAGGATGTAGAAAGTGGTTTTGTTATAGGGATGGCAGTGTTGGTTCAGCATTGGAAGATGCACCCCCAAACGTCATCATTTTAACAGAGGAAAGGAAAAATACATATGATCCTGTCACTAGTTGGAGAAAAAGTATTGGACTAAATTCTATAGCTGTTCATGGTTAAAGCTATCAGGAGACTAGAACTAGGAACAGAAACTTCTCAACAGATTAAAGGCATGTATTCCATACTTCCAGTGAGAACGCCTTATATGAATGGAGAAGATACAATGCTTTCTCCTTAAGGTGGGGAACAAGGGCAGATATGCTTACTCTTTATCTGTCCATTAAACTTTGAAACCTAGTCTCCACCAAAATAGTCTGGCAATAAAATGACACAACTAGGATAGGATTGGCATGGCAGAAGCAAAATCTTTGTATGTAGATGAAATGATCATCTACAGAGAAAATACTAAGAAATCTCTAGGAGCCCCTAGAACTTGTACTTGAATTTAGCAGGATTAGAAAACACAAGGTATATATAAAAATTCAGGTCTGTGTATACTTGCTATAAATGAAGAATTGGATATTGAAATTTAAAAGTTATGTAGGAGTACATAGGACCTAGAAAAGTTAAAAACAAAAACAAAAACAAAAACAGTGTTGGAAGATGTTTAATACCTAATTTTAAGACTTCTAAAGCTACAGTAATCAAGGCAGTGTTGGTGTAAGGAAAGACATATAGATCATTGGAATAAAACAGAGAATCTAGAAATAGAACCACACATATATGGTCCACTGAGTTTTGAAAGATTATTTAACATTAGCATTTTATAGAATATAAACTCAATTCAAGAGCCGAGGAGGAGATAGTGTTTTCAGCAAACAGCAATAGAACACCTGGTATCCGTATATAAAAAATTAACCTCAATCCTTTTTTTCTATACATGAAAATAACTTGAAGGGATCTATGAACCTAAATAAGAAAGCTTAAAAGCATAAAACTTTAAGAAGAAATTATAAGGGAAAATATTTATGAATTCAGAGTAGGCAAGAACTACCTAGGATACAAAAAACATGATGTATAAAAGAAAAAAATTGATTAATGAGATTCCATAAAAATTCAGAACTTTAAATTACATCGTTAAAATGAAAAGTAGTCCTTAAACAGACCACATTTACAATGCATATAACCTATGACCAAAATATATAAAGAATTCTTAGAGCTCATTAATAAACAACCCAATTAAAATGTAGATATAAGAAGATGATAAATAGCCAGTATAGCACAAGGAATGGTGTACAACTCTAGAATCAGAAAAATACTAATCAGTACAATAATAAGATTGAATTATACACTCATTAGGGAGATGAAGTTAAAAGTTTTAAAAGCCTTGTCATGACTTTTTCTTTTTGTTGGATTCTCCCCCTTGCATTTAATTTGTCACACCCAATGGATTCATTCTGCTGGGTTTCCCAGGGTTGTGATCCTCATTGTCTTTTCCTAGGGTATTTTCTAAAATTTTTTGGAGTGCTGGTTTGGAATTCATGAAGTTCCTGAGGTGCTCTTTATCATGAAAGTATTTTATTTCTCTATCAATTTTGAAAGATAGTTTTGTAGGGTACATCAATCTGGGTTGGAAGCTGTTTTCCTTTAGGGCTTGAAGTACATCATTCCAAGCTCTTCTTGCCTTGAGGGTTTGCATTGAGAAGTCTGCTGTGATTCTGATGGGCTTTCCTTTGTACGTGATTAGTTTCTTCTCTCTCACTGCTTGTAGAATTTGGTTCTTCTGTTGGATTTCTGGAATCCTAACTATTATATGCCTATGTGTAGATTTTTTTTGATCAAGGCTAGCTGGAGTCCTATATCTGGAGTCACTTATCTGTATGTCAAGTTCTTTTCCCCTCCTTGGGAAGTTTTCTGCCATCACTTCTGTGAACAGGTTTTTTATGTCATCTGCACTCTCTCCTCTTTCTTCATTGACTCCAATCAGTCTTATGTTATTCTCCTTTGCATCATCTAGCAGCTGCTGGATTGATTTCTCATGTTCCCTTACAATTTTAAAGCATTTTTTTCTTTTCCTGGTCACTAATTGCAATCTTATCTTTTATATGTGAAATTCTATCCTCACATTGGTTCATTCTGCTGTGCTGACTTTCGATGGAGTTTTTAATCTCTTGGAAATCTGTTTATATCTGTTTTATGGATTCCATTTGTTTCCTGTGTTGGGATTCCATCATGTTCCTCAGATCCTCTATTTTTTATCTTTGTCCTCTCTAGATTTATTAATCATGTCTTGCACCATGAGCAAAATCTTTGCTGTTAACTGAGCAATTATTTCTGATTTCATTCTTCTCAGATCCTCTTTTGTTTCCAGTTGAGAGAGTCCAGGTGGTTGAGTATCAGATTGTTCCATCTTGCTTCCCTTTGGGGTTGCTGTAGGTGATCTGGAAGTCTGTTTTTGAGGCTTGTTTATGTGTTTTCTCATTTCCACGTGTGTGTGTGGGGGTGCTTCTGGTGCCCACGTGGCTCACCTTCTCTGCCCAGGAGCTTGGGATGGCAGCGGGGGAGATTCCTTCCGGGTGCTGGGACCAGCTCAGCTTCTCTGCCCTAGGAGCCTGGGATGACGGCCTCATGTTTAAATGTTTAGCCTAGGTTGGGAGAGAAGGATGCTTCTGGAGACCTTAGAAAAGTTAAATGATGTGTGTCAGAAAGCTAGATGAAGAAGCATTGAGGAATCATAAAACTCTCTGCAGCACATTCAATCAAGGTTTTAAGAGAATTCTACAATCCACCTCTCAGCTTGGACTAAACATATTGAGCAGATCAAAAAGATCTTCCTTTATGAAAAGGAGGACAATGGAGAAAAACTTCTGAGCTGAGAATATAGGCCATTTCTTATTTTGAAAAAAGAAAGGAAGAAAACTCAGAAGGTAGATCAGATGACCAAAAAGAATATGGCAATGCTCTGTAAAAACAGTTCCAGTGGGGCCGGGGATTTAACTCAGTGGTTCCACCACTTGCCTCACAATCTCAAGGACCCAAGTTCGATCCCCAGTACCAAAAAAAAAAAAACAGTTCCAGTGAGCAAAACAGGGAAAACAGGGCCCTAATTCAAGAACAAGAGACATATACACTTCAAGATTTGAGAACTGTTATGGACTACTGACTACTACTTGTGCCATTCCCTCTCTTTCTAAATGGGAATTTCTCCTGTAGGTTTTATGTCCCTAAACCACCAATGTATTTTAAGTGCTTGGTGGTATATAATTTATCTCTACTTTATAACTGGTCAGGTTGAGAGGACCCATACCTAAGTATACTCATGCACATTTGGACTTGATTTGTACAATAAGATCCTGTTCTTTGACCCAGAGCTTGATATCATAATTAGATGAGATTTTATATCTTTTGAAAGTGATGAAAAAGTAGAATTTGTATGTAGGAGGAAAATAAATTACTAGGGGGCATAGCTATACCTTTTACCTCGGTGTGTTTGCCTTTGCAATGAAATATGTCTCCTGTTAGTCATGCACTTATATCTTTCTTTCACTCTGGATTTAACCATGTGACTATGAGCTTGACCAGTTTGAGCTAAGAAACAGTAACAAGTATAAGGTAAATGAGAGCTTGATAAGTGCATCACTTTGAGGTTTGTTTTCTTAGTATGCTCTTTCTTGGTACCCAAGCACAAAGCTGTAAGGAGGTCTATGTAAAAGACCACACACACACACAAAAAAAAAAAAAAAAAAAAAAAAAAACCGGACCGTTTAGGTACTAGCTGTTTTATGCATCCAACATGAAGTTCCAATCAAATAAAGAAACCATTTTGTACAATGTTTTCCTAAGAGATGTCAGTTGTAGCAGTAATAAGCCATATTCACGAAGGCTTGCCTTAATTGGATGGTTGTAACAAATACGTGCTTGTAGCTTGAAGATACTAAGTTCTAGGTTAATGCATCATAGAGCAAAAACATAATAAAAACAAAAACTTCCAACAATTTATGCTAGAAATCATTCAAGAAGCATATTGGAAAAATAAGCAATGTGACATATTTGAATTATTATCTGTGGGAATATAAGAGAAGAATATGATGAGGAAGACTGCAAGGTGTTTAATTCGGTATCAGTGAACTGTTTTACCTAAGAGAGAGATCACAAAAGAAAAGAATGGATTTAAGAAGTTGGATGAGAGATAATGATTTTTGTGTTATAAACAAATTTCACATGATTTTATCTATTTGGGGGCCTTTAAAAGAAGCCACTTCTTGCAAGTGTGCCCCAGTAAACATAAAAAGATAGCATTATCATTTAGATGAATTTCATTTTTTTGAATTTCTGCTTATGTTCAGTGGTTTCTATCCAAGGCTGTGGATTGTAAACAGAATAATGTTTCCCACAAAGATAGCCATGCTAGGATTCTTTGAATCTGTGTCTATATCATATTACAAAACAAAAGACTTTGCATATGTAATTAAGGGTATGAACTTTAAAAAAGGGAGATTATGCCAGAAAATCTACTTGGGCCCAATGTAATTATGTGAATCCTTAAAATCAAAGAAATCTTCTGCAGGTGGGGTTAGAAAGATGTGGAGGAAGTGGAAAGAAAATAGATCCAGCAGAAAAGGTTGAGAGGTCCCAAATGTACAAAGGTTTTGGTTCACCTTGGAATTTTTGAGACATAGAGAGACCGCAAGGACTGGGGAAAGGTTTCAGAATGAACAGAGACAACATTGAGCTAGCATCCACCTTAAGGAAACATAGATTTCAGTCCTACAACTGTAAAGAAATTAAGTTTGATAACAATACACATAAGTTGGGGAGGAGATTCTTCTCCTGAAGCTCCAGAAAAACAGACAGACCTTGAGTTTTGTCTTCTGAGAACTAGAACGGAAAAAAGCTGGACCACAGGTGTTACCAAACTTCTAACCTATGATAATAGCAAGACAATACATGGAGATTGTTTTAAGCCACTGAATTTTCTTGGAATTTTTTATGGCAGCAATAGAAACCTCATATGATCTATTCTACAGATTCTGTTATTTGTTCCTGTCTTATTTCACACACCATTTATGCATCACCTCAGAAGATATTGGCCTTATCTGTTTCTTATTTCATTCACTAATGTAGCGACCAGTTCTGCAAAGGCCCCGATAATCAGCATTATCTTGACATTGCACAGATGTCATGTTGTCAGGCTGGTTCACAAAATTGAAAACATTATTTCAATTGGGCTAGCTGAACAAGGTTTGGGAAGTATGGTTGATGGCCCAGCGTACTACATTTGTACCATAGGAAAGAAAATTAAACCATGTGGAAAAACAAATGAACATTTCAGGAGTTTGAAGGTATAAAGCATCCTGTGACCCTCTCCTTCACCTTTTTGTCTTTTCTTCCTCTTCTTCCTCCTCCTCCTCCTCTTCTTCCTCTTCCTCCTCCTCTTCCTGCTCTTCCTCCTCCTCCTCCTCCTCCTCCTCCTCCTCCTCCTCCTCCTCCTCCTCCTCCTCCTCCTCTTCTTCTTCTTCTTCTTCTTCTTCTTCTTCTTCTTCTTCTTCTTCTTCTTCTTCTTCTTCTTCTTCTTCTTCTTCTTCTTCCTTCTTCTTTTTGTAATTGACAATTGCCATTAAGAGACACAGTATTTAGTGGAGTTCTTTCTATTTTTGAGTCAATTTATACTTTTCTTGGAATTGTTCATCTAATCCATTTGTTACAAGAATAAGAAGACTACCATTTTCAAATGGGGCTTGGGCTAAAGTGCAATCTTATCTATCATATGGGCATAAGTCCACCTAATTTTACTACTAGTAGCTCTGTTGAGTGGCAAGCCTCATAGTAGAATTAAAGTGTGCACTCAGTATCAGCAAGAAAAAAGTACTTCTGGGATGATTAATATCTCTTTTCAAATTATCTTTGGTATCTCTGACCACTGTAGTTTCTTTTCTTAAAATTTTCTTTCTTTTTTCTTTTTTTAAACTAAATTTCCACTTTTCCTCTTTGTAGAAATTTTATTTGACTATCACCTGAATTGACCTTGTGTTTCTCTCAGCTCACAAAAGTTGAGGCTCCATATAATAGCTGTAGTGGAAGACATGAGAAATCTGAATGTTTTTAGGGGTATACTGCATTGATCATGTCATTTAAATCACTTCTGATACTCCAGGGTTTATCTCTGTCATTTCAGCCACTGTTTGTAACCAGCACAGCACAACTTTATGTATAGTCCAGTTGATTCCAGTTTACCTCAAGATTATTCTATACACCTTTAACCTCTTTTTCTAATAATTCCACTTGATTTTAGAGTGTGAGACAAGAACGAATCCACTCATGCATATGGACTACAAGAGAGCTGATACTCATTAGGCAATCCTTTAAACAATGAATAATGGTAGCTAGTAGATGAATATTCTTTTTATTATCATCAAAAGGCACTCTTGAAATTCATTTCATGTTTGTTCTTAGAATCCCTTAGATTTATGTAAATAATCATCAACAAAGTTTGCTACCTTGAAAATGTGTATATTTATGCATAATTATTAAAACTAACTTTTTTCTTCTTGACCAACTAAGGATAAGTTGTTGACATTACATCCCATTAACTTCAAATATTTAAGTTAGAAATTTGTACAAACACAGACATTCTTCTATATACTCACAGTGTAACCTTTAACATTAGAAAATAAACAATAGTATATTACTTTATCAATATGGAGGTCTGATTCATTTTTGCCAATGATCGGAATATCATTTCTTTTGTAGCAAAGGAGCACAATCTGGGATTACATATTATTTTTGTTAGCACTTATTTTATCTTTGTCAATCTAGAATAGCTAAATTTCCCCACTATTATAACTTTAAAGTGTTTAAATATTACAGGTCAATTATTCTCCCCAATGCTCCTCAACTTCTGTTTGTAGAATATTTCCTCATGATTGAATAAATTCAAGTTATTCCCTTGTTTTAAGAATATCATACAATGTTCTATCAGACGGTACCAGTGTTTTATTGGCCTATTAATTGTTATATTAACTTTGGTCACTTGATTAAAAAGGTGTCTCCTTAGAATTCTCATTAAGAAGATATCTATTTTAACCTATTTTTAATTAATATTTTGTGGGGGAAGTTCTTATTCAAAAACAAACTTTGCTGACAAGTTTTAGCACTAATTTCTTTATTGAATTCATTACTAAAACATTTGCAAAGAATAACTTTTTATTTCTAATTCCATACTTCTTCCTACAATGTGTATTAGTTACCAACCTAACATATGGAAAAACTTTTTATTCTTGATATATGTGTTTTCAAAATCAGCTTGACCTCTGAATTCCTATTTTTTTCCACCGAGTTAAAATCCATTAGTATCCTTATATATTTTACTGTTTAACTTACTCAGTTTTGTAAGTGGGATCATTTTCAGTCTGACTTTTCTGTCTTTTTGGCTTGCCTCATAATTCTTTTAGCACTTAAAAATATTTTTAAGGCTGTTCCAGTCTTGTGATGTACAATCCCTGACTACAACCTTCTCTCCATTAAGCTGCTATTTTTATTTCTCCAATAATAAATTTTTCTTTCTGGTAAAACATGGTACCTAGAGGGCCAGGGATGTAGCTCAGTGGTGCCATGCCTGCCAGGGAAGTGCAAGGTCCTGAGTTCAATCCCTGGTACAAAAAAAAAAAAAAAAAAAATGGTGCCTAGAATCTAAGACCAAAGTACTAGGCAGCATCTTTGCTGTTGAAGTTCTCACTATTCCCAACCACCCTCCATATACATTTGTATTCATATTCATACTTGTCTAACTATCTGCATTGAGAACTATGAGGTCTGTCTGATATCTTCAATTCTGATCCAGCAACACTAAGACTGTTCAAGTTTTCTGACTATCTTGTACATGGAGCTTTCTTCTATAACTGAGAAACCTATCTCCCATTCCTGTCAATATATTTATTTATTTTTATCAATCCTATATGTGTTGGAGTGTTCCTGACCACCCTTGTTTCTCCCTTTTCACGTGGATGCTATCTCAATTTGTTGAACAAGTTTCCTGGTCTCTAATAACTTTTACAAGGAAAATACTACCTCAAAGCAAGAGCCCATAGATAAATTACCACAAATATTCTGTCACTTGCTATAAGTTTTTTTCATTTGCTCCATTAACTGTTACGTTACTTTTAGTCACTGGATTAAAAGGATGTCACCTTAGTTTCTTCATTATAATGTTACTTGTTTTACATTTTGCAATTAATAAATTCTTAATCTGTCATAGCATTTATGTGTTTGTTTAATTAAAAAATGGGATCATATTAAAGTTTACATGAGAAGGGATTCCATCACAAAACAGTGATTTGAGTAATGTATTTCACACTAAAGAATTATCAGTACTGCCTATACAGGCTTGTTTATAGTGCTAATTTAAAAGAAAGAGGGAAGTGACAATTTCTAAACAGGGAATAACTCTTACTTGCACTCAACAGAGTAAATAGTATTTGTATAAGTGTTGGCTTTTTAAGTTATTTTAGTACTGGAAACTATATTTACAGTGCAGTGCCTGTGTTCTTTTTCAAATAATTCATTATCTTCATTAGAGAGGGTAGTCACAGTAGTTTAGTTCTGCACCAGAAAATAAAAATTAATTTTAAAAATTAAAAATAACCATTTTTGAAAACACGGTCATTTTTTTCTTTTTGCCCTGTGACTTTTAATCTTTTTTACTGTTATCTAACACAATTGATAATCATCTTTTGTATTTTTAAACTATGTACAGCTTTTGTTTTATTGTAAGGCAAGTATTCCTAGCATTTTTATCTTCTAGTTGAGTAATCAGTGTTAAATATTAAATTTTTTTTAAAAATGTTATTCCAGTTCCAGAAAGAAAAATGAACAATAACAGCAATCAAGTAAGTTTTTCTATAAAAACAACTGCAGGCTAGAAAAATTGAACTAATACCCAAAGAAGATCAAATGTTGCTCAAAGTAGAAAAATAAGTCTAGAGATATCAATATTTTCTGTATCAAGACTTGCATAGGAATAAAACTCTGCCAGTAGTTACTTTCTGATTCACTAGGTGCCTCTTAAATATGAAACATCAGCATAGCACTATGACCATTTGCTCATGATTTTAAATTATTTCACTATCACAATTCAAATCTAGCCAAATTTTTACGCATTCAGTTTTTTAAAAATTACTTAGTAGGTTAATGTCTTTATTTTGTCAAGTGTAATATTCCAGAAATGTTCAATGCCTGCAAATATTGCATTAATCAGGTTACCTATGTCCATTGTTAGATGTTTTTAACATATTAACCTTGTACACCATTATAATGTATAAATGATATACCTCCCTCCTTTTTAATCTCAATACTAACATGACTAGTCCTGTAGTTGCCTTGTAAGCTATGTTTTTCATTGACACAAGCTTTATTATTAGAATCATTTTTAATCAGTAGCTAAAAAAATCTGTCAAAGATTTCTTTCAGAGAATGAAAAGTAAAATACAATATCTAATGTATTTCTAAAATATTTAAAAGATATAGCAAAGTGATATTTTTCCTATTAAATTTAATAGGAGATGTTGACCCTCAGTAGTGCAGGACTACCACTTCTGATGTATTATGCAATTACGTTGATGGATGGTTAATTGAGTCAGTCTGGCAGACCATATGTTTACCCATGACCTGAGTGTCAGTGGTCAGGTTGGGACTTCACATCTCTAGCCTATAAATATGTGTTGTTTTGGAAAATATTTGTTTTGAATTTAAACTTCTGGTTTAAAATGCCCATAATAAAATAAATTATTAACTTCATCATCAGATATTTGCACACAATTGTTTTTGTCACCAAAAGGGTTAAAATTTTGTCTGCTTCATAGTTTGAAATTGCTGATACATGTCATAGAACTTGCAGGCAAACAACTGAATTATCTCATTTTTTGTGTACTCTGGCATTAAGAGGAAGCTCAGTAGAATTTTCATAAATATGTAGATAGATATAACTGTTTAAATAACTTTCAGTTTTTTAGTTTATTGAGACAGAATTCTAAAGAATATTCATCTGGGCGTGGTCCCCATCAGAACTGTATAGGTGGTAGAGATTATTTTTGGAGCTCTCAAGTTTCAACTCTTTCTCACATCCAACCTGGCTTCTCTGTGCCTGATTGTGTGTGTGTTATCTTATTTTGTTAATGTTCTCTAATACTTATTCCACTGGATGAGGACATTTTCAGTTTCCGTAAATACAAAGATTTAAGTTTCATCTACCTATGAGGTTGGTGTAAGCAGTGATATGAATGGCTCTTGCGGACCTCAGGACAGGGGTAGTGAAGAAGACTGACTGAAAGCATAGGGCTATGTTGAACTGTCACTCTTCTTTCTCTAGCCCCAAGGGATGCCTTAAAATGCTGCTAAATATCTTCCATTAGTACACAATGGAATAATATCTATATCAAAAATTTTGTGAGGTATTATTAAAAACTTATTGCATGAAATACAGTTAATTGCAAGAGTTCAATTAATATTTTTAATTTTATTATTCTTTTAACACGTCACACGAAGTCTGTAGTAGTAACATCAGCAACAGTGACAATAACAATAAAAATACATCATTCCAATGAACAATTGGTTTCATGAAACAATTGAACTATATACATTGTACCAATAATCCTTATGACAATTGTATGACATAACAAAATTGAAGATTCTAACAGATCATAAGATCACAAGACAACTAAGTGATGGAGCAGAAAATCAAATCCATTCTATGCAACTACAAAGCTGATAGATAAATATACAGGACAACTTTTCCTAGCATAGTGAAACTAAATTAACTATAATATTCAGCTTTCATTATTGAGTGTTCTCACATTTTAAAGGCTGCTCAAATATTTACTACAAAAAGAAAAAATAAAAAAAAATAGAAACTGAGATGAGTTAGAATTTTCATCACAGAGCTTCTATGAACTACTTTATTCACCATTTAGGGATAATTCTGGGTTATGACATGTAAATACTATGTTAATACTAACAACTGATTTTTAAAAGCAATGTTTTAGAAAGCACTTTATGATGTGTGATCAATCTTGAGTCTAGTGGAAAAAAATTCATCCCATGGAATAATCAAATACATTTGTACCACATGGAAGTAGAAGCTAAGATGGTTCCCTCCTGATCTGCACACTTGAGAAAATCCCTAGGTCTATGAACATGATGGATGTTATTCCCATGATTACATTAATTTATAGGCCACAGTTTGCTTAAGGGTTAAGGTTGATTTAGCTAGTTGAACCCTTCAAGGACTGAACTTGTCCACAGGTCAGAAGTTCCAATCATCAGGGATTCCACAAGACAGATTCTCTATTGCTGGCTTTTAAAGTAGACATGGCCATCAAATAGGAAATACAGACCACTTTTATGAGTAGATTGACTCCCCAATGACTATCCCCCTTGGAAATAAGTATTTCAGTACATACACAAGAAATTGAATTTTCCCACTAATCTGAATGAACTTGTTGGTTCTTCTCCAGAGCCTCTAACAAGTATTCAGTTTGGCCAACACTTTGACTTCATCCTTAGAATTGGAGAATTCTGACCATGATCTGAAAAGCCTGAGTTTCGATCTAAACCTGTTAGGTCTTGTTTTTAAGTTGCTTAATTTATTTGCCATATACTAATAGAAAACTAATAGACACTATTTGGAATAGAACTTATTTATAAGAAAGAGTTATTCTTAGGAGTAAGTGGGGAAAAAAAACTATGTATGCTTAAGATATAAAATACTTAAAAGTCCTGTAGCACACAAGTTACTGTTAAGTTATCTGAAAAAGATTTTGATGGAAAGAGGAACAGATGTCATAAAATACTTTAATTCATTTTAAAAATAATCATGATTGGGAGCATGGTAAGTATTTTGGCAAAGTATTCCCTTGAACTGATCATTTTTAAGTGATCATTTGAAATTTGAGAGCCAGAATAAACATTTCAGCTTATTTATCAAAATGACATAAAATGCTTTCTATATTTGTACAAACCATTCTGCATACATTCTCTATAAACCAACAACTTTAAAGCTATGTAAAATTTTCAAATGTTTTAAGGTAAATACTTTTACTTTTTATGTCAGTGTGGTAATGTGGAGGAGCATGCATCTAAGTAATACTGCTTTATCTATGACATGTCTTTGATGATTCATCCAGTTTGAGAAGTAATTGTCTGCTTTTAAGCTCTTTAGTTTGCATCAACACAGAGATGAAATGAGACTTGAACAACATGTACCTTCAGAGCAAAATAACACACAATCATTGTATTGTTAAAAACATAAAGCTTTGCAATGGACAAAAATGGCTAATGGATCAGGATCTTTGATTCAGTCATTGATTTTTCTCACAAAATGTCCAAAATTAACTTAAATATCCTTTGTACAAAGACTGTAACCTAAAATAATAATAATAGAAAGAGAGATCATTTTCCCTGTATAATTTTTAAGGCTACATTGAGAGAGATTATGATAATGTACATATAATAAAATTGTCGACAATGGCTAAGTCCTGTAATTGTGAGCTAAACTCAAGGAGGCAGCCTAGAAGATGAGAAATAACAGTGTCTTCATTTTGATTAGCTTACCTTTTCAAGTGTTCTGTTCCAAACCTCTATCATAAAAATAGAGCCAAGAACTGTATTATCATTACTATAGCAACTATAGAAAAATTTATTTCAAAACAGCTATCTGAATATTTTTTGATGGAAAGAGGAGCAGATGATATAAAACATTTTAATTCATTTAAAATTCTTCTCTTATCTAAACTAATGCAATTTTATTTGGTAAGATCTAGACAGTGTAGTTGCTTTACAATTTTTTATTTAAATAAGACCTCATACATTTATCTGTGAATATGTATAAGTTAGTTTCAATTTTTTTGTGTTACTGGGAATTAAACCCAGGGTCTTCACAGTGGGCTAAAACCCCAGCCCTTCTAATTTTTGGCGGGGAGAGGGTAGGCAAGCCCAAGACTTGTCCAAGCTGGATTTGAACTAGAAATCCTCCTGCCCCATCCTCCCAGAGTGCTGAGTTTACAGATGTGCTTCACAATCCTGGATATCATACATTTTTTTAGTGCTTAATTTTTATTTTTTAAATGATTTCGTATTCAGCATCTCTTTTGTATTTTTGAAAGAAATTCACAAAATTTTATAAGGCAAAGTTTTATATTGATCATTCAAAATTTGATTATTTCACTATTCAATATTTTTCCATGAATTATTTTATTTATACAATATTGCATCAAATATTAATATACAAGAAAGAGTGAACACACATTGGTACCTTCTTCTTTACCTTGAACAAGAATAACTACAATTTTAAAGATGATTTATTTAATGTTTTATGTGCTCTTAAATTTCCTTACAAGAAAGTGCTCTTGTTCATTGTATGATATCTTCTCATGTCACTAAACTTTATCATGAGTCCATGGTTCACAGTTGCTGACAATGTGTATTAAAAATTAGATGATCATATATTAGTGCTGCCTAGGCAATTTTTAAACTTTATATCATTGCTGGAGCCAGAGTTCTGAGAACTTTGTTCATAATGGCCTTTTAAAACTGTCTTAGTGGAATGATAAGAGTTACTTTTTAAGTACTCTTTTACTTTAACTGAAAAAGACATGACAAGATTTCAAGACCTTCTGAAATATGAATTCTTATGCATGGATTAGGCACATTCATAAGTTACCCTGGATAACTTTAAGCTTTTTCCATGAAGTACTCTACTGAAGATTGACAATTAGAGTCTCCTGAAACATTTAGGGGGATCCAATGCTTTATGAGACAGGTGATATAAATACATTTGCAGAAGTTTCATAATTTTTCTGAGACTACTGCTCTTGGTAAGAATGGAGAATTAAGCCTTGTAAATATGTAAATGTATGTGCGAAAAGAACAATAAAGAATACATATAGTAAGTCACTAAAATGATGTGTAGATTGTTTTTGATAAAGCTCATTTGTGCTTTAAAATCTACAGTTGATTTTCCATGTTCATTATTTTCTTTTAGTGCAAAACCAGTTGAATAAAACATGTGGTGCACGTATATTTGTATTGAAGGTCTAACTTCCATATTAAATAAAGAATTTAAAAATAATATTTAGGTATTTGTTAACAATATATTTTAAAACTATTTTTTTTTAATTTGATTAGACCAATAACATAACTAATGCTGGAAGAATTTCACTGGGCTTTTCCTGAAACCATTAAGCACAAAATCAATCCAATATTTTTTTGTATCTGTGCTAAATCCAATATTGAGTAATATTTTTGGATGTAAATATTAATTAGAAAGTACATTATTGACTAAGGGAATTCAGAATAATTAAATAAATACTTTTCGTATTTGAATATATTCTGATTTCAGGGAAACTTGTCTCTTCTAATTATCGTTAGGGTTAGGATAATACTGGCCATTTGACAATTAATTATTAATACTATCAAGTGAAAATGTCATCTTCTATAGTAATAACGTGTAGCGTGAATGTAGACAATATCCAGACTTTTAAAAGCATATAGACGTTAATATACGTATTAATCTCAAAACTCAGGTATCTCTTGGTTAAAATGTAGCTTTAGACCCTAAATCGATTTAACAGGAACTATTCTTCTTTAAGAGTTGACAAAGTTTTGGAGGCTGCCAGGAGATGGCCTTCTGGTTTCTGTAAGACTTGTTTATTTAGGGTGGCGTCTTATTTTTAGGAAAATGAAAGAGAAACCATAGGTTTCCAATTTCAAAAGTTATTAGAGTTTCTTGAGAAAATTGTGGCCATTCTAAAACCAGATAAGTCTTTAATCCTATTTTCTGTATTTCTCTTGGTAAATTTGCTGTTTGAAAGTCAATTTGTCAATGATCAAATTTGTGATTTAGAACCTTTAATTTTCTTGAATAAAAGTATAACGCTATGGTGATTTTTAAATGAACTAATGGAAACAGTGCTTTGGCTTCTCTCAAAATATGATGATGATAATCAACTCTTGCTAATCGCTACTGTGATGTCTACTGGCACAAATTCATACTTATCGGCACTATTAGTCACAAATGGTCACGTGATCTGATTTTACTACTTGTATAAAAAATTATTCTTCACTTCTCAAATTAACTTTTTCCAAATAATAAACATAAGGTAATGTAATTTTTTGCACATAAGAGACATTCATTAGGTATTTGTTAAATGAATACATAAATGAAAATTCATGTATAACTTACAAGAAATTATCCGAATTTATGCTACAGTTACTTAAAGCAAAAGTCTTTGAAAATTTTGCAACATTTATTATCTAACATGGAAAATAGACCTTTACTATTTTTAAATAGTAAATTTAATTCTTTAATTCTCTTTTGTTTTTTTTTTTGGTACCTTTAATTCTTATATTACTTAAGAAGCAAATAAATTTGTACTAAATAGGAAAATTCTGTAACATCATCCTTAGTTGCGTTATTTATTATAGTCTTGTGGTAGAGGAGCTAAACTTTGTGATTACTTTTTAAAACTCGTGTTTATTCATGCACCACAATCAAAGAATAAGAAAAAATTGCTGGAAAAATCAGAAGTTCAAACACAATTAGAATGGGTGATCATTCAAGAGGGCAACTAATTTCTATACCCTACGTTCTTCATTCATTTCAATTTATGGAGAAATAATTCATATACTAACTGTGAGAGTTATCTTTTATTAAAACAGTCCTTCTTGGAATTTGCATTTATATATTTATATATATATTCTTGAAGAATTTTATATATATTTGTATATGTGTATATAAATTGAAAATGAATTAAAGTGCTTTTAAAATTTTAGACGTTTTATTAATTATGGAAAATTTTTCTTTATTTAGCTTAATTGAGAAACTTTTTACTATAAAGAAGCACAAATGATATTCCAAGTTAGAAGAAGAAACTAATCCCAGATAATACCTTAGAATTTATAGTGTTGGCTCTAGAGTTTCCCAAGTTAGTGATTTTTTTCAGACTTACTATTGGATTCTTCCACAACTGCTAGGTTCTTCTCTTCTTAAGTAGCATAGTACCTTTCTATTATAAGCAAGAATCTATTTAATCTACAAGTTTCTCTAATCTTAATGACCTTGCTTAAAAGCCATCTCCTCTCCAAATCTCTTTCTGATACCCTCAATCAGAGGTTACATTTCTTAGTTCTCAACTCTTAGATTTATACTGACACTATTGTACTTCTTAAAATTTTTTATATTTAGTTCATGTGTGACCATTAATAATGGTATATCAATCTGACTAGATTAAGATAAGAAGATTAATAAAGTATATACCTGGTTGTGTGGGGGACGGGGTTCTAGAAGTGATTGGCATATAGATGAGTAAACTGAAGGGTGGAGACCAACCAGTAAGCTTGTAGCCCGAATAGAGTAAAGGGGAAAGAAGAAGGAAGCTGGTGGCTCTTTTGAAGTGCTCCATTCAGCAAGAGGAATTGAGATTTTGCTATCTTTGCTTGTGGACATCAGACTCTCATTTTGTCAGCCTCAGAATGCAGCAACTTTCCAGGAAGCTTCAATACCTTCAGTCTCAGGCTGGTTTGTCTCCCCCACTGTGCTTCCTTGCCATCATGAGCTAAGCAGTCTTACTCTGCCATGCCCTTCTGTCATGATGTACCCACATTGGAGTCAGCTGACCATGTATTGAATCCCCTGAAATTCTGAGCTAAATTAAACCTGCCCTTCTTTAAGTTGTAGATTTTGGATATTGTACGCTAGCAATGGAAAATCTAATACATCATACATGTTTTGTGTATATTCCGAGCAATGAGTTTTTAAAGGAATGATCTGAGAAGTGTCTATTCATTCCAGATACCCATTTCTGGTTGGAGTCTTTGAATGTTAGGGTCTGATTTTTTTTAGTTCTTTCTATATTCTAGATATTAGTCTTCTGTATGAGGAATAGCTGGAAAAAAACTTTTTCCTATTCAGTGGGTTGCTTTTCACTCCATGGTGGTTTCTTTTGCTGAGCAAAAGCTTTCTAATAAGATGAGATCCCAGTTTTTGATTCTTTGTAATATTTCCTGTGGGATTGGGTTTTATTCATGAAGTCTTTGCCTACACCTATGACTTTAAAATTTCTGCCTATTGTATCTTCCAGAAGATTTAATGTTTCTCTTTTAATATTTAGATCTTTGATTCAATTTGATTTTAGTTTAGTGCATGGTGAGAGATAAGGGTCTAGATTTAATCTTCAGCACATGGAAAGTCAGTTTCCCAAGCACTATTTATTAAAGAGGCTATCTTTCTTCCAGTGAAGTTGGTTGGTCTTTTTATCAAAGAAAAGGAGAGTATTTGGATTTGTTTCTGTATCTTGCAATGTGATCCACTGATCTTCAGGTCTTTTTTTCCCAGCATCATGTGGTTTTCACTATAGTAGCTCTGTAGTATAATTTCAAATCAGGAATAATGATGCCTTCTGGGTTCCCTTTATTGCCCAGAATTACTTTTACTATTCTATCTCTTCTTGTTCCAAATGAATTTTAGAATTGCCTTCTCTAGTTCTGTCAGCTGTGCAGTTGGAATTTTCATCAGGATTGCATGGAATCTGTATAACATTTTTAGAAGTATGGCCATTTTCACTGTACTGGTTCTTCCTATACAAAAACAAAGGATATTTTTCCATTTTCTGATATCCTATTCCATTTTGTTCTTCAGAGTACTGTATTTTTCAATGTAAAAATCTTTTATTTCTTTGTGAGATTGATTCTTGAGTATCTCATTTTTTATGCTATAGTGAAAGGTGAGGTTTTCCTAATTTCTTTCTTAGTGAGTTTGTTATTTGTGTGAGAGAAGGCTATTGATATTTTGAGTATTGACTTTGTATCCAGCTACAGTACTGAATCTGATTATTAAATTTAGACATCATTTGGTGGAGTTTTTTGGGTCTTCTTTATAGAGTATCATGTCATTCCCAAATAATGATAATTTAGCTTCTTCCTTTCCTTGTATTTCTTTCTCTTGTCTAATTGTTCTAGCTAATGTTTCCAGAACTATACTGAATAGAAGTGGTGGTAGTGGGCATCCTTGTTCCTGATTTTAGTGTGAAAGCTTTCAGTGTTTGATCAGGTAGTATGCTGTTTGTGTTGGTTTGTCATTGATGGCTTTTATCAGAGTGAGATAAAGCCCATCTATTCAAATTTTCTGTAAGATTTTAATCATGAATGTGTGTTGGACTTTATCAAATGTTGTTTTGCAATGTATTGAGATAATCATGTAATTTTTGTCCTTGGTTCCATTAATAAGGTGTATTACATTTATTGATTTGGATTAGTTGAACCATCCCTGCATCTTTGGGATGAATTCAACTTAGTCATGGTATATAATCTTCTTCATGATTTGTTGCATTCTGTTTGCCACTATCTTATTGAGGATTTTTGTATCTATGTTCTTTAGTGGGATTGACCTCTGGTTCTCTTTTTTGGTTGGACTCTTCTCTGGTTTTGGTATCAATGAGTTTGAGAGTATTACTTCCCTTTTAATTTCATTAAAGAATTTGAAGAGTAGTGGCAGTAAATATTCTTTCAGTTTCTTGTAGAATTTTCTAGTGAATCCATCAGAACCTGGGATTCCCTTTGTTGGTAGGGGGTTTTTTGTTTGTTTTTTTGGTACCAGAGATCAAACTCAGGACTTTGTGCTTGGGAAGCAAGCGACGGAACCACTGAGCTAAATCCCCAGCCCTGTTGGTAGGCTTTTAATTACATCTCAATTTCATTGATTGATATTGGGTTATTTAGAATTTTCATATGGTCTTGATTCAGCTTTTGTAATTCATATATATTTAGAAATCTTTCCATTTCTTCTATGTTTTCTATCTTACTAGAGTACAAATTCTCAAAGTAGGTATTAATCATCTTGTGGATTTCTGTGAGATCTGTTATGATTTCATCATTTTCATTCCTAATTACCTGGATTTACATAAGGTGGGTAAGGATTTGTCTATTTTATTTAATCTTTCAAAGAATCAAATCTTTACTTCATTGATTCTTTGTATTTTTTTAGACTCAGTTGAATTAATTTTTACTTTGATATTTATAATTTCCTCCTTGGTGTGTACTTTGAGTTTGACTTGCTCTTCTTTTTCTAGTAGTTTGAGGTTCAACATTAGCTTGTTTACTTGAGTTTGCTCTGCTTTTCTGATGCTATACATTTCCTTTATAGGGCTGCTTTCAATGCATGCCATAGGTTCCAGTATGTTGTATTGGCATTATTGTTTAATTGTAGAAAATGTCTAATTTCTTCTTTAATTTTGTCTATGGCTCATTGGTTGTTCATGAGGGTTTTATTTAATTTCCACGTGTCTATGCAATTTTTGTAGTTTCTTTTTCCATTGGTTTCCAATTTCATTACACTATGATCTGGTAATGTGCATGAGATAATTTCAATTCCTTTCCCTTTACTTAAGCATGTTCCATTGAGAGAGGAAACCACTTCCCATGCCCGACAGCCCACAACCCTTTTTGTAATGTTTCACTACAGGAGTTTAAGAGCCTTGGGAAGTCCTGCCAGAATTTCCAGCTCCCCCTAACTGCTGTTCTGCTTGTGTAACCTTGCCTGCTGTTTGCCCACCAATGATACAAGACCCCATACACATGCTAGAGTATAAAAGTAAAAGCGAAACCTTGTGTGGGTCTCTTGAGGTGGCAAGAGTCCCTTGCTGAGCCACTGGCAATAAAGCTACCTTCACTCCTCTTCTATGTCTTAGTGATTTTTCTGGGTGCCCCACTCGTCTGCTGCTTCACTATGAGCTAGTGTGTGATTTGCTTTGAAGAAAGTTCCACATGCAGCTGAGAAGAACGTGTATTCTGATGCTGTGAGGTAGAACGTTCTGTAGATATCAAATAAGACCCAATACAAAAATGGGCATTTGAAATGAATAGACACGTCTCAGGTGAAGAAACACAAACAGCAAATAAATATATGAAAAAAATGTTCAACATTACTGATCATTACAGAGATGCAAACACTGTTAAAACAACACTGTTTTTATCTCACTCCAGAAAGAAATGGCTATTATTAAGAAATCAACCAAAAACAAATGCTGACAGGGTTGTGGGCAAAAAGGCACCCTTCTCCACTGTTGATGAGAGTGTAGACTGGGGCAATCACTATGGAAATCAGTGGAGATTCTTCAAAAAACTAAAACTAGAGGTTAAATTTAATCCAACTATTCCCTTTCTTGATATCTTTCCAAAAGAATTAAAAACATCATATCCCATCAATATATGCATACCCATGTTTATAGGAGCACTTTTTTTTTTTGGTACCAGGAATCAAACTTGGGACCTTGCACTTGTGAGGTAGGCGTGGTGCCACTGAGCGAAATCCCTGGCTCTTCAGCAGCACAATTTGTAATCACTTAATCTTGGAAACAATCCAAATGCCCATCAATGGATTAATGGATATAGATGTAGTTTTTTTTTAATACAATGGAATAGTACTCCTTCATACAAACGGATAATCTTGAGACATTTCTAGGTAAATGTATCCACCTTGAGACCATACTCCTAAGTGAAGTAAATTCGACACACTTGTTTAAATATCACATTGTTTCTCTGATATGAGGAACCAAAAGGATAAATAAAGACTAAAATGTATAATAGATATTGGGAAATAGGAAGAACATGTTCAAATTGAAGAGGGACAAAGCAAGTGGAAGAGGGAAAGCAAGGAAAGGAAAAGAAAAAAAAGAATAGAAGGGAAAAAATGGCAACAAAGCTTTTGAAATTAAGAAGGGGAAGAGGGGTTAAAAGCGAGACTGGTGGGGAATAAGAATAATCAAAATATATTATGTACAAGTACAAATTCTCTATGATAAATGTGATCATTATGTATATGCAAAGTGTACCAATAAAAATAATTTTAAAAAATAAGAATGATCATTGTTGTTTCTCTCAGAAAGGATATGATGTTCACTGTTTTAGGTACCCAGCATAAATTTTTTTTTTCAAATTTACAATAAAGTCTGCTGTACTAAGCACAATAAGTATATTTGAATTGATTATAAAATCAATAAATGTGAAAAAACCTCAAAATAATTACAAATAAGTGATTATTCCCATTGACTCGAGATTCTGAAATAAAAGGATGAAAAGTTGAAACACAGCTTGAACAATCTAGTGAAACCCTCTCTTAAAATAGAAAGTTTAAAAAAGGATAGGAATGTAGCTCAGTGGTAAAGTACCCTAGGATTGGGTCCCTAGTATTGTCAAAAAAAGTGTGATTATGGTAGACTGAAAAGGCAAAATTAAGCTTAAATTTATTCCTTGAAAAATGGCAAATTATAAATGATGAGCTCAAGCTAGGGTTTTGTTTCTGGAGATTCATTAGTGTGATTTCCTCAGTGTTTTTTTTTTCTTTTATATCAAGATTAAAACTGGAAATGTCTATTTTGAATCACTGGGAGATTTATGAAGCAATACGGCTTCTATTGTCTTAAGAAAATTTTAACTGCACAGTATTATGTTATTAGATATAGGCACTATGTTGTACAGGAAATCTCTAGAACTCATTTATCTTACATAAATGAAACTCATTGATGTGCTTTTTGTATCAAAAATGTTACCATACACATACATACACATACACACACACACACACACACACACACACTACTTACAAAGGGACACAAGGAAGCTCTTTTGGAAGTGATAATTATATTTATTACCTTGATTGTGGTGATGATATCCTGAGTATATGTATGTGCCTAAACTCATCAGATTGTATACATTAAATAGTTGTGATTTTTTTGTATATTACCTATACTTCAATACAGCTGTTAAAATGACCTATGTTTAATGTACACAATTTGATGAGTTTGGACATATCCATACACACATGTAACTATTACTCTAATGATGGTGATAATTTCATGTAACTTTGGCAATATTCATACAAAATTCACAATCATAACCATTTTAAGTGTATAGTTCAGTAGTATTAAATGTATTTTAATGCATGCAACCATCATCATTTTTCATTTCTATAACTTTTTTCATTCTATAAAATGAAAAATCTGTACTTGTTAAACAACTCCCTACCTGCTCTTTCCCAGCTCCTGGCAATCACTATTCTCCTTTCTTGAGTATGAATTTTATGTATCTCATATAAGTGAAATCATACTATACTTGTCTTTTTGTAACTGATTTATTTTACTTAATATGTTTTCCAGGTTTACTCATGTTGCAGTGCCTTGTAGAATTTCCTTCCATTTAAAGATTTGGTATAGTCCATAAAAAAAAATATGTCACATTTTGTTTAACCCTTCAGCCATTTATAAAAACATAGGTTGCTTCCAAGTTTTAGATATTTTAGCAGTTGTGAATAATGCTGGTGTGACCTTAAATGCACATAATTTGAGAAACTGATTTCAGTTCTTTAAGTGGAACACAATACTTTGCCTATATTATTGAAGACAAAATTGAAGACAGTAATCAACAGTTAACATGGGTCAATAATTCTGAAAGTGCAAATTCTAGAACAGAGAAATAGAGTAAATTTATTATAGATAGAAAAAAGTTTCTCCTGCTTGAAAATGGAGTCAGCAAAAGAGGGAGGATAAAAATGAATCCTGAGATTTTGAAGGTATCAGTATAAACTTAGGATTTTTAACCAGTACACCTAGATCTAGAAATAAATATCAAAACATACTTTAAGCATTTTTCCACATGGTAAGTTAATAGCCCATATACATAGTTGCAGGATTTCTGACAATGCTCTTCTAGAATCTCGTTGTGCAGGAAAATGAACTAGTCACATAAAAGATCACTTAGCATTTCTCATTCTAGTAGGACTCTTAAAATGGAATTATTATCCTTTTAATGTATATGAAATCAGTAATGATGAATCCTTTTGCTTTCTTGATATTCGTTGTTTGTTTTCTTTTTTTTGAGCCTGGCTAACACTTTACCAATTCTACTGATTTGCATAGGATCAGTTTTTGGTTTCCTTGGTTTTCTCTATGTTTTTCATTTTTATTTTTAAATGTTGTTCATCTCTGCTGTAAGTTTTATTGCTTATTTTCTTCTGCTTCTTGTAGGTTTAACATCCTTTTCTTTAACTAATTTTTTAATATAGAAACTTAAGATAACTTATTTTCAGAAATCTCTTCTTTCCTAATGCTTTTGAATTATTAACAGTATCGCTTTTCTTCTATGTTTGCTCAATGGATGATAATAGACTAATTTGTCAGAGTTTAGCTTCAAATATTTTATACTACTTTATTTATAATGCAGTGATATACCACTAATATCTTTTCATGTCTTTCCAAACCCCTTCCATCCCATTTACCATTTTTTGGTATACATCAATTTTTTAGTGGATACTATTTTCTAAATATTATCATTTTTTTCCTTAAGAATTTCTATCTTGAAGATGTTAATTTAAAATTTCTTCTTATACAAACCAACTGACAATAAATTTTATCCATTTTCTTCAAATTATCATCTTTTCAAATAAATAGTTTTGCTTGCTATGGAAGTCTAAATTACCAGATTTTTTTCAGCTCTTTGGAGATAGTGTTTTATTTTTTCTAACATGTATACTTTCTCTATGATCTTCAAATCTTGATTCTTATGCATGTGCCTTCTTTTTCTGGATGTTTGTAAGAATTCCTTTGTATTTCTTTCAACAAATGGTTTTCTTTGTGTATTTATTTGATGCTATTTGAAACTCTGGGAAGTATAAGTTCATAGTTTTGATCAAATTTTCAAAAATTTCTGTTATAATTCTTCAGATATTTTTCCTATCTACTTAATTTCTTTCTGAGACTTTAACAAAAGTCATACTACACTACCATTGTGAATTTAGGGTCTTTTCTCTCTGTGTAACTGGGTTTTTTTTGGTGTTGTTGTTTTGTTTTGTTTTTTGCTACCAGGGATCGAACTCGGGTTCTTGCGCTTGCGCAGCAGGTGGTAAAACCACTGAGCTAAATCCCCGGCCCTCTGTGTTACTGTTTTAAAACAAAGAAACTTGTTTTATTATTTGTTAAATTTCATGATCTTTTATAGTATTTTTTTCCAATGCTGATCCCAGAAAGTGGAATTTTAATTGCAGGTGTTATATTTTTATATCCATAATTCCATTTAGTTATCTTTTATGTCTGCACTTTTTCATTATTTCCACATTTTTCTTTAAGTTCTGGAGCATATTTGTAGCTGTTTTAAGGTTTCTGTTTGCAAATTCCATCATTTCTGTCATTTCCTTTGGTGTCTATTTCAGGAATTATTTATTTTACATATGGATCACACTTTTATGTTTATTATATGCTTAGTTAATTTTTATTGGATGCTGGATGTTATGGATTTTATGTTGAGTATTCTTGTGAAGAGTGCTCTTTGTTTTAGCAGTTAAACACTTTGCAAAACCATGATCATCAGGTTTGTTTTAAGCTTTATAAGGGGAGCCCAGAAAGCCTTAGCTCTAGAGCTGGTTTCATTTCCCCTCATGCCTGAACTGTCTAGGTCTCTACTGAAAGCCTAGCATGCACAGCCGCCTCTCCGTGTTTGTAAAGGATTGGTTCCAAGACTTCCTGCAAATACCTAAATCTCTGGGTGCTAAAGTTCCTTATATGAAATAGTGTAGTATATGCTAATCACCTGAACACATTGTTTGGTATATTTTAAATCACCTCTAGATTGCTTATAATACAATAAAAGTAATACTATATAATACCAAAATAAATGCCAAATAAATAGTTGTTATATAGTACTGGTTAGAGAATAACAACAAGGAAAAAGATTCTCTACATGTTCAGTATCTATAAAATGTTTTTTGAAAATGCTTTGATCCCTGAACATTTTGTTGTTGCTGTTGTTGTTGTACCAGGGATCGAATTCAGGCCCTTGCGCTTGTGAGGCAGGCAGCGGCCTTGAACATTTTTGATCAGTGAATAGAGGAAAACACAGCACAGGGATCCAGAGGGCCAGCTGTAAGTTCTCTCCATTCTGGATGGCTGGAGGGAATTTGAGTTATTCCAGGGACTTCTTGAGTTCTGGAATTGTTATTCTTATAGCACTGCAGTAGTTATTCTTTCCTTTGGTTATACCTTACCAAGCTTATAGAATTTTACCCTATGCATGACACAGTATTTAGACAAAGGTGGTATTCTTTCTCTGATTTGCTCCTACACTCTATTAATTTGCATTATAAATCATAGAAATGCTTCTTCCTCTCCAAATTGTAAGCTTTTCTTCTTCAATTCAGATTTCCAACTCTACTCTTTTTCACTTTCACTCCCTCTGCTTGGGAAATTGCCTCAAGTCAGAAAATGAACATGAAGTTTATCTCATATTTTTCCTTAGTAAAGATGGGATCCATGAATGAAAAGTAACATTTCATGAGTAGAAGCACAAATTTTTAAGAAAAATTACAAATTATATTTTTAGTTGCTAAACAAATATTTTTTTTAATTTCCTAGATTTTTTAGAAGTTTATCAAGATATTTAGATATCAAGATTTTTTTTTTTTCTTGGTACCCGGGATTGAACTCGGGTCCTTGGGCCTGGGCAGCAGGAGGTAAAATCACTGAGTTAAATCCCTGGCCTTAGATATTTTAGAAGTAATAAGATATCTTCATCATAGATCATAAGAAAAAAATTTAATCATATTCTTAGTATGAAAAAAATCTCAATTCTCAATTCTCTAATTTGAAATATTGTAGTTTCATTACCTTACTACTGTATCAAAACAATGTTTTTTTCAAAGAATTTGAAGATCATCCATAGATTATATCATTTATAACACTTTGCTGGCAGAAAGTTTATGATGCCTAACACTAAAGCCAATTATTCTTGTTGTAAGTATTGTACAAATTATCAAAGGAATCAGTCTCAAATTTCTTAAGGAATAGTTATGAATTCATTCACTTATCTATCTAGCAAATATTTGTTATGTATATTGTCAGAGGCATACAATTCATTAATACTTCTGTACTTCTATTTTTTTTCTTTAATGAGGCTCCAACAAAATTGGCCTGATTTGTTGCATTTGTGTGCTTTGCAAATCTCTGAGTGCTGTGCAACTATTCTCAGTAAGAAAAAATACGACCAAACAGTATCCAAATTTTTTCCTCTATTATTTCCTGAAGGAGAACAAAAATGCTCATTTTCCTTTACTTTTAAGGACCTCTACAAGGAATTTATTTTTAATGAAGTAGTAAATAATTTTGCAGACACCTTGAAGACTTGGGTTACTTATATAGGAAAAAATGTCATATTCCCCTTCCTATTGAATCTTAAAGTAGTGGAATCCAAAAAATGAGAATACATCCTGGACTCTCTTAAAGCTATGTGTTGTATTATAGGTAAATTCTGACGATAAAATGTAGACAAAAGGCTAAATGTATCTTGAGGAATAACTATTTTTTCAGAAGTGAAAACATAACTTTGGGGCTTTGAAAGTTTGCTCTACTTGTCTTCTTATTTTATTTTCCTGTTCGTTTTTCGAACATGGACCTCATGCCTGGAATATAATAACCGTCTTACATTCATGAGGTAACAAGGATTATAATAATATGGACTTTCATGTATAAATACAGAATTGTTTCTGTGGTGTGAGAAACAGAAAGTGTAAATGAGGGCCAAAATGTATAATAGATACTGTGAAATAGGAAGAAAATGTTTAAAGGGGAAGGGGAATTATTATTTATTTATTTTATTTTATTTTTTATTTTTTGGGAAGGGGAATTATTGAGGAGGAGTAGGGGAAGGGGAACTATTGAGGAAGAGTAGGGGAAGAGAAAGAAGGGAAAGAAAACAATGAGAAAAGAAGGAACAAATGGAAACAAATCTTTTGTAAATAGGGAGGGGTAGATGGGTTGAAGAAAGGGAAGGAGAATGGGATAAAATAAGAACCAAGATATGTCATGTAGAGGTAAATTCTCCATGATGAATGTGATAATAGTGTATACCTAAAATGTACCAATAAACTTAATGAATAAAAATAAAAGATAATATGGACCTTTCTCCAATGACAGCACAGACAGGCAGCCAAGATGCCTCATACTTGGACCATTCTAAGCAGCTCTACCTTGAGGTACTGGCCTCATTTCATCCTCTAAAGTGAGATAAATAGATATTTTACCATTAATTACCACTTATTTTGCTTTTACTAGAATGAATTTTGTCTGATTAAAATATATTCTCTATTTCCCAATTTCTCATTGCCTTTTATAACAGAAGATTCTATTAGAATGTTTTCTCTGAAAATAAGAATTTGCCCAAATCTCTTCTTGCAGGAAAGGAAAAGTTTATTAACTCCCTTTTGTGGAAGATGCATGAGACAGAGGAATACAGATGGGTAATAGAAATTTTCAATGAACTTTTAACCAGTCCAAAGAATGGTACTATCTAGAGTATATGTAATAGAGTGCTTTTTCTAAATTACCAATTAATAATATAGTAAAAAAAAAATCTTTTAGGTATATAGTTGCTGCTCATCTTTTACAGTTTTAAATATCTGAAATGGATTTGGTGCTATGTTGGTCTTTTACTTATTTTCTATTTTTACTTCCTAAATTTAAATTAACAAATTTAGGAAGAAGACAGTTTTTCCTGTTTTGTTCATCATGAAGAAATAGAAGAGGAATTGGTGAGGCATTGCCTTTATTTCATCACAAAGACTTTGAGAGTCTGATTATACCAGCACAGATTTGAATCCTAGCTGTGATATTTACTGGCTATATCATCTAGCCAAATAATCAAATTTCACAGGGGCTCAATTTATTTTTCTTTAAAATGTGGATAAAATATATTTAGATCATAAATTTGAGATATGTGAATAAAGCAATATGTGCTTATGCTTCATTGTCTGGAACATATTAGCTCTTAATACATGATTGTTATCGTTACTCTTCATGTTAATTATTAGTTAACAACTCAAGTTATGGTATACTCTGTTAGTTCAAATTACTTTTTTAATCATTTGTCATCATAGTCAGCTTGCTTAGAATTACATTAACCCACAAAAACCCTGTCACTGCATATATGTAGAATGAGCTGCATTTTTTGCCACGTGAAGTATTTACTAACATCCAAATGATTACATAACTATAAATGAAATTATCAAAATAATATGTAAAACAATGAGTATCAACATCTCTACATGATTTGTACCACAGAGAAAAGCTCCACTAATCTTGCTTTGTTTGAATATATTCCATGTATGATTCCTTAAACTTGCTAAGAATTTTGTTTCGATGAACTGAAGAGAATTTAGAATTAGGTCATGTGGGTAGCTTAGTAAAGAATCTTATTAGTATCCCATTATTAAGAAAATTCAGAGGTAAATGCATTAACATTAAAAAATAGGCTTTATCTTTGCATTTAAAGTTTATGTAATATATTAGTTTGGGGGCCTGCCATGGGGCTTGAACAATGTAAGTTTATTTTCTCATAATTCTAGAGGTCAGAAGACAGTGATTGAGATGGCCATAGGGCTAGTTTACTCTGAGGCTTTTCTTCTCAACTTATAGATGGCTGTCCTCTCCTTGTGTCCTCAGGTGGACTTCCTGCTTTATATGTCTATATCCTGATCTCTTCTTAGAAGGACACCCACCATGTTGATTTAAGGCCCAGTCGGATAACTTCATTTTAAGTACTTCTATTAAGACACTATCTCCAAACATGGACACATTCCACAGTATTCAGAGTTAAGATATCAACCTATAAATTAGGGAGAAGACACAATTTAGTCCATTATGTATCGTAGACTGTACTGAAGAACAGGGATATAGAATAGAGCATTCTCTAACATCTTATATAGATCCTTCCTGACTTATAATGGAGATATGTCCAAAAAACACATCACAAGTCAAAAATATGGTAGGTCAAAAATGCTTTAAATACACTTGGCCTACTGAACATCAAAGCTTCACAACACTGTACACCAAAGGGTATTAGGCATTTATTCTCCTGCTCCTGTGGCTGACTGGGTGTTGACTGTAACACATAATAGCTGTCCAGGAAAAGGTAAAAATTAAAGTGTGGTTTCTACTGAATCTGTATTGATTTCATGCCACCAGAAAGTAAAAAATTCATAAATTAAATCATACGTGAGATACTATGCATTCAGAACTTGATTTTATAAAGTAATTTTTAAATCATACACTAATTCAAATGGTCTTACAGAAAAAATTAAAGCAGTTGCACTGTATAAATAATGAATTGCATTTGAAAGTACCTAACATCTTATTTTTTAAAATTACTAGCTGTTTATTTTTCAAATTAATGTTTTAATATTTTGAGGATAGCCTATCCTCACTGCAAAGTCAGCAAATCAAAATATGGCTTATGTAGCTAGATACACCTACTTGAAATGTTCACAAGGGACAAATATTTGAATACATTGTCAAATATATCTGTATAACCTAAGAAATCTATCATTAATTTTCTTAGAGTTAAACATTAACTTTTTATAGCTAAATCTCTAATCATAACTTACTGCTATTACATATTTTACTTAATTATATTTTCTGCTTTTACTGCACATCAGAAAATGTGCTTTTGTATATTCCTAAATATCAAAATTCTCATCTGAGTAGTGGAATCATTATTATCTGATAATTATATTTATAATGATTGATTGTGTGCCTGTATACAGCATATGAAAAAGCCATAGGAAGTACAATATTTATTTGCCTTGTCTAACGTTCCTTAGTGTTTTAACAATTCAATGTGGGGGGGAATAAAGAGTAATGTTTGATAGGGCACAGTGAACTGTTCCCCAGAGATGCACGAAGAATAGCATGTACTAACTTCCAGGGAATCATTTGAATAGTAGTGAGATTTTCTTTAATGTCTGCACAGTCGTAATACAAATTAAGTAAAAATAACAAAATGTATAGAAGTCTTCTGCAGTCATTGTATCTATTTTCCCTACTATGTATTTTTCCTGAAAAATCACTTCCCATTAGCAGACACATATTATGCATAATTATATATATATATATAGCATAAGTATATTTTTCTTTACAAGATTTCACATTAGTTGTCTCTATAGCACAGTCCACAATTTTCTCCTGCCTTTTTTTAATTTCCAGTTCTTTATGTTGTTTTCAATATATGAATTTGAAAATCTTAGAAAATTGGTTACTGAAAATTGAAATGAGAATGGTGGGACCTATTCTGAAACCTGCCTTACAGTGTTTACCTCAAAGCATGTTTCTGGGTGCTTGTCTGATTTACATTTAGCAATATCTAAGTGCAAATAGTAATCATACACCAAAGTAAACAGAACTATATGCAATTGCTTCCTCCGTTTCTTCAATTGCAGTTGCAATCCCATAGATTCCAATCTTGACAGGTAGCATAATTAGAAAATTCTCTTTGTCTTATTAAATGTGACTCCTCTCAATAGAATTCACTTCATTGCCAGCAAAAGAACAAAAAATATACTTCAAGTCTAAAATGGGAAATCAAGGGGGACTGTTTTATTTTTATCTGTCTTTGTGCAAGCAACATTATTATCAAAGGATATTGTAATGCTGAAAATGTACTTTGGGGATTTAAATCACGCATTAGCCTGGAAAGCAAAAAGTGCTGTAGGGCCCATGCAATATATTTTCTCATTAATCTGATTGAAAGATTATCCTTCCTATAGCTATGAAAAGTCTAATACTCATATATCCATCTTCTCTGATGGTAAAATTCAGCTTTGTGCAAAGTCATTGTCTCTTGTGTTGGGGGACCAACAGTTTTTTTGTCTCAGCACAAGCCCATCTGTATTAAAATAAATTCAGAGCAGGCCGCCATTTCATGCTCACATTTTGATTATTTCATAAGCTGCTGTGGAAAATGGAAGTATCAGCAAGTCATGCAGTTTCCTGGTAATGTAATGCTGTCATTACCTCAGTGATCATGTGAAAAAGTTTAGCTATACTGTCTTTGACAAATGTTCAGTAAGTCAAAACAGTGCATTTAAATGAAATGCAGATATGAATAAGCCATTATTGCAATCACAATTCCAGCTTCTAAATTATCTTATATGAATATATACATTTGCTGTGTAACCTGACATTTGTAATACATAACTAGCTCTGCGTTTGCTCTCCCAGCATGCACCCCACCTCTTTTCTGTGCATCATCTATTCCCCAGATGCAGAATGAAGGAGGACTGTGATCAGAGGCCACATGCAGTAATTGAAGATACTCCTGATGATTTCATGCAATCAGAGTGACACATTATTTGTGATGAAAATTAAGAGCCAAAGCAGATGTATAGGTTGCCTTGCTATATAGTCAATCCCTTTACAAATAACTAGCAAATCTAAGTGAACAAGCCCCATCAAAAGAAAACCCCAACCACTTACACATTTTTTCACATAATAGGCTCCCTGAAAATTTTGTGTAACCTTAGTCTTAACTTGTAGCACTTTGTGTCTTTAAGTTTTAATGAAACTACAGAAAATGTTTTAAACTGAATGATTTCTATTCAGAGCAGTTTGAGTGCTGATACCATGAACAGTATAGTTGGCCGCAGCCATAACTGTCACACAGATAATATTCTTTCATGCCTCAAGACACTAAGATGGTGCTGAGATACCAAAAGAAATAAGCTGCCACCAACACTAATCGGAAGGTTTGAAACACTATAGATTTTGCATGGTTAAGAGAAGGTAAAATCACCTACCAATGTAATAGAGAAGACATTTTAAAAGTGAACAGGAGCTGGAAGAATTAAAGGTTTTGTATTTATTTGTAATACATATGCACCATGGATGAAATTGTCCATATCCTATTTTATGTGTTTATGTATCACAATTGGAAATTCAAAAAGAGCTGCATCCTTACATTCCCCCAGGACATTTTTGTTAATGTAGGGAAATTAAAATCTAAGGAGAATTTGGCTTTCGTGTTCCCTTCAGAGGTTAACTTTGGAGGTCTTAAGTGTGTTCTTATAGCTGAATTTGTAATATGTGTAGCAGATTAGTGTATTGTGCTATTCAGATGCAACACCCAACCAGTTTAAAAACTTGCTGTCTCTATTTTTCTCACCCAGAAAATATTGCTTGAGGGCTTTTTACATGGATAAAATTGAATTTTACATTCCCATTGCATAATGGACTTATCAAGAACTTTCTGTACTTGGAAGCCTGGGGTTTGATGTACACAAATCATAACCAAATTTTATGAACGTCTTCTACAAAGCTAGGATATTAGATCCATAAAAAGAACATAATTAGTTTTATGTCTGGAACTTTATTTTAGGGTGAAATGGCTCATTTCGTACCATAACAATTTGTTTTAATTGGTAAGAAAGATAGTAATCTTTATTGCTTGTTCATAAAATAATAAATATAAGATCAAAATAAATTTTAACTTAAATAGCTGTTTCTCATACTTAGTTTGAAAATCTGTAATCAGAAATCCTTTTATTTGCAAATATAACTTAACCTTCAAAACTCAGGAAATCATGGAAAAATAAGTAATGATAAACCAAATATCACTAGAATTGAGTCCTACAGTGAATCCTTTTCTGGATTATTTGTTCGAAAAATTTGGCAGCTTTCCATGGAAAGGAGGGAATTCTACTTGAAAATGTAGAGCAAGATACACAATTTTTTTAATCAAACACAGTATCAATAGTAATCTGCTAATTTGTGCCCCAAAATGTAACCATATTGTTGGGACAAAAATACAATGCATTCCGGAAGCTATTAAATGCACAGCAGTATTTGAAATCGAACCACAGTGACTTGTTGTTATGGCATGCTGACATTATTGGTTCTTGTATACAGTTACATAATGATCTCCAAAGCCAGCTTTAGAAACTGTTCTATAAAACCAGTTATCAGATGTCAAAAGCTGAATACAAAAGTCAACTTTTAAGACCCTTACCTTAAAGCTGCCTTCAAGTCTTTCTTTCAAGTTAAAAATAAATAAAATATTATATTTTTTTCTGTGAAGGAAATCTATAGAATGGTACACTCGTTGGTCTTTTATTTCCATTTTTATAGTTGTTTTCATCTAATTGTCTTTGACCTAAAAGAGATGTACTAATTAAATTATGTCAATATCTTAAGAGAAAACCAATTAATTGCCATATTTTTTCTATATGCATTTCTGATGAAGCATCCACTTTATATTCTGTATAAAAATCACATTTTACTCCAGAAAATCTGCATTTATTTAAAACATATCTAAGATAACATAATCAGAAATCATTTTACATGTCATGCTTTTTACATCTGGTAATATAATAGTTATGCTATCTGCATAATATCATCTTATCTTATAATATAGAAGATATAATAGAAATGACTCTAGAAGTATGTGGACATTTATTTTGACCAAAATAAGCAATTTGGTCTCAAATTACACAGCTATGAAAATTAAAAAGAAATTATATTGAAAATAATTAAACATTCTTTTCTCCTTTCACACTTCCATGTAGAACAATCAAAAGTAGTATAAAAATCATTTTCAATAGTTTTTCATATTTTTGAAATAAAGAAGATGGCTTGTAGAAAATGGAATTGCTATAATAGAACTGCTTTTTGTTCTGTGAAAGCCCTTGCTTTTGTAATTGTAAATGAAGCTGTTTCATCTGGTTTATATGCTGCTGTTCCCACTATTGCAGCTTAGGGCAATACAAATGATTAGTTGCCTTATTCCAGATTCATATAGGCTCAACTATGAGAACTAGACTCTGGCATTTAAATGACTGAACTGATGTGAGACCATAAACCACTGCAGACCATTTTTACAAATGGAACTGGCTAAGCATTTTATCAAGTCTCCTCTAACAGGGAAAAATCATCCATTAGCTTCACACAATTTTTAAAAAATTCTCACTAAGTACTGGGATGCACTTTATATTATTTGTTTTTAAAAAGTTTTGATACCAATAAGCCCCCAATATGATATATTCAGATCATAACCTCAAATGGTCAAAGCTTCATGTTTCATTCAGTCACACTTCAGTGAAGAGGTCTCTACAAGAAATGTTTCCCTCAAAGGAAATCAGCATTTCCTATAAATTAAGTTTCTGAGGAGCTTCCATAGAATACAAAAGTGTGGATTTTGACTGGGCTGTAAAGATAGAATTTGCATATAAAAATCAATCATTTTATTGTAGCTTGACCATCAAATTTACCTGCTTAAGCTTTCATATTTGTAATTTTATATTCCTGAAGAGTTCGAAATGTCAGTGAATCCTCTTCAAGCCCTCATTTCTACCTCATACCAGAAGATCTGGGATGTCAGTTTGGAAAAATTGCAGAAACTGCATGAAGTTTTAAACAAAATCATCAGATAATTTAAATAGCCTAATAAATTAATACAATTGAAATGCCGACTTTAATACCATGGTTTGTGAACCTTGGCGTCTACTTTTCTGTATTCAGTGGAATAGTAACTATTCAATAATATATGTGAAAAGGTTTAGACAGAAGTAACATTGAATTTTGTAAAGTCACCCAGGCAGATAAATCACTTATAATGATAATAGAACCTATTCAGAACATGAACATCTATGAATGACCAGACAACATTAATAACAAAACTGAGAGAACCATTTTTATGAAACGTGATAAGAAAACTTAAATACTAGATTTATTAACTGATATAAGTTGTTCCATTTTTAGATCTAAATTTCCCAGATAATTAATAATAATTTCACTTTGACAATAAGGATCAGGCCTAACAATAATATGTAACATCAAAATTTCAAATTTATTATGAAAAAATTCAGAATTTGAAGAAATTAGATTAATTCTCCATCTTCAAAGACAGATTTACAGTAAGATCCTTAATTTCATCTCTCTTTTTTACCTTCTCAAAGAAAAAAGACTCAATTTAATGTTAAGTTCAATACTCTTCACTGTGATTTTTATCTCTTTCTACATTCATGGCATGATATCTTAAATTAGAATAAATTGGGATTAATTTATTCTTATCCCTTGAAAATAATCTTATACCAACATCTCACAAGGTGGAAAGCAAATACATAGTAATGGACCTCAAGTACTTCAAAGTTTGGTAAAAGAAAGATGACATATTTACCTCAAAGAAGAAGAATAATACACAGATAAAATTAGAGAAAGAAGTGAATTCATCTATGGTGATGGAAGTAGCTTGGAATGAAAGAAAATGGTGAGAAAAAGCCAACTAAAGGAAAAAATATCAGAACAGTTTGAAAAAATAAGTCTAAGTTCCCCAGCAAACAATGGTGATAAAAGCACCCAAGGAGAACAAATAGCTCACACAACATTACAGAGAATGAGTAAGCAGTTTGATACTAGGGAAACACACAGATGAGGAAGGAATATATTAAATAAAACTTAAGTTGCACTAAGATCGGGTCACAGAGGGATGTTATAGCATAAGGACCTTGGACTTACATTATTCAAGAGCTTGGAATGGGAGATTGTCAAGGGAGGTGCTTAGCATGGAAAATGAATGAGAGCTTTGAGAATGTCAGTTCTAGTGCTCCCTTCAGCAGCACATGGGAATGATACTAAGAATACCAGTTCTAGTTTCAGATACTTTAGATACAGTATATAAAGGAGCTGGGTGTGTTTAAGAGAGGGTACTTGTGCTTGTCAAGCTAAAGTAAGGAGAAGCAGAAAGTGATTTACTGAAACTTTGCTTGGCACCTTGATTGAAGTTAGACACTTCTCCGTACTTGTACTCTACAGATCCAGCCTTCAAGAGATATACAGGGCTGGGGATTAAGAGATACACAAATTCATAGTCCTTCACCATTTATTTTTTAAAAATCAGTGTTCCCCAGTTTGGAGCTCATTAAAACTAGAAAAAAAATCATACTTCTAAATATTTTTATTTACAAAATGTTAAAGAAATGATAGTTTGGCTTTTCTATTCTGCCAATTATTCTCCTTCTTTAAACCAAGCCCTTTCAAAATAATTTATCTGAACTCAAACATGTACCGGTCATATATATCTGACTTATTCTACAATGATATTTCATAAGTGACAATTAAGAGCAGGTACAAATGTGTGGTTTGTTTGGGTGATTATTATTGTCACCAGCATGTCCTTGTGGAATATAAGATTTTTATCCAAATTGTTGAAGGAGACTGTATAAATCAATCTATCTCTACATATAAATGATTAAAATGAAGAGGATATAAATGCCTGGTTTAATCAGCCATTTATGTTGATCAACAGAAGTCATATTTTTGAGTATGAATTATGTTGAAAGTTAAAATTGTTAAAAGGGAGCAAGAAGGCCCGGGATTTAGCTCAGTGGTGCCGTCACCTGCCTCACAATCACAAGGTTCTGAGTTTGATTCCCGGTACCAGGAAAAAAAAAAGGGAGCAAGAGTCAAACTGATTAATAATTTATTGTCATCTTTCCACCTTCTTGTTGTTTAAAATAAGGAATTACCTGCATTTTGGAAAAGCAGACACTAGACTAAAATTTATCACTTTTTCAGGAACTAGAAATGGTCTTATATTTTAAATCCTTGTTTCAAATTCTAATCTGATATTTTGATAACAATATTATAGTATGAAGAGGTTGAGAAGATACTGTTGGAGAGATATGATATATTTATTTACATTTCTTGATTTCATAATAAGATTGTAATGAGGAATTCCCAATTACTTTTGAGCTCAGCCTTCAGATAATTGAATAATCAACCACAATTAATGAAGATCTTTAAAGATTGCCACCTTATATTCAAATTGAATATATATATATGCATGTATATATATGCATATATATGTATTGCAATCATTTTTGGCTTAATCCCACTTGGTATTCAGAATGGAAATGAGATTTATTTTTGGGTAGGAAATCTGAAACTGATTTAACCTAGATATTCATCTTCATATTAAGGACATATTTACATTTCTTGAATAGCACAGTAGGTTAGCACAAAGAGGGATCTGCATTTAATTTTTTAAACCTAGCTAACTCCAATTGATATGCAGTGCATATTCCTCATTTCAACTATTTTGTTTATTTCATAGTCTTTTATTTTCTCATGGTCATGTTAAGGCTTGCTGGATAGAAATTGTACTGCTGATAGAAGCCAAACCACAGTAAAATGATTCTGCCTAACTTAAGAGTTTCAGCCATTTTCTTTTATACTTTATAATAAGATATGACAAGTCAATTTAAAGAAAATACACAATAGTTGCTGACTACAGTGAAAAGTTTATATTAAAATAATGTGTTGCTGTGAGGAGGTGGATAATTGAGCATACAGTAGGTAATTTCTGGCAGGGCTCCTGGAATAAGCAAAAGTAATATATGTTAACAAAAGATTAATGTAGATAATATTACTCTAGCTAGTAATTAGGATTTTACAGATCCCTCTCTAAATGCTGATGGGAAAAAAAATTAAGAAGAAGCCTGCGTTTAGTCATTGAAGTTGAGCTGGTCCAAAATCTGCCTATGAACTGACCTGTGATTGGGCTCACTTCCTACTGATACGTGACTCCACCAGTTTTCTTGTGACTTTAATAAAGACTGAGCAAACTTGAGAACTCTAAACTGAATTTAACTGGAACTGCTAATTTCAAAAAGTGAGTGAGGGAATTTGAAACTCTAAAAGTCCTAGAAAACTTTTTTTTGCATTCAAATAGAAACTTCGCCACTTTTCTCTCCCTCAGTCTCTCCTAGAATTCCAGGAGAGAAGCTCTGAGCTCTTTGACACTGTCATTGAATTGACTAGCTATCTGCTTTCTCAGGGGCATAGACTTTAGAAAATTCCAAATGATTACTCTCTACCTTGTTTGAAGAAAATGTATAAGCTTAAAACAGGCACCATCTTCTTGAGCCACTCTGTTCACCAAAATAGTAGTAACTTGAATAATGAAGTCAGTGCTGGTAGTAAGAAAGCAGATATGTTTCCTCTAGAAGCACTAAGAATATTAAATTACAAAAAATGTACATGGCAGATTTATTCCCCAAATTATACACCAAACAATGTCTTTTTTCTTTCCAGTTTGTATCTGGAGGTGATCACAAGGCATAAAGAATGGCGAGCCTTCATAGATTACCATTTCTGGATTTGGGAATAATTATAAGCATTTAGACATTATTAATATAGATCACTATACTTCCTTTAAAAGGGGAAGAACTGGAAAGACTTTGAGGTTATCATTACTTATTGTGTTCTGAACAATTTCTCCCACAATGGATCTTTGCTACTCAGCCCATTGAGGAGGCTTTTGCAAACATAAGTAGGGTGGATTAAAGTGGGAAAAGAATAGATTGAAGGAAGCAATTAGTAAGGTATTTCAAAATGTATTGGGGTGAAAGTCTCCATTATCATTTATCAGTCTTCCTTCAGTAGGGACCTGTAGACAAGCCTCTAATCAAGCATTATTGTAAATGATAGATACTTGAATCTCTACAATCATAATCTTCTCCATAGGCCTGGAAACTGCTCATTCCATTCCCACTAAATCCCTTTTATCCACTTGATCAAGTGTCATGTCAACCCTTGCTCAGTTTCCTAGGTCATCTAGGATCTGTATTGACTGCTCTCTGTGTTGCTGGTCTATGCTTACCTCTGCTTACTGTCCTCAGAGTTTTTTATACCATTAGTTACTATACCTGTTTTTTTTTCACTTAAGTTGAAAACCTTGAGCTTTATATTAAATCTCATTTCCCAATCATATGGTTACTCAAAATTTATATTTCACTGATTTGTTCTCTTGTGTAATCACTCAACAAAAACATGTGGAGTGTTTATTCTGTATTAGATGCAACTTTTTTTAACAAAAGAGGTAAAAATTCAAGGCCTCACCGGCCTTATATCCTATAATTATATGATATTTAATATCTTTAAATATCCATTAAAACAAAGTCTTAGAAAGTAAGAATCATGTCTTCACTTCTGTGTCTTCTGCACTTTGCAGAGCACCTAGAATGCTGAAAAGGCACAATGAATAATTATTAAATATTAAGTAAATAAAAGTTACAAGTTTGTAGAAATATGTGTTTCATATGCTCATGAGTAAATTCCAGCTGTATAACACTGACAGTAAAAGTATCTATAAAATGCAACATAAAGGAATTATTATGCTGAAACACAGTTCTATGTAGGCACTAATAAGACTAAGTCACCACTGTAAAAATCTATTTTCTAAATAACTGTTTGGCTTTATTTCATAGCTTTTTTATCAACGGGCATCAAGGCAGTGATTAAACATTTTGTAAAATGCAATTATGTTTGTATTTGTCATACAATTTTACATCATGGTATGCTTATTACAGACACCAAGGATCACATCCTAGAATTCTCATAGCAAATATATAAGATTAAGCAAAGATTATTTTTCATCTTATAGTTCTCTCTCTTTCTCTCTCTTTCTCTCTCCAAATTCCTTTGGATGATGAAAGAATATTGAGTTGAAGCATTTTGATCATTAACAGGGTGTTTAACAACATCTGATTCCTTTATACTCTATAAAAGCAGAAATTCCTAATGAAAAAGCCACAGTTCTATGCTTTAAGAAAGACAGTTTTTTATTGTTTTCAATTGTGTTATTTTTTTTTCTTCCCAGGTTTATTTAGAGTCAAAATTAAGTTAAATAAAAAGTAATTAGTAATATTGTCTTAGTTACTTTTCTCTTGTTGCTGAGACAAATTCCTGACACCCGAACTTAAAAGGAGGAAAGGTTTATTTAGCTTATAGTTTGTAGAGGTTTCAGTCCATAATCGGCTGGCTCCAAGGCAGGGTGGCATGGCAGAGGGGCATCACAGAAGTAAAACAGTTCATAACAGACAGAAGGCAGAAATCAAGCAAGAGATAACCACAGCTCTTTCTGTCCCTTATATCTTATCCAGGCTACTTAAGGAGGGTATCACTCTCACCTTTAATCCTAGTATTCTTGATCCTAGAATTGCACTGTGAATCAATCCCAGTGTCACATACTTTAGATCCAGCCACCTCTGAAGAAGCCCCATCTATGTCTGCATGAGGCTTTGGGGGGACATCCAGATAAAAGTGATAACAGATATAAATTCTACCTGTTTACCACCCCAACCACTAATAATATAATTAATTCAATAATAGAAAAAGTACCATCAAGGTATATATAACACAGTCTTTTATTTCTGCAGTATCAAAAACAAGCCCTCAATAAACTTTTGGAAATAAAAGGAAATTTCATATATATGTGGAACTGTATTTTGAATTTCAATTAGTTAGAGCCCTCTTCAGTTCTTTTTATGGTATCTTCCCTTTTTGCAATGAAAATAACCTGTTATATCAGGAATGATTAAGTAGAGAAAAATAGTTTATTAGTTTTAAATAAAAAATTCATTTTATAAAAGTTGGAGCAGCAGTGCCTATATTAACATGGAGATGTCTTAAGGAATTAACAATTAAAATCTTGTCCTAAAATTTACAAAAGAAATGGATGTGTGTTCTTTACTCCACATTAGATAAATTTCAATTAATTAGGAGAAGAAAACAGGGCTGAGAGGGTACAAGAACGTACAAAATTTTGCTGATTTTGCAACATGCAAACAGAGTCCTATACTTTGCCTTTATCTGGTCCAAAAATGAAAAGAAAAAGAGCACACTAGAAAGGCAAAATGTAGAGAGAACTTTTGCTTTAATTTCAAACTGTAGCCTCAAGCATTGGAGAGATGCCCTAAAGCTCTGCACATTGCTGGGCTAATCGATCAGTGTAAAATGGTTCTATAAGGCTTCTTAAAAATGAGTCAGAGTCTGTGCTGGGGATGTTGCTCAGTGGAGCCGCACCTGCCTCACAAGCGCAAGGTTCTGACTTCCATCCCCGGTACACAAACACACACATACACACACACACACACACACACACACACACACACACATAAAGTCAGATTCTATTTGCATGCTCCAAGAAGGATGTGGAAGTTCTTTAAAACTGAGAGAAAGCATTCTTTTGTTTGGTGAGACATCAGATAAGAGCCTAATTGTAGTAGTGAAAGTATAAAGGGAAATGATAGCTCAAGCATCATGATGGGCAGGGTGCTCAGCAACCAGCGATGGAGTTTGCTGCTCATGTTTGGAGTAGTAGAAGTGAAGATGAAGGCAGAGCTGCCAAGGCCAGCACAGTTGGAGCACCAGAATGAATGCCTTTATGCTTCTTCCTCCACCTTTGTGTGTAGTCTGGAATGGAAGGAGGAAGGAGAGAAAATGTGAAATGAGTTTAAAATGAAATGATCCGGAAAACTCTGGAACTGACTAAATTTACCTGGAAATAATCACAATGTTTTTGATGACATTAGATGAATCAGACTTGCAAAGAAAGTGATTATAGAAAAAATAATCTTATACTTACTTAAATTATGTATTAAACATGTGCAATCCCCTCTTCTTAAAATGACTGCAAATTGAATATGATAGTGCTATCAAGGATCTGGGAAAATTCACCTTTCTCATTTAAAAGTTCAGAGCAATAGACTACATAGCAGCCAATTCCTTTCAATTCAAATCTGGCAAAAGCACCATTTAGGACTGGACAGAGAGAATGTGAGATAGAATTAATCCAAATGATTATGAACCCACAAACTGAACAAACAATAAAGGAATAGGAAATGTCTTTTACTGAGGGAAGAGGATGATATCTAGTTAATTACAAGGGAGATATATCCTGACAGTGAGACCCATGAGATGCAAAGTCATATATCGTATAAGTCCTCATTTGATTAAAGAAAATCATAGATCCTATAAGTCTTCTACTATCTGCTATTCAAAATGTAGCTGGCAGACTAGTAATCATGAACACATATTACTCCAGAGGAAGCTTATTAGAAATGTTGGATCTCAGGACCTGCCCTGGCTGACCAAATCATAATATAAATTTTAACAACAGTGCTAGACTATTCCTAGGCACATGAAAGTTCAAGAAATAAAGTGTGATTGATTGAAGAATGGGTGAGAAAAATATGAATATAAGTTTCATGTGAGCAAGGAGTGGCCTATCTTATTTGTTGCTTAGTCCACATCTATAGAAGTGCCTGATATTTGTAAGTACATAAATATTTATTGAAAAATTGATAAAGCTTAATTTCTAATCATTATAAAAGTGCTACATAGACAGTTGACAACAAGGTTACTTCAAAACCTAAATTGTTAGGCAGGTCTGTGAATGCCCTACCAAGGTCTTGAGTCATGCGGAAGACACCGAATCACCCTGCTGCAGACAGGCAGGCACCTGGTTCCACATTACAACAACGCAGAGGATACGAGACCACCAGACCAAGGTAATGAGTCCCACTGCTCCCAGCCCAGAGGTTGGGGCTTCTGAGCCACCATCCCATTGCTCCTGGTCCAGAGGAAGGGGCTTCCCGGCCACCTTCCCTCATGCTGCTCCCAGCAAACAGGAAAGGACTTTTGGGTCACCATCCCTACTGCTGCTCCAGGCCCCTGTCCCACCTCACCCAGCTCAGAGGAGGTAATCCGTACAGGTGCTAACAGACCCCGGCCAAGTCAAAATGAAAAAACATGTAAATAAGTCTCAAAACCAGACTTCCAGATCACCTACAGCAACCCCAAAGGGAAATGAGATGGGACACTCTGATACTCAACCACCTGGACCCACTGAACTGACAACAAAAGGAGATCTGGAAAAAATGAAATCAGAAATAATTTCTCAGATAACAGGAGAAACTGTGCCTATAGTGCAAGACATGACTAACAAATCTAGAGAGGAGCTGAGGAACATGATGGAATCCCAATATAAGAAACAAATGGAATCCACAAAACAAACGCAAATAGATTTCTAGGACATGACAAACTCCACTGAAAGTCTAGACAGCAGAATGAGAAAATGTGAGGATAGAATTTCAGATGTAGAAGATAAGATTGCAATTAGTGACCAGGAAAAGAAAAATTGCTTCAAAATTATAAGGGAACATGAGAAATCAATGCAGCAGCTGCTAGATGATGCAAAGAAGAATAACATAAGACTGACTGGACTCAGTGAAGAAACAGGAGAGGGTGGAGATGACATAAAAAAATCTCTTCACAGAAATAATGCCAGAAAACTTCCCAAGTAGGAGAAAAGAGCTTGACATACAGATAAGTGAGGCATATAGGACTCCAAAGAGCCTTGATCAAAAAAATCTACACATAGGCATATAACTGTTAAGATTCCAGAAACACAACAGAAGAACAAAGTTCTCCAAGCAGTCAGAGAAAAGAAACAAATCCCATACAAAGGAAAGCCCATCAGAATCACAGCAGACTTCTCAACACAAACCATCAAGGCAAGAAGAGCTTGGAGTGACATATTCCAAGCCCTAAAAGAAAACAGCCTCCAACCCAGATTGATGTACCCTGCCAAACTATCTTTCAAAATGGATGGAGAAATAAGATACTTCATGACAAAGAGCACCTTAGGAACTTCGTGAATACCAAACCAGCACTCCAAAGAATTTTACACAATATCCTAGGAACTGACATTGAGGATCACAACCCCAGGAAGCAAAGTAAAATGAACCCATCTGGCATGACAAGAAATTAAATGTAAAGGGGAGAACCCAACAAAAAGAAAAAGTCATGGCAATGACAAGTCAACACGTTTCAGTCATGACTATCAATGTTAATGGTCTCAATTCACCAATCAAAAGAAATAGACTGGCAGAATGGGTCAAGAAGCAAAATCCAACAATATGCTGCATATAAGAAACACACTTAATTCAAAAGGAAACTCATAGACTGAAAGTTAAAGGGTGGAAAACAATACTCCATGCGACAGGAACCCGAAAAAAAGCAGGAGTAGCTATCCTCTTTGCAGATCAAGTAGATTTCAAACCAACACTGATCAGAGAGACAAAAAAGGACACTACATCCTTGTAAAGGGAAGAATCCAAGAGGAAGAGATGACAATCATAAATATCTATGCACCAAAAACTAGTGCACCCAACTATATAAAACAAATACTAATGGACATGAAAAGTCATATATGCACTAATACAACTGTAGTGGGGGACCTCAACACCCCACTGTCACAAATAGATAGATCGACTAGGCTAAAAAGAAGTAATGAAACACTAGAACTCAATCGAACTCTTGAACAAATGAACTTAACAGATGTTTACAGAGTCTTCCACCCCACAAAATCAGAATACACATTCTTCTCAGCTGCACAGGGGTCATTCTCCAAAATAGATCATATACTCACACATAGAACATGTTTAAGTAAGTGGAAAGGAATTGAAGTTATCCCCTGTATATTATCAGACCATAGTGCAATGAAATTGGAGATCCTGAGCAAAAGAAACCCAAAAATTTCATAAACATGTGGAGATTGAAAAACACACTTCTGAATAACCAGTGGGTCACAGAGGAAATTAAAGAAGAAATCAGACAGTTCCTTCAATTAAATGACAATGACAATACAACATATCGGAAGCTATTTTGACACAATCAAAGCAGTTCTATGAGGGAAAATCATAGCAGTGAATATGCATATTAGGAAAACACAACGAGCCCAATTAAACCAACCTGATGCTGCACCTCAAGCTTCTAGAAAAAGAAGAGCAGGACAACCCCAGAGCTCATACAAGGGAGGAAATTATAAAGATCAGAGGAGAAATCAATGCAATGGAGACTAAGACAATGATACAAAAAATCAATGAAGCCAAGAGTTGATTCTTCAAAAGAATCAACAAAATTGACAAACCTTTAGCCAACCTTGTCAGAAAAAGGAAAGAAAAGGCCCAAATCCATGCAATTAGGAATGAAAAGGGTGAAATTACAACAGACCCTGCAGAAATCCACAGGATCATCAATACCTACTTCCAGAACCTATACGCCAATAAGATGGAAAACACAGAAGAAAGGAACAGATTCCTAGATACATATGAATTACCAAAATTAAAGGAAGAAGACCTAAAAATTCTGAACAACCCAATATCAACCAATGAAATTGAAAATGTAATTAAAAACTTATCAACTAAGAAAAGACCGGGCCCTGATGGCTTCACTGCTGAATTCTACGAGACATTGAGGAGGAACTGCTGCCACTACTGTTTAAACTCTTCAATGAAATGGAAAGGGAAGCAATACTTCCAAATTCATTCCTGGAAGCAAGCATCACCTTGATCCCCAGAGCAGAGAAAGACCCAACTGAAAAAGAGAACTATAGGCCAATCTCACTAATGAACATACATGCAAAAATCCTTCATAAGATACTGGCAAACAGAATGCAGAAGATCATCAAGAAGATCAGACACCACCCTGATCAAGTGGGATTCATCCCAGGGATGCAGGGATGGTTCAATATATGCAAATCAATCAATGTAAAACACTATATCAATAGAGCCAAGGACAAAAATCATATGATTATCTCCATAGACACAGAAAAAGCATTTGACAAAATCCAACATGCATTTATGATAGAAACCCTACAAAAAATTGGAATAGATGGTCTCTACCTCAAACTGATAGAAACCATGTATGAAAAACCAACAGCCAGTATCATAGTAAATGGTCAAAAACTGAAATTCTTCACACTAAAATCAGGAACAAGACAAGGATGTCCACTATCACCACTCTTCTTCAATGTAGTTCTGGAAACATTAGCCATGGCAATTAGAGAAGAGAAAGAAATAAAAAGAATAAAGATAGGAAATGAAGAAGTCAAATTGTCATTATTTGCAGATGACATGATACTCTATATAGAAGACCCCAAGAACTCCACCAAAAGTCTTCTAGACTTAATAACCAAATTCAGTCAAGTAGCTGGTTACAAGGTCAACACACAAAAATCAATAGCTTTCCTCTACACAAATGACAGACTCACTGAGAGAGAAATAGAGCAAATAATTCCTTTCACAATAGCATCCAAAAAACTGAAATACCTAGGAATCAACTTAACGAAAGAAATCAAAGACCTCTTCTCTGAAAAGTATGGAACTCTGAAAAGAGAGATTGAAGATGATATCAGAAAATGGACAAACATCCCCTGCTCCTGGGTAAGAAGGATTAATATAGTGAAAATGGCCATACTTCCAAAACTACTATATAGATTCAAAGTGATTCCAATTGGGATCCCAGAAGCATACTGCATGGACCTTGAGAAAACAATCCAAAAATTCATTTGGAACAAGAAGAGAATGGGATTAATATGAGAAAGTGGAAAAATAGGAACAAAATCTTTGTAAATAGGGAGGACTGGAGGGGTTGAAGGGAGGGCTGGGCAAGGGTGAAAAATAAGAACCAAGAGAGACTATGTAAAGGTGCAAATTTCCAATGATGAATGTCATTATATTGTATACCTAAAATGCACCAATGATTAGAGTGAGTAATAGATAATGTAAAATAGGAAGAAAAGGTCCAAAGGGGTAGGGGTAGTGGGAGGGGCAGGAGAAAGGAAAGAAGGGAAAGAAAAAATGCTGAGAAATGGAAAAAATGGAAATAAAGTCTTTGTAAATAGGGAAGGGTGGAGGGCGTGCAGGGAGGGCTAGGAATGGGGAAAATATAAGAATCAAGATGCATTATATAAAGGTACAATTCCCAATGAGAAATGTAATTGTGTTGTATACCTACAATGTACCAATGAAAGAATTTAATACAAAAAAAAAAAACTAAATTGTTGTCAAAACTCTAAGGGTTCCCTTAATTATGTCAAATTGATCATATAATAATGGAAAGAGATTCAAAACTCTACATATAAAAAATATTATTGGTTGATAGAAGAATATTTCTTAATGCATTCCATGTTTTTCTCTGTATTTCCTTTGGCCAATAATTAAATGGATCATCCATTCATACATTTATTAAGGACATAGTACTTCTATATCCCATGAATTATACTCAGTTTCTGGAGGCAAATCTGAAACATATATCATCACTATCTATGAATAAGTAGTGGGAAAATAAACTTTCAACCTATCAACTGCACATCTTAAACTGAAAAGAATGAATTATGTAACATAGAATTGATATGCAAAATAATGAGAGAATGTGTCAAGTATGTGCAAGATAAGGCTAAACCCAAAGCCTGATTGACCCAACAACTAAAGGTATTGTGAGTCACTTTCACATTCAGATAGTATATTGCGTATACAGATAATGAAGGACAGATACTAGTTCCCCATGGTCCTCTTCCCACAAACCTAAAAGGGCAACATGAAAACAAAAGGGGCTCAAGTGGCTGAACTATGAGTTGTGGGATACCATATCACTGAAGAACCAATGTTATAGTAGAGTTCAGTAGTTTTACAATACGTGACTCTATGGTGAGCAGGAGGGCAGACAGTCCAGTGCCTCATCAGCACTCTGGAGGTCCTGCAGAACTGTCTCCTGATAGCATCCTAGGGGAGACAGATGCCACAGAGCATCACCTCACAGGCCCTCCATCCCCTCATGATCCAAGAAAACCAAAGGATATTCTAGAATACCCCAATTGGCTTCAGTTCAGGCTCAACTCATTCTGTGTGGCCTATTTGGATATGGGAAAGACCACCAGGTCATGGTGGTGGAGCCTTTGCCATACATAATTCAGAAAGAAGAGTGATTAATTCTTGAGCAATAGTGGGAATGATTCTCTGTAGAACCTTAAAAGACAGGGGTTCCATTTGGGGAATCAGTGGTTTTGGTGTGAAAGGTGTCATTTAAAAACCAGGAATATATATGAGAAAGAAAAAGAGGTGAAAAACATTTTTGATTGTTTAAACAAAGTATAATCCTTGGATAAGATACAAACACATGAAGTAAATATCATAGACATTGAAAATGAGGATATAACAAAAAATAACAATACATGGAACTTGTTTACTCTTTGTGTTGGTACAGCAGAAACTTTATAGGGAGAATTTAGTAAAGTTTAGATTCCGTATCAGGAACAAATTCATGTACATTATCTGATGACTTGACTCTTGCCTTCCAGCCACACAGCTACTTGTTCATCCTCAGTCATCAGTGTGGCATTTGCTCCCAGAGGGGTCACACACAGCCCTGCGGCCACACACTACTGACTTGCTCTAGGTATTCATAGTTAGTTCCAACATCTCAGCTTTTGATTAAACACTTAAGACACTTTTGGAGCACCGAAACTTATGGACATTTATGGAGCACCTACTTTATTTTAGATACCAGGGAGACCAAGATGAGACAGACAACCGTCTCTATGTGCATGAAACTGACAGTCTTCATGTCATGAAGTCAATTTTAAGAAAAGAGCTGAGCCTGAGAAAAAATGGATATTGTGCTATAGAGTGGAAGGAAAGAGCTTCTGTCCTAAGGATGCCTCATCATCTTTCCATGTGGAAAGATTATGTTTGTTATTTAAATTACTCCATAACAAATGTGACATGTTAGAATGTCTAAAGATTAAAATTATTCTGCTTTTATTTTTTACATTAATAAGGAGAAACAAACAAAGAGTCTCAAGTCTTCCCTGAGGATCTTAAATGCCCATAATTTCCCAAGCTGAGAAAGTGAATGTCTGTGCTACTAAACAAGTCAGGCACAGTTTAAACACCTCTCCCAATACTTCTTTCCTCTAAGGACTTCAGTTGGCCACAGTGTCAGCCAGGAACTGCAACTGCTTCAAACAGTTTTTCTCCTTTATTGAGAGGTCACCCTCTGAGACCTGGGCAGGCAAAGGCAAGGTTCACCTTTGCTTTCTTCCTTGGCTGTGTCACGTACCTGTACAAGTGGAATCCCCAGCCAGAGCGATCCCTGAGGCCAAGGAGTTCTATTAAACTGCAGCAAGAACTGGTCAGGTCTTTGCCCCAGGGAGAATCCTACAGCGGTGACTAATAAGTATTTCAAAAGAAATAAATGAGCATGTCATTCATCCTATGATTACAGGATGAGTTGCAAGGGAGTTGCTGGCCAGCTAACCCTTTTCCTCACCCCCAGTTACTGAATTCCTTCCCTAAATAGTACAAATTGTCCCATGACAGGATTAAATCCTTTTCCAACCACTACCATGGAAAATCTGGTGGAGGATCATAGTATGTAATGAAAGAAAGACAATGTTAGCTACATTAAGGAGGAAAGAAAGGTAGTATTTATGCCATTCAAGTCAATAGGTCCTTCAACTACAATTTATTATATTCTAATAGTAAGAATTATATAAACTCTTATTATGATTAAAATGTTCAAGTGCACCACATGTAATGATTATTCTTTCCAAAATATCAACCACATACAGGAAAATACAGTTCATGAGATTTTTTTTAAAATCGGACTTCATTGTTGACCAATATTACCACCAAACATTCACATTATTACCATTATTCCAAAATAAAATAGATAGCAAGAATTTATGACCATAATATGAATGATTTCTCCACATCTACTTCTTCAATTTTGTGTCCTACCTATTCTTCAAGGCCTAAGTGATCTCTCATAGCATGTGTAAGCCCTTCCCTGGGAAAAACTTATGTTTCTTTCGACTTCCTTAACATGTTTTTCCTTTTTTTATTAAATTCTTTTATTAGTACATTGTAGGTATACAACACAATTACATTTCTCATTAGGGATTGTACTTTTACCTAATGCATCTTGGTTCTTATTTGTTCCCCATTCCTAGCCCTCCCTTCATGCCCTCCACCCTTCCCTATTTACAGAGACTTTATTTCCATTTTTTCCATTTCTCAGCATTTTTCCTTTCCTTTCTTTCCTTTCTCCTGCCCCTCCCACTACCCCTACCCCTTTGGACCTTTTCTTCCTATTTGACATTATCAATTATTCATTCTAATCATTGGTACATTTTAGGTATACAATAAAATGACATTTATCATTGGAAATTTGCACCTTTACATAGTCTCTCTTGGTTCTTATTTTTCACCCTTGCCCAGCCCTCCCTTCAACCGCTCCATTGCTCCCCATTTACAAAGATTTTGTTCCTATTTTTCCATTTTCTCATATTAATCCCATTCCCTTCTATCCTTTCCCCTAGCCCTCCCACTTCCTTCCCCTTTGCCCCTTTTCTTCCTATTTCACATTACCTATTATACATTTAGTCCTTATTTATACTTTCAGTTTCTCACACCAGACAAACTATTCAGAATTTATTCATGTGTGTCCTATTTATTTCACTTAAGAGTATCAGCTCAATTTGCATCCACTTCGCTATAAATGTCTCTAATTTCTCATTATTTATGGCTGAGTAGTACTCCATTTTATAAAAACAAAAAACAAAAAACACCACATTTTCTTTAGTCTCCAGTTGATGGGCATTTGGGCTTTTTCCAAGTTTTAGCTATTACAAACGGTGCTGCTATGAACATGGGCACACATATATCACTGTGATATGATTCTTTTAATTCTTTGGGGAAGATCCCCAGCAGTGGAATAGCAGGGTCAAATGGGATTTCCAGTCCTAGTTCTTTGAGGTATCTCCATACTGATTTCCACAGTGCTTGCACCAGTCTACACTCCCACCAGCAGTGGACCAGGGTTCCTCTTTCCCCACAGCCCTGCCAGCATTTGTTATTGGTTGATTTCATGATAGCAGCCATTCTTTCCGGAGTGAAGTGGAATCTCAGCGTTGTTTTCATTTGCATCTCTCAAATGCCAAGGGACGTTGAACATTTTTTCATGTATTTATTTGCTATTTCTACTTCTATGTCTGAGAAATGTCTGTTCATTTCAGATGCCCATTTTGGGATTGAGTCTTTAAATTTGAGAGGTTTGATCTTTTTAAGTACTTTATAGATTCGAGATAGTAGACCTTTGTCTGAGGAAGAGCAGGTGAAGAATTTTTTCCACATTGTGAGTTGTCTCTTCACACTGCTGGTGGTTTCTCTTGCTGTGCAGAAGCCTTTTAGTAAGAAGAGATCCCATTTGTTGATTGTGGTAGATCATGGGCAACTGAGGTTTTCTTCATAAAATCTTTTCTTACACTGATGTCTTCAAGGGTTCTACCTAACCTCTGTTCCAACTGGTTCAGAGTTTCTATTTTAATATTTAGATCTTTAATCCATTTTGATTTTAGCTTAGTGCATGGTGAGAGATATAGGCCTAGTTTCACTCTTTGGCAAGTTGAAGCCCAATTTTTCCAGCACCATTTATTAAAGAGGCTATCTTTCCTCCAGTGAGGTTGTTTGGCTCCTTTATCGAAGATGAGATGGCTGAGTGTGTCTGGCATTGTTTCTGCATCTTCTAATCTGTTCCACTGGTCCTCAAGTCTGTTTCTTTGCCAGTACCATGCTGTTTTTATCACAGTAGCTTGGTAGTATAGTTGCAGGTTGGGAATTGTGATACCCCCTGCCATGTCTCTGCTACCTAGAATTACTTTTGGTATTCTGGGTCTCTTCTTGTTCCAAATGAATTTTTGGATTGTTTTCTCAAGGTCCATGCAGTATGCTTCTGGGATCCCAATTGGAATCACTTTGAATCTATATAGTAGTTTTGGAAGTATGGCCATTTTCACTATATTAATCCTTCTTACCCAGGAGCAGGGGATGTTTGTCCATTTTCTGATATCATCTTCAATCTCTCTTTTCAGAGTTCCATACTTTTCAGAGAAGAGGTCTTTGATTTCTTTCGTTAAGTTGATTCCTAGGTATTTCAGTTTTTTGGATGCTATTGTGAAAGGAATTATTTGCTCTATTTCTCTCTCAGTGAGTCTGTCATTTGTGTAGAGGAAAGCTATTGATTTTTGTGTGTTGACCTTGTAACCAGCTACTTGACTGAATTTGGTTATTAAGTCTAGAAGACTTTTGGTGGAGTTCTTGGGGTCTTCTATATAGAGTATCATGTCATCTGCAAATAATGACAATTTGACTTCTTCATTTCCTATCTTTATTCTTTTTATTTCTTTCTCTTCTCTAATTGCCATGGCTAATGTTTCCAGAACTACATTGAAGAAGAGTGGTGATAGTGGACATCCTTGTCTTGTTCCTGATTTTAGTGTGAAGAATTTCAGTTTTTGACCATTTACTATGATACTGGCTGTTGGTTTTTCATACATGGTTTCTATCAGTTTGAGGTAGAGACCATCTATTCCAATTTTTTGTAGGGTTTCTATCATAAATGCATGTTGGATTTTGTCAAATGCTTTTTCTGTGTCTATGGAGATAATCATATGATTTTTGTCCTTGGCTCTATTGATATAGTGTTTTACATTGATTGATTTGCATATATTGAACCATCCCTGCATCCCTGGGATGAATCCCACTTGATCAGGGTGGTGTCTGATCTTCTTGATGATCTTCTGCATTCTGTTTGCCAGTATCTTATGAAGGATTTTTGCATGTATGTTCATTAGTGAGATTGGCCTATAGTTCTCTTTTTCAGTTGGGTCTTTCTCTGCTCTGGGGATCAAGGTGATGCTTGCTTCCAGGAATGAATTTGGAAGTATTGCTTCCCTTTCCATTTCATTGAAGAGTTTAAACAGTAGTGGCAGCAGTTCCTCCTCAATGTCTCGTAGAATTCAGCAGTGAAGCCATCAGGGCCCGGTCTTTTCTTAGTTGATAAGTTTTTAATTACATTTTCAATTTCATTGGTTGATATTGGGTTGTTCAGAATTTTTAGGTCTTCTTCCTTTAATTTTGGTAATTCATATGTATCTAGGAATCTGTTCCTTTCTTCTGTGTTTTCCATCTTATTGGCGTATAGGTTCTGGAAGTAGGTATTGATGATCCTGTGGATTTCTGCAGGGTCTGTTGTAATTTCACCCTTTTCATTCCTAATTGCATGGATTTGGGCCTTTTCTTTCCTTTTTCTGACAAGGTTGGCTAAAGGTTTGTCAATTTTGTTGATTCTTTTGAAGAATCAACTCTTGGCTTCATTGATTTTTTGTATCATTGTCTTAGTCTCCATTGCATTGATTTCTCCTCTGATCTTTATAATTTCCTCCCTTGTATGAGCTCTGGGGTTGTCCTGCTCTTCTTTTTCTAGAAGCTTGAGGTGCAGCATCAGGTTGTTTAATTGGGCTCGTTGTGTTTTCCTAATATGCATATTCACTGCTATGATTTTCCCTCATAGAACTGCTTTGATTGTGTCAAAATAGCTTCCGATATGTTGTATTGTCATTGTCATTTAATTGAAGGAACTGTCTGATTTCTTCTTTAATTTCCTCTGTGACCCACTGGTTATTCAGAAGTGTGTTTTTCAATCTCCACATGTTTATGAAATTTTTGGGTTTCTTTTGCTCAGGATCTCCAATTTCATTGCACTATGGTCTGATAATATACAGGGGATAACTTCAATTCCTTTCCACTTACTTAAACATGTTCTATGTGTGAGTATATGATCTATTTTGGAGAATGACCCCTGTGCAGCTGAGAAGAATGTGTATTCTGATTTTGTGGGGTGGAAGACTCTGTAAACATCTGTTAAGTTCATTTGTTCAAGAGTTCGATTGAGTTCTAGTGTTTCATTACTTCTTTTTAGCCTAGTCGATCTATCTATTTGTGACAGTGGGGTGTTGAGGTCCCCCACTACAGTTGTATTAGTGCATATATGACTTTTCATGTCCATTAGTATTTGTTTTATATAGTTGGGTGCACTAGTTTTTGGTGCATAGATATTTATGATTGTCATCTCTTCCTCTTGGATTCTTCCCTTTACAAGGATGTAGTGTCCTTTTTTGTCTCTCTGATCAGTGTTGGTTTGAAATCTACTTGATCTGCAAAGAGGATAGCTACTCCTGCTTTTTTTCGGGTTCCTGTCGCATGGAGTATTGTTTTCCACCCTTTAACTTTCAGTCTATGAGTTTCCTTTTGAATTAAGTGTGTTTCTTATATGCAGCATATTGTTGGATTTTGCTTCTTGACCCATTCTGCCAGTCTATTTCTTTTGATTGGTGAATTGAGACCATTAACATTGATAGTTATGACTGAAACGTGTTGACTTGTCATTGCCATGACTTTTTCTTTTTGTTGGGTTCTCCCCTTTACATTTAATTTCTTGTCATGCCAGATGGGTTCATTTTACTTTGCTTCCTGGGGTTGTGATCCTCAATGTCAGTTCCTAGGATATTGTGTAAAATTCTTTGGAGTGCTGGTTTGGTATTCACGAAGTTCCTAAGGTGCTCTTTGTCATGAAGTATCTTATTTCTCCATCCATTTTGAAAGATAGTTTTGCAGGGTACATCAATCTGGGTTGGAGGCTGTTTTCTTTTAGGGCTTGGAATATGTCACTCCAAGCTCTTCTTGCCTTGATGGTTTGTGTTGAGAAGTCTGCTGTGATTCTGATGGGCTTTCCTTTGTATGGGATTTGTTTCTTTTCTCTGGCTGCTTGGAGAACTTTGTTCTTCTGTTGTGTTTCTGGAATCTTAACAGTTATATGCCTATGTGTAGATTTTTTTGATCAAGGCTCTTTGGAGTCCTATATGCCTCACTTATCTGTATGTCAAGCTCTTTTCTCCTACTTGGGAAGTTTTCTGGCATTATTTCTGTGAAGAGATTTTTTTATGTCATCTCCACCCTCTCCTGTTTCTTCACTGAGTCCAATCAGTCTTATGTTATTCTTCTTTGCATCATCTAGCAGCTGCTGCATTGATTTCTCATGTTCCCTTATAATTTTGAAGCAATTTTTCTTTTCCTGGTCACTAATTGCAATCTTATCTTCTACATCTGAAATTCTGTCCTCACATTGGCTCATTCTGCTGTGTAGACTTTCAATGGACTTTTTCATGTCCTGAAAATCTATTTACATCTGTTTTATGCATTCCATTTGTTTCTTATATTGGGATTCCATCATGTTCCTGAGCTTCTCTCTGGATTTATTAATCATGTCTTGCACTATGGGCACAATTTCTCCTGTGATCTGAGAAATTATTTTTGATTTCATTTTTTCCAGATCCCCTTTTGTTGCCAGTTAAGTGGGTCCAGGTGGTTGAGTATCAGAGTGTTCCATCCCATTTCTCTTTGGGGTTGCTGTAGGTGATCTGGAAGTCTGGTTTTGAGACTTATTTACATGTTTTCTCATTTCAACTGGGGTGGGGGTCTGTTAGCATCTGCACAAATTCCCTCCTCTGAGCTAGGTGAGGTGGGACAGGGGCCTGGAGCTGCAGTAGGGATGGTGACCTAAAAGTCCTTTCCTGTGGTCTGGGAGCAGCGGAAGGGATGGTGGCCGGGAAGCCCCTTCCTCTGGGCCAGGAGCAGCGGGACCCGAAGGTGGCCCAAAAGCCCTTTCCTCTGGTCTGGGATCAGCGGGAAGGATGTTGGCCAGGAAGCCCCATCCTCTGGACCAGGAGCAGTGGAACAGCGACTCAGAAGCCTCTACCTTTGGGCCGAGAGCAGTGGGACTCAGCACCTTGGTGTGGTGGTCTGGTGTTCTCTGTGTCTTTGTAGTGTGGAACCAGGTGGCTGCCTGTCTGCAGTGGGGTGATTTGGCATCTTCTGTGTCACTCAGGACCTCGGTAGGGCATGGGCAGACCTGTCTGTCTGCAGCAGGCTGATTTGGTGTCTTCCGCATGACTCGGGACCTCTATAGGGTGTGCACAGACCTCACATGTTTTTCTATATATTATGTTTTCACATATCATGTGCTTTAACCTCTAGATATTTGTGAAACTAGCTAACTTTCTCTAACAAATGTAAATCTAATACTGGATCTATATTCATTTCATGACAGTATAAATGTTTTCCTTGTGTTAGGTATTCAGTAAACATATACTGATCAAATAAGGAAAAGGGGCAAACAAGGATTGATGGTGTATCATATTTAATCTGTTAGTTGTGTTTTCAAATACACTCCACTTTGAAAAACTATTGTTCATATAATTTTCACATAATTTTTTTCCATCAACTTTCTTTCATGGGGCCAAACTGACTAGTCATCATATCAGTCATATAGAAACCAGGAGCAAGTACAGTATATTGTGCTTTCCCTGATGGTTTTATAGACCTGCTTCATATTGATCTATTGGTCCTCATTTTGCTTTTTCCATAATAGGCTCTTTATTGTCATTGTGTTGTACTTTAGTTTTCAAAACTTAAAATTGTCATAGTTTCTCTGTACCAATGAGATCTTTGTAGTATTTATTTACCTTGCAAACTTCAGCTTATTTAATTTTGACATTCCCATAGCTCTAGACTAGAAATGTTCCTTCTATTGGCCCTGGCTGTGGGGATCAAAGCTGTGTAAGACCACCATATCAACATTTTTTCTGCCAGTATAAAGTAATTGAGTACATGCACACATAAACCTTTGTGATGTATTTTATTTCTGGTAACTATAGAATAATGACATAAAATATTTACATATTTATTTCTAATTTATACACTACTTAGTTTCAAAAAAGAATACAGTTAAAATTATGGAATTAAAATTGAAGAACATACAACAATAAAATTAACAACAATAAAATTAAAGAACATAAAACAAAGCAAGTTAGTTTTATGTTCCACGTGTATGCAAATTCACTTCATGAAATTGATCCTTAAGATTACTTTTGAATTCCAATGTAAAAAATAAAAATATGAGAGCTCATTTGATTATCAGATTGATTTTCCAATTTAGAGGAAACTTTTGTTCTATTTCTAAATTTAAATATGTTATGAATCTCCATTTGAGGGACATTAATATACAACATATTTAATAAATTTTTATTAAGGTTTGTATTTCTATAGTAATCAAAGATACTATATAAATGTTTCACACTGTCATGGAAACAATGTGAAATGAGTTAATACAGGCATTTCTGGTATTTATTTATATATATATATATAAATGGAAAACCTGTGAAGACAAAGTATGTCCTTAAATCAAATCTATCATTATAATATTGTGTGAAGTAAAAACTGTTTATCCAGCAAAAATACTCATCAATGTAAAGGTGAAAAAAATTTTTAGATAAATGAAAACTGTTTTCTATGCTACCCAATATGCTAAGAAAAGTACTTCAGGCTACAGGGAAATGTCAACAAATAGAAAATCAGATCTCAAGAAAAACAGCACAAAAAATGGTAGATAATATGTAAATATAATAAAAACATTTTTCTTGTTTTAATTTCCTTTAAGATTATTTGAACATTGAAAACTACATACTATATTATAGAATTTATAATTTATGTATTAATAAATTATATGATGGAATTACAATAAGATTAAAGCTAGGTCTTTTGTATCATATTTTTAAAGTTTTTATATTTTTATAAAGAGTACATATTAATTATAATAAAACTGTAATATGCTAATAATATATATTGTATCTTCAGAGTAGTGACTAAAATATAAATAAAAGAGGAATAGTCAATGAGGCATTAATGGGGATTTTAAAAAACACTAAAAACTTAATTTAAAATAAACCAGAAAAAGGTTTAAAAAGAACATTAAAAGATGTAATAAAAAATAAATAGCAAAAAGGCATGGCACTTTTAAATGAAATACAAGTATGAGTAAAAGTGAACTCATATATATTTCATATACACAGAAATGCACACAAAAGCAAAAAGATATCATGAAAAAATAGAAAAATGCTTGTATAGTTTCATTAAGATTAGACAGATTTGATTTCAGGTCAAATGACATACCAGAAAGAGACCATACAATATATGGGCAATTGATTAAAAGACAGAAAAACTGTACAGACTGCACAACTAACAGGGGGGGTCACCTCACCTGGACATTGAAGGCCATGAGCAGGGATACAGATTCATGTGGCAGTCGTGCCCAGGGCCAGAAAGGCCATTGTTATGAGCTCGAGAAGATGGCCTAGTGGTGAACAGTAGAGAGAGAGCCTCTCCTAGGCTTGTTGTTGAAAGTTGAAGCCCAATGGGAGAGCAAAGAGACTCATTGTAGTGGAGATGCAGTGCACTACAGCAATTGGTGAACTGGTGGGATTAGCACCTCCTATAGGAACCCAGACTCACTGTGGGGGAAGTGCAGCTTGAACCTGAAGTAAAACCATCCAGAGTTCAAACCCTCAGGAGTTCAGGAAGCTCAATTCCAGCCACGCAGCCAGAAACTAGCCTGAATCTCAGTGGACTATGGTTGGCTCACTGAGATTAATCAACTTGGATCTGCATCCTGCTGCCCATATTGTCTACCAGTAACAGAGGAGACACATCTTGAAGGGCACTTTTTTTTCTTTGCCTTTCTTCTCCTTCTTCTCTTTCTCCTTCTCTTTCTTCTTCTTCCTCATTTATCTTCTTTTTTTGTTCCTGTTTTTGCCCTATTTTTTTCATTTTTTCTTTTTCTCAATTGTTCTTATTTTTTAGGAGAGCAAATACAGTGTCTAGTTTTCCTGTTTCTGTTAGTTTGTTCTGTTCTTGTTTTTCTTCCTTCCTTCTCTCTTTTTCTCCTGTCATCACCAGTTTCCCAAAGTTTGCATGATCTTCTGTGTCCTCTACCCCCATTTCTAACCTCTCCCTCTCCTTCATTCTCTCTACACGCCCCCCCCCCTCCAACACACTCCTTCTAACCCTTCTTCCAGGAAGGTATTGAAATGCTTATTTACTGCAAACATATTTCTGGGTGGTTCTTACTTTTGATATATAACCTCAAGTCTAGTTCATGAAGTAAAGGTGTCATTAATAGTTACCACAGTTTGTCATTTTTCTAAGCTGTATTTGATTCTTTTGTTCATGCTGATTGTATTACTTTGGCCAAGGTGACATAATTGTTCTAGTCAGTTGTGCTTCCTGGTATACCAAGAATGAGATTGTCTAAGGGCCATTATAGACTCAAAATCCAAAGGCCAGCTATACCTGAAAGACAATCTGAGAAGTAACCATTCCCTAGGGGTTCTAAATGCTAGCAAAAAAATACTCACAATAAGCAATGTACAAGCAGCAATTAAACCAAAAACATAAAAAAAAAAATAGAAATGAGAAAAAACCTAAACAAGACACAAACCCAGACCTCCTGATAACCAAAAGAAAATCCAGGGGCCAAAAATTCAACACCTAGACTCCCTGAACTGGTAACAAGAGAAGTAACAAAACAGATGAAAGAAGCTCTGGAAAAAGCAAAATCAGAAATAATTTTTAAGATAATGATAGAGATGGTGACCATAATGAAAGACTCTAGAGCAGACACAGATTAAAAAAAAATAGAGAAACTCAGAAACATGATGGAAACCATGAATGCCCACCACAGGAAAGAACTGGAATCCATGAAACAGATTTAAATAGATATCCAGGAAAACTACAGTGAAAACTACAGTGAAAGTATATGCAGTAGAATGAGCCAATGTGAGGACAGACTATCAGTTATAAGAGACAACATTGTGATTAGTGACCATGAAAAGAGAGATTTCTTAGAACTAGCAAGGGACCATAAGAAATCAATCCAGTAGATGCTCTAAGGTCCAAAGGAAAATGACATAAGACTGATTGGAGTCAATGAAAAAGCAGGACATGGTGCAAACAACATAAAAAAAAATGTTCACAGAATTAATGGCAGAAAACTTCCCAAGCAGGGGGAAAGAATTTGACATAAAGATAAGTGAGACATACAGAACTCCAACCAGCCATGATAAAAAAAATTTACACCAAGTCATATAATAGTCAAGATTCCATCAACCCCAAGAAGAATAAAATATTAAAAAGTTAGAGAAAAGAAACAAATCACATACAAAGGAAAGCCCATCAGAATCACAGCAGACTTCTCAACACAAACCCTCAAGTCAAGAACAGCCTGAAGTGAAGTATTTCAAGCCCTGAAAGAAAACAACTTCCAACCTAGATTGATGTATCCTACAAAATTATCTTTCAAAATCAATGGAAAAATAAGATACTTTCATGACAAAGAACAACTGAGGAACTTCATGAATACAAAACCAGCACTCCAAAAAATTATTTAAAAATATCCTACTTTAAGCCCTGGTAACAACAACAAAAAAAATCCTAAAAAAAAAAAAAAGACAATGAGGATCACAACTCTACAAAGCTCAACAGAATGAAACCATCAAGCAAGGCAAGGAATTAAATGGAAAGAGGGAAAATTAAAAAATAAAAAATAAAATAGCCAACAACAGAAAAATAACATGACAAGGCTAAGTCAGTGCATATTGGTTATAACCATGAATGTTAGTGGACTCAATTCACCAATCAAAAGAAATAGACTGGTAGAATGGATCAAGGAGCAAGATCCAAAAATATGCTGCATACAAGATACATACTTAATTCAAAAAAATTCATACACTGAAAGTCAAAGAATGGAAAAAAATACTCCATGCAATAAGAACCCAGAAAAAAGGAGGGGTAGCTATCCTATTAGTGGACAAAGTAGATTTCAAACCAAGACTAATTAAGAAAGACAGAGAAGACCACTACATTCTTGTGAAGGGAAGAAATGACAATCATAAATATATATGCACCAAATACTAGTTCACCCAACTATATAAAATAAATATTAAGAGACATAAAAAATCAAATAAGCACTAACACAATGCTAATGGGGGACCACAATACCCCATTGTCACAAACAGATCAACGAGACAAAAAATCAGCAATGAAACACTGGAACTGAAACAAACTTTTGAACAAATGGATTTAATAGATGTCTAGTGAGAGTTCCACCTCAAAAAATCAGAATACACATTCTTCTCAGTTGCACACTAGTTGTTCTTCAAAATAGACCACATGCTAGCTCATAGAACATGGTTAAGTAAATGCAAAGGAATTGAAGTTACCTGCTGTATATTGTCAGATCATAGCACAATGAAATTGGACATCAATAGCAAACAAAACCACAAGAACTTCACAAATACATGGAAATTGAATAACACTCTCCTGAACAACCAATGAGTATCAAAGGAAATTAAAGAATAAATTAGATTGTTTCTACAATTAAATGATAATGCCAACACAACATACCAGAATTTGCAGGACACAATGAAAGGAGTCCTACAAGGGAAATTCATACCTGAATGCCCATATTAGGAAAATAGAGTAAGCTCAAATAAATAACCTAATGCTGAACCTCAAGCTCCTAGAAAAAGAAGAGGAAGACAAACCCAAAGCTCATAAAAGGGAGGAAATTATAAAGATCAGAGCAGAAACCAATGTAATGAAGACTAAGGGAATGATATGAAAAAGAAATGCATCAAAGAGTTGGTTCTTTGAAAGAATAAATAAAATTGACAAACTCTTAGCCAACCTTATCCAAAAGGAGAAAAAAGTCTCAATTCCATGCAATTAGGAATGAAAAGGGTAAAATTACAACAGATCCAGCAGAAATTCAAAAGGTCATCAATATCTACTTTGATAACCTGTACTCCAACAAGATGGAAACCACAGAAGAAATGTACAGATTACTAGATACATATGAATCACCAAAGTTGAACCAAGAAGATGTAAAAATTCTAAACAACTCAGGATCAATCAATGAAAATGAAAACATAACTAAAAACTTACCAACAAAGAAAAGCCCAGGTCCTGATGGCATCACTGAGTTCTACAAGAAATTCAGGGAAGAACTAATGCCACTACTTGTCAAATTCATTAATGAAATTGAAAGGGAGGCACTATTCTTAAATTCACTCCTGGAAGCAAGCATTACCTTGATTCCAAAAGCAGAGAAAGACCCAACCAAAAATGGAAGCTACAGGCCAATCTCTCTAATGAATGTAGATCCAAAAATCCTCAATAAGATATTGGAAAATAGAATACAGATTATAAAAAAGGTCATACACCCTGACCAAGTGGGATTCATGCCAGGGATGCAAGGATGGCTCAACATGTGTAAATAAATGAATATAATACACTATATTAACAGAGCCAAGGACAAAAGCCATATGATCATCCCAATACATGGAGAAAAAACATTTGACAAAATCCAACACCCCCGATAAAAATCCTACAGAAAATTGGAATAGATGGTCTTTATCTCAACCTAATAAAGTTGAAATAGATGGTCTTTATCTCAACCTAATAAAAGCCATCTATGAATAACCAACAGCCAACATCATACTAAATGGTCAAAAACTAAAATTTTTCATGCTAAAATTAGGAACAAGAAAAGAATGTCCATTTTCACCATTTCTGTTCAATATAGTTCTGGAAACATTAGCCACAGCAATTAGACAAGAGAAAGAAACAAAAAAAACCATAAGGATAGAAAAGGAAGAATTTAAACTGTGATCTTGTGGATGATATGATACTCTATATAGAATAACTGCAAAACTTCACCAAAAGACTTCTAGTCATAATAACCAAATTCAGTAGAGAAACTGGATACAAGATTAACACTCAAATATCAATACTCTTTTTGTATATGAATAACAGACTCATTGAGAGAGAAATTGGGGAAACAATTTCTTTTGCAATAGCGTCCAAAAATTAAAATACCTAGGAAACAATCTAATGAAGGAAGTACAGACCTCTACTCAGAAAACTACACCAGTCTGAAAAAAGAGATCCAAGAGGATATCCAAAAATGGAAAGGCATCCTTTGTTCTTGGGTAGGAAGAACCAATATAGTGAAAATGGCCATACTTCCAAAACCGCTATAGAGATTCAATGTCATCCTGTTTAAAATTCCAATAGCATGTTTTACAGAACTAGAGAAAATGATCCAAAAATTCATTTGGAACCAAAAGAGACCTGGAATAGAAAAAGCAACTCTAAGCACCAAAGACAGGGTAGGGGCAGTATAACAATCCACAACTTGAACTTATACTACACAAAGCTACTGTGATAAAAACAGCATGGTACTGCAAAGAAACAGACCGGAGGATCAGTGGTACAGATTTGAAGATCCAGAAACAATTCCAGACATACTCAGCCACCTCATCTTTGACATAGGAGCTAAATACATTCACTGGAGGAAAGATACCCTCTTTAAAGAATGGTGCTAGAAAAACTGTGTTTCAACTTGCTAAAAGATTAAAACTAGACACATATCTTTCATTATGCACTAAATTAAAATCAAAATGGTTCAAAAATCTAAATATTAAAATAGAAACACTAAAACTGCTCGAAGATAGGTTAGGGAGAACTCTTGATGACATTGGCAAAGGAAAAGAATTTATGAAAAAACCTCAGTCGCATGGGCATTAGCACAAAGAATCAACAATTGGGAACTTTTCTTATTAAAAAGCTTCTGCACATCAAGGGAAACCACCAACAGAGTGAAGACCCAACCTACAATGTCGAAAAAATTTTACCAGCTTTTCCTCAGACAAAGGACTACTATCTAGGCTATATAAGAACTTAAAAAAAAAAAAATCAGACCACCCAAATTTAAAGATCCAACCCCAAACTGGGAATCTGAAATGAATAGACACTTCTCAGGTGAAGAAATACAAACAGCAAATAAACATACTAGAAAATGTTCAACATCACTGGTCATTCCAGAGATGCAGATGAAAACAACATTGAAATTCCACCTCACTCCAGAAAGAATGGCTGCTGTCAAGAAATCAACCAATAACAAATGCTAATGGGGCTGTAGGAAAAAAGGAAACCTTCCCCACTCTTGATGGGAGTGTAGACTGGTGTAATCACTATGGAAATCAGCATATAGATTCCTCAAAAAACTAGGATCAGAGGTCCCATTTGACCCAGATATTTCCCTGCTGGGTATCTTCCCAAAAGAATTAAAAGGATCATACCACAGTGCATCATACGCACCCATGTTTATAGCAGCACAGTTTGTAATAGCTAAATCTTGGAAACAGCCCAAATGCCCATCAACTGGTGATTAAATAAAGAAGATATAGTTTTTTAAATATAAAATATAGTACTACTCAGCCATAAAGAAAGATAAAGACATTTATAGCTAAATGGATGCACCTTGAGGCCATACTCTTAAGTGAAGTAAATAGGACCCACGTGTAAATATCAAATTATTTCTCTGATGTGAGAAACTGAAAGTATAAATGAGGACTGAAATGAATAATAGATATTATGAAACAGGAAGAAAATGTGTAAAGGGGAAGAGGAACTAGGGAGGTGATGAGGAGGGGAAAAGAAAATGAAGAGAAGAAAAAAATGAAAAAAAGAAGGAAAAAACTGAAACAAAGCTTATGTAAATAAGGAGGAGTGGAGAGGTTGAAGGGAGGGCAGGGGGATGGGAAAAAAATAAGAACCAAGATATATCATGTACTGGTACAAATTTCCAATGATGAATGTGATCATAATGTATACTTAAAATGTACCAATAAACTCAATTAAAAAAAAAGAAAAATTGCAAATCTCAAAACATATGCTGTGTATGTGAAGGTAAAATTAGACAAATCAATAATGATAAATGAAAATTTTAATCTATTTTCATTACTTATAGAAGCAGAAAAAATCAGTAGAAATATGAAATATGTGAATTATGTTATCAAGATATGTTAAGATCTATAAGATATTACACACCCACCCCCAAATTTTACAGCATATACATTGTTTTCAGGTTTACCTGTAGCATTTGTTAAGAGAATTGATATATTGGGCAAAAAAGGAGTTGTTTCAAAGTTTTTAAAATGTTGAATTTTACAAATTATTTTTGCTCACAATAAAATAACAAAACATCAGTTAGGATAGGATACTAAGAAACACTCAAATATTTAGAAAGTAAATAGCACAGAGTTAAATATATTATGGTTCACACACACACACACACACACACACACCACAAAAGAAAACCTTGAAAACATTTCAACTAAATTATCAGGAAATCCCAAATTTTTGAACTTTCAGGGATGTCTACAAACCTGACCATGGAAGAAAAGTGATGCCTTTAAATATCTATATTAACAATAAAAAAGACTGAAAATCAATGATGTATGCAACAATAGGAAGAAATCTTTAAGAAAAGTATATATGCCCTACCCCCCAAAAGCCAGAAACAAATGAATAAAGAATATTTGGTTTCATTGACATAGGTTTAAGATTAATGAAAATGTTCACCAAAATTGGAACAATGGCCACCTATAGGAAATGGGAATAACTAGAGGAGGATGTGAAGGAACTACCAGGACTACTGAAAGCATTCTATACCTCCATCAAGGTCTTTGTTGTTTAAGTACATTTGTGAAAACACACTGAATTATATCTTTGACCTGAGGACTTATTTATGAATTGTTAAAAACATGCACACACACACACACACACACACACACACACACACACACACCTGAAAACAAGATAAAAGCAACATTTGAACTCTAAAAGAAACGTAATCTCATCCTAGCAACTGGTACAAATTGAAAAGGATGTAATAATTGAGTGGTTTTAGTTTAAAGTCTTCGGTCTTCAGCTAATTACAGAGACAGGATGATGACAAAGACAGAAACTTTTCTTGCAACATTATTGTTGTGGGTAGGGTCTGGATCTGAAAAAAATGTTTTCCTGAGGAACATTTTGCAAAAACTTTTGTTAACCATAGAATAGTGTCATGGTAGTACCTGTATATTCAGCATCATAACAGACCCACTGCACTCTCAAAGAATGCTTAACTGGTTTGCATCAGATGATTATGCACTTTTGTCCATTTGAACATCAGAAATGTCAGCCAAAACCAATTATTTCATTTTTGGCCTAGATGAGGTTGAACAGTTCATTAGGGCAGTAACTGCAAAGCAATTTCCACTGGGTTTTTTTTTTTTTTTTTTTGAGATACCCTTTCAGAATTCAATAGTCATACATTTGCTGAAAAAAGAGGCTTGTGTTTTCAATATCGAAGATATATACATATACATTATATTTAAAACAAAATCAACTTTTTGATCTCCAAAAGGAAACATTAAGAGGCCTCTGATTTATACCTCATAGAGTACAAATTCATTCTGTCAGCATACTTTTATTAAGAAAATATCTTAATCATTCTTATGCATTTCCTTTCTTCCTGTCTTGAGTTGACTCTAACACATATACAATGAATAAGAAAACAGTGTCTTGAACAGTTATATTCAATGAAAACAGCTGCAATAAAAACCAGAAAAGGATTGTCGCCTGAATGGCATTAGTCTTTTCTTTTAACTGTTTCTGAAGCAATCATGAAAAATAAACTAGGGTTCAAAAAAGGCCAAGGGACTATAGTGGCCTTGCTTTTAGTAAGATCATAATACTTTTTAACAAGTATATTCTTTCCTTTTCACACAGCAGCAATAACTATCTCTGGATATTTTAAAGTGTACATTATGTGTTTACATCTTAGAGCATTCCTCATTTCCCACATAAAGTAGTCATCTTGGGTTTGACCCTACACCCTTTATCATAGCAATGTTCCCCAGAAGCCCTTAATGGCTTCTCTAAGAGCTATAGAATCTGGCCCCACAAGAAGTATTTCCAGCTTTGTATTGAGCTCTGGAAGCAGTTCTGAAGCAGAGTCTAAAGTATGAGTGAAACGGCAGACTGATGGAGGGTCTTTCCCCTACCAAAAGTTGCATTCATTTTAATATTATTTTGACTCATAAATCTAACATTCTTTCATACATAACAGAAGGAGACAAGTATTGAATATCTCATAAGTGACTAAGCTGAAATTATGAAGATGTCAGTTTATCTCAAAGCATTTAAATACAAGTGAATCTGAACCAGTGGAAGAGAAGAAAATCTACATGTCCACACTTAAATAAGATATTCTGGCAGCACTGCAACTCCAATGTCTGTATTATTTTTAAATGGCCTGAATTTGTCCATTCCTTAAATACATTTTCTTCTTGGCCAATATTTTTCTTGCAAAAAATGATGTCATTCATTTATTCATTTATTCCACATATTTTTGTGTTCACATGGTAGGAACAGTTGTAGGTGTTGATATAGTAGAGAAAAAGTCAGCCAAATTCCTTGTACTCAAGAGACTTCTATTATGTGAAGACATATGGCAAGAAACAATATGTACATAAAATGAATTCAGAAGCTGAAGTCTTCTAAGGTGGTGCTTGTGGCAAGTAGTAAGTGAAGTGAGGAATAATGAAAGGGAGATACAAAGATAAGACATTTCAGGAAATAAAAATAATGTAAAATGTATATGAGACCTAACAAGCTTGGAATATTAGAGAGTGACATAGTGGCTGGATTGATGTGAACAAGGAAGAAATTAGAAAATGAGACAGTGAACAGAAAACAAATGTATTTGGTAGCTGTTTCTTAAAATATGGGGTTAATTGGCAGTTGGAAGGTCCCCGCCTGTGCAGAACATGCCGATCTAGCCCACCTCAGACAGGAACCTCTCTGGACACAGTTGAAGGGTCCCTGCCCATGTGGAATGTTCTGATCCAGGCTATGCCTGGCAGCAATCCACTGGATCCCCCTAGACACACACTCCTCTGGCCTCTTGGCTGTACTGCCACCTGGTTCCACACTACAAAGACACAGAGGACACTGGACCACCAGACCACTGTACTGGGTAAGTTGCAGCGATCATCACCTCCCATCGGAATTGGGACTATCTTCAGGGGAAGGGCAGCTGGAACCTGCAGTACAACCCACAGAGTTCAACCCTACAGAAGGGAAGGGAGCTCAACTTGGGACTTGCAGCCAGAAATCTGCCTGAATCTCAAGGGTCTGTGACTGGCTTGATGAGACTCATTGACTTATATCTGCACACTGCTACCCACATTGTCTATTGTGACAACAGAGACATATCCTGAAAGAGGTCTTTATTTTTATTTTTATTTTTTATTTCTAAAATTATTATTATTGGTTTGTTTCTTTCCTCTTTTCTTTTCTTTTTTTCCTCTTATTTTTAACTTTTTTTCTCTTACTCCTGCAAATTTTTGTTTTTCTCTCCTTTTTTTCTTCTTTCTTTTCTCTTTCCTCACTTTCTCTCACACTCACTCTCTTGCTGTCCCATATTGTTCATCTCCCTTTTTGGCCCTGTTCTAGGCCTCATTTGGAGTTCTTTATTTTTCTATTATTCTCTTTTTCCTTCTTGCCTGTGTCCTCTGGCCTCATGGCTAACCTTCCCCTATCCTTCTACCTATCTGTCCCTCCATCCCCAACTCCTTCTAACTCCCCATCCCAAAGGGGAAAGTTGTTATATTGAAGAGTTTACTCATTATAAACATATGTTGGGTTGGTCCTAGTCCTTGATTTAATTCACACAGTTAAATGTGATAGACTAATAACTACCACAAAATGTCATTTTCTAAGATGTACTTGATCCAATGGTGTTGCTGATTGTATCACTTGGGCTAAGGTGTTGTTATTGATCTAGTCAGTGACCCATCCTAGTATAATGATAAAGAGATAGCCTGAGAGTCATGTGAGACTCAAAATTTAAAGGTCAGCTATATCAGGAAGTCATCTCTGAGAAGTAATCATTCCATAAATGTTTTAATTACAAGCAACAAATATACTTACAATAAGCAATTTCAAAGTATCAGCCCAAGAGTTAAACCAAGGACAGTACCAAAAACAAAAATGGGAAGACATTTAAGCAAGGCATGAACTCAGACTTCCACCCCACCAAGGGTAAACCCTGGGGGAAATGAGGCGGAAAAATCTGATAACCAACCACCTAGACACCCTGAACTGATAGCACAGGAAGTAACAAAACAGATGAATGAGGCTCTAGAAAAATTCAAAGCAGAAATAATCTCCCAGATATCTGCAGAGATGGTTAGCAGAGTGAAAGACATAATCAGAAGCTCTAGAACAGAAACAGATAAAAAAAATAGATGAGCTCAGAAACATGCTGGAAGCTATGAATACCCAGCATAAGAAAGAAATGGAAACCATGAAACAGATTCAAACAGATATTCAGGAGATTAAAAATGCCACTGAAAGTATCCAGAGCAGATTAAGGGAATCTGAAGATAGAATATCAGATATAGAAGACAGGATTATGGTTAAAGCGATGAAAAAATAAATTTTTTAAAAATAGTAAGGGACCACGAGAAATCAATCCAACAGCTGCTAGGTGATGCAAAGAAGAATAATATAAGACAGATAAGGGTCCATGAAAAAACAGGAAAAAGTACAATTGACATAAAAAAAAACTGTTCACAGAAGTAATAGTAAAAAACTTCCCAGACAGAGGTAGAGATCTGGACATACAGATAAGTGAGGCATTTGGACTCCAACTAGCCATGATCAAAAAAAATCTACATCTGGCCATGTAATAGTCAAGATCCCAGAAACCCAACAGAAAAACAAAATCCAACAAGCAGTTAGAGAAAAGAAACAAATCACTGACAAAGCAAAGCCCATCAGAGTCAAAGCAGACTTCTCAACACAAACCCTCAAGTCAAGGAGAGCCTGGAGTGAAGTATTTCAAGCCCTACAAGAAAATAACTTCCAACCTAGATTGTTGTATCCTGAAAAATTATCTTTCAAAGTTGATGGGGAAATTAGATACTTCCATGACAAATAACACCTGAGAAATTTCATGAACACCAAACCAACACTACAAGCAATTTTAAATAATATCCTAAAAAAAGACAATGAAGGTCACAACTTCATGAGGCCCAACAGAGGAAAACCACCAGGCAAGGTAAGACACTAAAGGGAAAGGGGGGGAAAAAGAAATAAAAGAGCTAACAAAAGTAAAACATCATGACAAAGATGAATCAATATCTATCAATTATGACCATCAATGTTAATGGCCTCAATTCACCGATCAAAAGAAATAGACTGGCAGAATGGATTAAGGAGCAAAATCCAACAATATGCTGTATACATGAAACACACCTAACTCAAAAAGAAACACATAGACTGAAAGTAAAAGAATGGAAAATATTTCTCTATGCCACAGGAACCCAGAAAAAAGCAGAGGTAGCAATCTTATTTGCAGACAAAGTAGATTTCAAACCAAAACTAATTAAGACAGACAAAGATGGTCACTACATCCTTGTGAAGGGAACAATCCAAGAGGAAGTGATGACAATCCTAAATATATATGCACCAAATACTAATGCTGCTAACGATAAAAAACAAATATTAGTGGACATGAAAAACCAAACGAACACTAACTCAGTTGTAGTGAGGTACCTCAATACCCCACTATCACACATAGACAGATCATCTAGACAAAAAGTTAACAAGAAAATTCTAGAATTGAAGAAAGTTATTGAACTAAAGGACTTTTTAAAATTAAATTCTTTCATTGGTACATTGTAGATATACAACACAATTACATTTCTTATTGGGAATTGTACCTTTATATAATGCATATTGATTCTTATTTTTTCCCCATTCCTAGCCCTCCCTTCACCCCCTCCACCCTTCCCTATATACAAAGACTTTATTTCCATTTTTTCCATTTCTCATTATTTTTTCTTTCCCTTCTTTCCTTTCCCTTGCCCCTCCCACTACCCCTACTCATTTGAATCTTTTCTTCCTATTTTGCATTATTGATTCTTCAGTCCAGTCATTGGTACATTTTAGGTATACAATATAATGACATTCATCATTGGAAATTTGCACCTTTACATAGTCTCTCTTGGTTCTTATTTTTCACCCTTGCCCAGCCCTCCCTTCAACCCCTCCATTCCTCCCTATTTACAAAGATTTGTTCCTACTTTTCCATTTTCTCACATTAATCCCATTCCCTATCCGTTCCCCTGGCCCTGACACTTCCTTCCTCTTTGCCCCTTTTCTTCCTATCTCACAATATCTATTATACATTTTAGTCTTTATTTAAACTTTCATTTTCTCACACCAGAGAAACTATTCAGTATTTATACATGTGTGTCCTATTTATTTCACTTAAAGAGTATTGCCTCAAAGTGCATCCACATAGCTATAAATGTCTCTAATTTCTCATTTTTTATGGCTGAGTAGTACTCCATTTTATATTAAAAAAAACACATTTTCTTTATTCAGTCTCCAGTTGATGGGCATTTGGGCTGTTTCCAAGTTTTAGCTATCACAAACTGTGCTGCTATGAACATGGGCACATATATATCACTGTGGTATGATTCTTTTAATTCTTTGGGGAAGATCCCCAGCAGTGGAATAGCAGGGTCAAATGGGACTTCCAGTCCTAGTCCTTTGAGGTATCTCCATACTGATTTCCACAGTACTTGCACCATTCTACACTCCCACCAGCAGTGGAGCAGGTTCTCTCTTTCCCCACAGAACTGCCAGCGTTTGTTATTGGTTGATTTCATGATAGCAGCCATTCTTTCTGGAGTGAAGTGGAATTTCAGCGTTGTTTTCATTTGCATCTTTCAAATGCCAAGGGATGTTGAACATTTTTTCATGTATTTATTTGCTATTTCTACTTCTTTGTCTGAGAAATGTCTGTTCATTTCAGACACCCATTTTCGGATTGGGTCTTTAAATTTGGGAGGTCTGATCTTTTTAAGTACTTTATAGATTCGAGATAGTAGACCTTTGTCTGAGGAAGAGCAGGTGAAGAATTTTTCCCACATTGTGGGTTGTCTCTTCACACTGCTGGTGGTTTCTCTTGGTGTGCAGAAGCCTTTTAATAAGAAGAGATCCCACTTGTTAATTGTTTGTGCTAGATCATGGGCAACTGAGGTTTTCTTCATAAAATCTTTTCCTACACTGATATCTTCAAGGGTTCTACCTAACCTCTGTTCCAACTGGTTCAGAGTTTCTATTTTTATATTTAGATCTTTAATCCATTTTGATTTCAGTTTAGTGCATGGTGAGAGATATAGGTCTAGTTTTAATCTTTGGCAAGTTGAAGCCCAGTTTTTCCAGCACCATTTATTAAAGAGGCTATCTTTTCTCCAGTGAGGCTATTTGGCTCCTTTATCGAAGATGAGATGGCTGAGTGTGTCGTGCATTGTTTCTACATCTTCTAATCTGTACCACTGGTACTTAGGTCTGTTTCTATGCCAGCACCATGCTGTTTTTATCACAGTACCTTGGTAGTATAGTTGCAGTCTGGGGATTGTGATACCTCCTGCCATGTCTGTGTTACCTAGAATTGCTTTTGCTCTTCTGGGTCTCTTCTTGTTCTAAATGAATTTTTGGATTGTTTTCTCAAGGTCCATGAAGTATGCTTCTGGGATCTCAATGGGAATTGCATTAAATCTATATAGCAGTTTTAGAAGTATGGCCATTTTTACTATATTAATCCTTCCTACCCATGAGCAGGGGATGTCTGTCCATTTTCTCATATCATCTTCAATCTCTCTTTTCAGAGTGCCACAGTTTTCAGAGAAGAGGTCTTTGATTTCTTTTGTTAGGTTGATTCTTAGCTATTTTAGTTTTTTGGATGCCATTGTGAAAGGAATTATTTGCTCTATTTCTCTCTCAGTGAGTCTGTCATTTGTGTAGAGGAGAGCTATTGATTTTTGTGTGTTGACCTTGTAACCAGCTATTTGACTGAATTTGGTTATTAAGTCTAGATGACTTTTGGTGGAGTTCTTGGGGTCTTCTATATAGAGTATCATGTCATCTGCAAATAATGACAATTTGACTTCTTCATTTCCTATCTTTATTCTTTTTATTTCTTTCTCTTCTCTAATTGCCATGGCTAATGTTTCCAGAACTACATTGAAGAAGAGTGGTGATAGTGGACATCCTTGTCTTGTTCCTGATTTTAGTGTGAAGAATTTCAGTTTTTGACCATTTACTATGATACTGGCTGTTGGTTTTTCATACATGGTTTCTATCAGTTTGAGGTAGAGACCATCTATTCCAATTTTTTGTAGGGTTTCTATCATAAATGCATGTTGGATTTTGTCAAATGCTTTTTCTGTGTCTATGGAGATAATCATATGGTTTTTGTCCTTGGCTCTATTGATATAGTGTTTTACATTGATTGATTTGCATATATTGAACCATCCCTGCATCCCTGGGATGAATCCCACTTGATCAGGGTGGTGTCTGATCTTCTTGATGATCTTCTGCATTCTGTTTGCCAGTATCTTATGAAGGATTTTTGCATGTATGTTCATTAGTGAGATTGGCCTATAGTTCTCTTTTTCAGTTGGGTCTTTCTCTGCTCTGGGGATCAAGGTGATGCTTGCTTCCAGGAATGAATTTGGAAGTATTGCTTCCCTTTCCATTTCATTGAAGAGTTTAAACAGTAGTGGCAGCAGTTCCTCCTCAATGTCTCGTAGAATTCAGCAGTGAAGCCATCAGGGCCCGGTCTTTTCTTAGTTGATAAGTTTTTAATTACATTTTCAATTTCATTGGTTGATATTGGGTTGTTCAGAATTTTTAGGTCTTCTTCCTTTAATTTTGGTAATTCATATGTATCTAGGAATCTGTTCCTTTCTTCTGTGTTTTCCATCTTATTGGCGTATAGGTTCTGGAAGTAGGTATTGATGATCCTGTGGATTTCTGCAGGGTCTGTTGTAATTTCACCCTTTTCATTCCTAATTGCATGGATTTGGGCCTTTTCTTTCCTTTTTCTGGCAAGGTTGGCTAAAGGTTTGTCAGTTTTGTTGATTCTTTCGAAGAACCAACTCTTGGCTTCATTGATTTTTTGTACCGTTCCCTTAGTCTCCATTGTGTTGATTTCTCCTCTGATCTTTACAATTTCCTCCCTTGTATGAGCTTTGGGGTTGTCCTGCTCTTCTTTTTCTAGAAGCTTGAGGTTCAGCATAAAGTTGTTTAATTGGGCTCGTTGTGTTTTCCTAATATACATATTCACTGCTACGATTTTCCCTCATAGGACTGCTTTGATTGTGTCAAAATAGATTCCGATATGTTGTATTGTCATTGTCATTTAATTGAAGAAACTGTCTGATTTCTTCTTTAATTTCCTCTGTGACCCACTGGTTATTCAGAAGTGTGTTTTTCAATCTCCACGTGTTTATGAAATTTTTGAGTTTCTTTTGCTTAGGATCTCCAATTTCATTGCACTATGGTCTGATAATATACAGGGGATAACTTCAATTCCTTTCCACTTACTTAAACATGTTCTATGTGTGAGTATGTGGTCTATTTTGGAGAATGACCCATGTGCAGCTGAGAAGAATGTGTATTCTGGTTTTGTGTGGTGGAACACTCTGTAAACATTTGTTAAGTTCATTTGTTCAAGAGTTCGATTGAGTTCTAGTATTTCAGTACTTATTTTTAGTCTAGTTGATCTATCTGTTTGTGACAGTGGGGTATTGAGGTCCCCCACTACTATTGTATTAGTGCATATATGACTTTTCATGTCCAGTAGTAATTGTTTTATATAGTTGGGTGCACTAGTTTTTGGTGCATAGATATTTATGACTGTCATCTCTTCCTCTTGGATTCTTCCCTTTGCAAGGATGTAGTGTCCTTTTTTGTCTCTCTTAATCAGTGTTGGTTTGAAATCTACTTGATCTGCAAAGAGGATAGCTACTCCTGCTTTTTTTCAGGGTCCTGTCGCATGGAGTATTGTTTTCCACCCTTTAACTTTCAGTCTATGAGTTTCCTTTTGAATTAAGTGTGTTTCTTGTATGCAGCACATTGTTGGATTTTGCTTCTTGACCCATTCTGTCAGTCTATTTCTTTTTATTGGTGAATTGAGACCATTAACATTGATAGTTATGACTGAAACGTGTTGACTTGTCATTGCCATGACTTTTTCTTTTTGTTGGGTTCTCCACCTTTACATTTAATTTCTAGTCATGCCAGATGGGTTCATTTTACTTTGCTTCCTGGGGTTGTGATCCTCAATGTCTGTTCCTAGGATATTGTGTAAAATTCTTTGGAGTGCTGGTTTGGTATTCACAAAGTTCCTAAGGTGCTCTTTGTCATGAAGTATCTTATTTCTCCATCCATTTTGAAAGATAGTTTTGCAGGGTACATCAATCTGGGTTGGAGGCTGTTTTCTTTTAGGGCTTGGAATATGTCACTCCAAGCTCTTCTTGCCTTGATGGTTTGTGTTGAGAAGTCTGCTGTGATTCTGATGGGCTTTCCTTTGTATGTGATTTGTTTCTTTTCTATAACTGCTTGTAGAACTTTGTTCTGTTGTGTTTCTGGAATCTTAACAATTATATGCCTATGTGTAGATTTTTTTTTGATCAAGGGTATTTGGAGTCCTATATGCCTCACTTATCTGTATGTCAAGCTCTTTTCCCCTGCTTGGGAAGTTTTCTGCCATTATTTCTGTGAAGAGATTTTTTTTTATGTCATCTGTACTCTCTCTTGTTTCTTGTTTGTTTGTTTGTTTGTTTTGGTACTGGGGATGAAACTTGGGTCCTTGTTCTTGTGCAGCATGTGGCAAAACCACTGAGCTAAATCCCCAGCCCTCTCCTGTTTCTTCATTGACTCCAATAAGTCTTATGTTATTCTTCTTTGCATCATCTAGCAGCTTCTGGATTGATTTCTCATGTTCCCTTATAATTTTGAAACAATTTTTCTTTTCCTGGTCACTAATTACAATCTTATCTTCTATATCTGAAATTCTCTCCTCACATTGGCTTGTTCTGCTGTGTAGACTTTCAATGGAGTTTGTCATGTCCTGGAAATCTATTTGCATCTGTTTTATGGATTTCATTTGTTTCTTATGTTAGGATTCCATCATATTCCTGAGCTCCTCTCTAGATTTATTAATCATGTCTTGCACTATGGGCACAATTTCTCCTGTTATCTGAAAAGTTATTTCTCATTTCATTTTTTCCATATCCCCTTTTGTTGCCAGTTCAGTGGGTCCAGGTGGTTATCAGAGTGTTCCATCTCATTTCCCTTTGGGGTTGCTATAGGTGATCTGGAAGTCTGGTTTTGAGACTTATTTGTTGTTTTCTCATTTCGACTGGGGGGGAGGCTGTTGGCACCTGCACGGATTACCTCCTCTGAGCTGTGAGATGTGGGACAGGGGCTGGGAGCACTGGGAGGGATGGTGGCCCAAAAACCCTTTTCTGTGAGCTGGGAGCATAGGGAGGGATGGTGGCTGGGAAGCCCCTTTCTCTGGGCCAGGAGCAGCGGGACAGAAGGTGGCCCAAAAGCCCTTTCCTCTGGACTGCTAGCAGCAGGAGTGATGGTGGCCATGAAGTCCCTTCCTCTGGACCAGGAGCAGTGGGACAGTGTCTCAGAAGCCCCTACCTCTGGGCCAGGAGCAGCCGAACTCATTACCATGTTCTGGTGGACCAGTGTCCTCTGCATCTTTGTAGTGTGGAACCAGGTGGCTGTACAGAGGAGCGGGGGGAGGGGGGTCCAGTGGATTGTTGCTGGGGCATGGACTGATTCAGCGTGTTCTGCTTGACTTGGGATCTCGATGGCTGTCTGCAGACCTGCCTGTCTGCAGTGGGCTGATTCGGCATGTTCTTCATGAGTCGGGACCTTGGTAGGGCGTGCGCAGACCTTCCTGTCTGCAGCGGGCTGATGTGGCATCCAAAAAACTTAATAGATGTTTACAGAGTGTTCCACACCACAAAATCAGAATACACATTCTTTTCGGCTGCACACAGGTCATTCTCCAGAATAGACCACATGCTAGCTCATAGGCCATATCTAAGTAAATATAAAAGAATTGAAGTTACTCCCTGTATTTTATTAGACCATAGTGCAATAAAATTGGAGATCAATAACATAAGAAACCACAAAACCCCTAAAAATACATGGAAACTGACTAACACCCTCTTGAACAACCAATAGGTCACAGAAGATATTAAACAGTTTCTACAAATAAATGAAAATGCTACTACAACTTACAGGAATCTATGGGAAACAATGAAAGCAGTTCTATGTGGGAAATTCATAGCAGTGAACTCCCATATTAGGAAAACAGAGAAAACTCAGATAAATAACCTAATGCAGAACCTTAAGCTGCTAGAAAAAAAAAAGCATAACAAATCCAAAGCTCATACAAGAGAGGAAATTATAAAGAGCAGAGCAGAAATCAATGCAATGGAGACTAAGAGAACAATACAAAAAATCAATGAATCAAAGAGTTGGTTTTTTGAAAGAATAAATAAAATCAATAAACCTTTAGCCAACCTTATCAAAAAGAGGAAAGAAAAGGCTCAAATACATGCAATTAAGAATGAAAAAGGTAAAGTCACGACAGATCCAATGCAAATCCAGAGGATCATCAATACCTACTACTACCTGTACTCTAATAAAATGAAAAACACAGAAGAAATGGGAAGATTCCTAGACACATACGAGTTGCCAAAGTTAAATGAAGAAGATATAGAAATTCTAAACACCCCAATTACAATGAGTGAAATTGAAAATGTAATAAAAAATTTACCAACAAAGAAAAGCCCAGCTCCTGATGGCTTCACTGCTGAATTCTACAAGATATTTAAAGAAGAACTATTGCCATTACTCTTTAAACTCATCAGGGAAATTGAAAGGGAAGCAATACTTCCAAATTCATTTCTGGAAGCAAGTATTACTTTGATTCCCAAACCAGGGAAAGTCCCAAACCAGGGAAATTCCCAACCCAAAAAGAGAACTGCATGCCAATCTCCTTAATGAATATTAATGCAAAAATCCTCAACAAGATACTGGCAAACAGAATACAGAGGGTCATCAAGAAGATCATACATGCTGACCAAGTTGGATTTATACCAGGGATGCAAGGATGGTTCAACATTATTAAATCAATAAATGTAATACATTATATTAACAGAGTCAAGGACAAAAACCATATGATCATCTCAATAGATGTAGAAAAGGCATTTGACAAAATCCAGCACCCATTCATCATAAAAACACTACAGAAAATTGGAATAGAAGGCCTTTATTTCAACCTGATTAAGGTCATCTATGAAAAAACAACAGTCAACATCATACTGAATGGTCAAAAACTGAAAACTTTCATGCTAAAATCAGGAACAAGACAAGGATGCCCACTATCAACACTCCTGTTCAATACAGTTCTGGAAACATTAGCCACAGCAATTAGAAAGGAGAAAGAAATAAAAGGAATAAAGATAGGAAAGGAAGAAGTTAAATTGTCATTATTCGCTGACGATATGATTCTTTACATAGAAGACACAAAAAACTGGGCCAAAAGACTTCTAGACTTAATTGACAGATTCAGTAGAGTAGCTGGATGCAAGTCCATACTCAAAAAACAACAGCCTTGTTGTACACAAATAACAGACTCACTGAGAGAGAAATTAGGGAAACAATTTATTTTACAATAGCGTCACAAAAAAATGAAATATCTGGGAATCAATCTAACAAAGTAAGCAAAAGACTTCTACACTGAAAACTAAAGCACTCTGGAAAAAGAGATCCAAGAGGATATAAGAAAATGGAAAGACATCCCTTGCTCCTGGGTAGGAAGAACCAGTATAGTGAAAGTGTCCATCCTTCCAAAACTCCTATATAGATTCAATGCAATCCCAATTGAAATTCCAGCAATACACTTCACAGAACAGGAGAAAAAAAATCCAAAAATTCATTTGGAACCAGAAGAGACCTAGAATAGCAAAAGCAATTCTATGCAACAGAGACATAGCAGGGGGTATCACAATCCTGAACTTGAAACTATACTACAAAGCTACTATGATAAAAACAGCATAGTACTAGCAAAGGAACAGACCTGAGGATCAGTGGAATAGATGAGAAGATGCAGAAGCAACTCCTGATATCCTCAGCCACCTCATCTTTGACAAAGGAGCCAATCACCATCATTGGAATAAAGATAGCCTATTTAATAAATGGTGTTGGAAAAACTGGATTTCAATCTGCCAAAGATTAAAACTAGACCCACACCTATGACCATGCACTAAACTAAGATTGAAATGGATTAAAGATTTAAATATCAAGACAGAAACACTAAACTTGCTGGAAGATATGTTAGGTAGAACTCTTGAAGACATTGTCATAGGAAAAGACTTCATGAACAAAACCTCAGTAGCATGGGTACTAGCAGAAAGAATCAACAACTGGGATCTCATCTTATTAAAAAGGTTCTGCACTGCCAAAGAAACCACCAACAGAGCTAACAGACAACCTACAATATGGGAAAAAAAATTTAGCAGCTGTACCTCAGACAAAGGACTACCATCTAGAATATATAAAGAACTGAAAAAAATCAGATCCCCCAAATTCCAAGACCTAATTCAAAAATGGGCCTCTGAAGTGAACAGACATTTCTCAGACAAAGAAGTAAAAGCAGCAAATAAATATATGAAAAAATGTTCAACATCACCAGTCATTCAAGAAATGTAGATGAAAACAACACTGAGATTCCACCTATGCCCAAAAAGAATGGCTGCTATCAAGAAATCAACCAATAACAAATGCTGGCAGGGGTGTGGGGAGAAAGGAACCCTTCTCCATTGCTGGTAGGAGTGTAGACTGGTGCGGCCACTGTGGAAATCAGTATGGAGATACCTCAAAGAACTAAGACTAGAGGTCCTATTTGACCCAGCTATTCCCCCGCGGGGTATCTTCCCAAAAGAATTAAAAGAATCCTACCACAGTGATATATGTACACCCATGTTCATAGCGGCACAGTTTATAATAAGTAAAGGTTTGAAGCAGCCCAAGTGCCCATCAGTTGGAAACTGGATAAAGATGTGGTTTTTTAATAAAATGGAGTACTACTCAGCCATAAAGAATGAAAAACTGGAGTCATTCATAGCTAAATGGATGCATATCAAGGCCATACTCTTAAGTGAAATAATTAGGACACACGTGTAAATACCAAAGTTTCACTAGTGCGAGAAACTGATATTGTAAACAAGGGTTAAAATGATTAAAATGAAAAATTGATAATTTGAAATAGGAAAAAATGTCCAAAGATGAAGGGGTGAAGGGAGGGGAAGGGGAAAGGAAAGGAGGGAAAGGAAAAACTATGAGAACTGAAAAAAAAATGGAAATGATGTTTGTGTAAATAGGGAAAGGTGGAGGGGGGTGAAGGGTTCACAGGTAGTGGGGAAAAAATAAGAACCAAGATACATCATGTACAGGTACAAACACCCAATGATAAATGTAAACAAATTGTATACCTAAAATGTACCAATAAAAGAGCTTAGAAAAAAAATATGGGGTTAATTTTAAATGAGATAGGAGGTAACTGAAGTGCTGCGTGGAGACATGAGATGGTTTGTTCTTTCTGCCTGTCATAAAGAGATATGAATTTAAGGGATAAGAAAGTAAAAATGTCAGTTAAAAGCTTTGTCAGTGGAGAAAATTAAAAGTGAGTTCTAACTATTTTAAAGATGAAGGAATCTGATGCAGGAAATTAGGAGCTTAAAATTCTTCAGAGTCATGTGAGGAGTGAGTTTCTGAAATATGGAAATCAAAGTTAGAATCAAGATGTCATTTGTCATCATTCACAATGTGTGACCCCTTTTCCATGTCCAAAAAGCCAAAGAATAGTCCCTAAAATGCTACTACTGAAAAAGAAAGGAAGAAAGAAGTGAGGGGCGGAGGTAAGCAAGGAAGGAAAACAAAACACCTTTAACTTTTCTAACATTGCAAGTAAAACAAAAGAAAATTAAGACAAAGTTTCAGGAAGATAGCCTCTGTCTTATTTCTGCCTTTCATAATTTTAGGACATATATGTAGTAGAAAAACATCAAATTGGAGAATCCTCACTCCAGGTCAGTCTGGAATGTGTGGTAGAATACATCTGCATACAGTACACTATATTCTTGATTTTTGTACTTCTCAAGAGGGTCAAAGGTGGTCATTATCTGAGCTATGGATTATGGGAGGAGGAAGAAAATCAAGAATTCCATCATAGTCATTTTAAGGATGAAATACTGGTTATTAAACAGAAGAATTGTGTAAATCTGGATATAAGAAAACATATATTTGAGGGTTTTATGGATCAGAATGACATTTAAAACTATGCCTGGATGGAAGTACTTTGAAAGTGACTGTGCAAAAAACATTAATGCCAAAGACCTGTAACAACCTAGCATTGAGAGGGTGGCCAGAAAAATGGACTCACAAGAGAACCTGAGCAGATGCAGCCAGTAGAGAAGGGCAAGGACAAGAGTATATGTAGTCCCAAGACCCGAGCAGAAAGCTGTTCCAAGAGGGAAGTGCTGATCAATTGTGTTAAGTGCCAAGAAATCAAGGAATATGATAAGCGAGAAGTGGAAGGACCTTCATTCCTGCTAGGCCCTTACCTGGTGGTTAAGTCAAGGGGTACAGCTGTGGATCCATTTGGAAATTAGATTTCTATCTAAGACATACTGAATTTTGATCATAAACCATAACCACAGTGCTTGAAATCATGTCACTAACGGGTAGAAATCATATTCACATTTCAGATTTGAAAAAAAAAAGATTGGAAAAAAGAAATATCAAATAAATAACCACTGTATTCCTTAACTGACATTTCAATAAATTTATTTCAAAGGTACCTGCATTTACAACAATAATAAGATAAATTTTGTGAGAAATTTTATGAAGGCTGTGAATATGCTTGTTTGGTAATTCATTAAATATTTATTGAAAACTCACTAAATACCAGGCATTGGGGAAACTTAACAACTGTATAAAAAGTTAATGAAATAAAACACTGGGGTTTGGAAAGATGAAATAAAGATATAATTGTGGACTATAACTTTTTAGAATTATTTGTACATTCCACTTTGAGAGTATATTTCTAAATAAACTCTTGATTAATTAACAGTAATTACTAGCAAAATGTTATGTAGTTTTCAATCTCATTTTATCCTCCTCATGTCTCATAGTATAAATTTTTATTACCAATAGTTTATAAATAAAGAAACACAGAGTGAAGAATTTTTAAAATTTTCCTAAGGTTACATAGCTATTAATTAATGGAGCTAGTGTAAGACACTAACTAGTTCTTCTGACTCCAAAGTGCAACCTCATTAATCACTCTTCTTTGTCTAATGTGGTCTGTACAGTGATAACAGGTATGTGGGAGACAAGGGTTGAGGAGCAAGATACTTGAAATTACCCTATCTTTATATGGCCCACTGAATCTACACATACCCAAATTTAGTCTCTTCAGCCACTCTCAAGTCATGGAAAAAAATGAATTACATGAAAATGATTGTACACTGGTTTGGAATAAGAGTAGAATGTTGATGAAATTTCAAGGAAGCAAGGGATTAAAGACTTTTCATGAGAGTTAACGCTTTGAATATCTGTGATTCCTGTAACTATTTTTCTTAAACTTGGAATTTCATGTCCACTGAAATTCTCAAGTGATTTTCCTTTTCATGTTTGGTAGGACTATTGTAGATAGGTAAGTTAATTAGATATCTTGTAGGCAGATAGACAGGGCCAGCCTTAGAGGAGTCATTATGACTGTACAAATATTGTTTCAAGCTATGTTTTTGATATTTCCCCACATACAAAAAAAGCTGAAACTGAACCAAGGCAACTGCAATGATGCCTGATATAGTAATCACAATATATGTGGGTGATTGCACAGACACATTTGTGTCAACTGTATTTGATCAATTGTGAAGATAAAATAATAGCTCTGTAAAACTCAATAGAACTGACAATGCTTTCAGGGGCACACTTTATGATATTTATCATTTTCTACTCACTTTGATAAAAATATACAAGAAAAAATTGTCAACTAAACTTCATTTGACAGTCACAAAATCTGAAATATTTTATTTGTTTTCAAATAAACTATTTCACCAATATTTTGTTTTTAAAAATAAGTGCTTCTCAAATAATTTTTATCTTTGTTCCTTCATTAGTATGTTCAATAAGTAATTATGATGCTGGAGTATCTATATTCACCAAGCACTGTAATGTGTACTACAGGTAAAATGAGAAATGCAGATATAGTCCTATCAAATAAAACCTGCACTAAGGATACTTAGTGCAAACTTCACTCACACTTCACAATTTTTTATATCTTCAATGAGTGAGAAAATATATACATTCCATTAATGTGGAAAGCATCATGGTTCCAAATTATGACATTGTTGATAATAACAAATTCAGTCTCTAACAGAATTAGATATTTGAAAAATTTCTTCCTGTTTTTAGATGTGCTGAAGTGTCAAAACTATATAGCCACAGAATAGTCCTGGGCATGGTATTCCAACAGCCATCTCCTGACAATTGAACTGAAGGACATTCATAGTCAGGAATTGTATTCCAGTCACCATGACAGTCATTCTATTTCTGAAGGTCAGCCCATATTATACACAACTGTATCAATAACATAAAGATTCTCATTTATGCTCTTCTCCCTTAAGTGAGAATGCTTGTTCTTTGTTATGTTCAGTTGTAGGTGTACGCTTGCACCATTCAAGGTTTTCAGTTATAGAAAAAAGAAATTATTCTAGCTAATATAATCACAAATAGTTTCATAAAATTATAATAATATACAGAGTTATTGGAAGAGGTAAAGAAACAGGCATTAGGCTAAGTTTCCAGAAATAGCTTCCAAAAGTGCACCACAAATCTACCAAGCAGACTGCTCCCATTGACAACTGTTAAACCACTTTATTTCTGGATGACCAGGAAGCTGCTTCCACTGTCCTAGAACTTTTTCTCACCAGCTCTTTTACTAGGAAAATGAATAGTTAACGTTCAGCAGCTTTTACAGTTTTGAACTAAAATGTCCTACAAAAGTCTCATATGTTCAAAGGTGAGGCTTTTGGAAAGTGGTAGGATCATAGGAATGCTATACTCATTAGTAGGTTAATCCTGATTAGAGGTGGATCCCAGAGGACTTGACCTGAAAGCATTTAACCTTGTCTTATCTTGTCTAACTACTTCCTGGCTCCCATGGATTGAGCTTACCTCTGCCAGCACCTTCTAACATTCCATTCTGCCTTCAGCCAGTCAACTGTGAACTGAAGCCTCTGAAAACATGATCCAAAATGAACAACTCCTCCTTTAAATTGTGGGTACCAGACATTTTGTCTAAGGATACAGAAAATACAGGAAATTGGTACTAAGAGTTGTGTCATTGCTATGGTTCACAAGACCGTGCAGTTCCGAAGCTTTTGGAACTGTTTTGCTACAGGAGTTTGAAAAAGTTTGGAGATGCAGGTTAGAGATGCAATAGAATATTACAAGTAGATATTTATTGATAATTCTAGTAAGGGCTCAGAAAACTATAATAGTAATAGTAAAGGCAAATGATAAAGGCCAGATTCATGATGGCTTTTAGTTAGCAACAAGGAATCTACTGGAATTTGGACTAGGGGCCATTGATGTTACATTCTGGCAAAGTACTTATCCACATTTTTACCAATATACTATGACCTTGTATGAGGGTAAATTTAAAGGTGGCAAATTAATTGATCTGGTGGAGCAAACTTCAAAGTAGCCATGTTCAAGCAGTGGTATGGGCATTACTGGTTGCTTTTACCCAGATCTACAGTGAAAATAATGAGCAAAAAGCAGAGGCAAAAGATGTAAAAATTTTGCAGGTTGTCCAGAAATAAATGGTGTGTAAAGTCAAGGAGAGTGTGGTTGGTGTAAAGGTTAATCATTAAAATGAAGTCAGGTACTTTGCTCTAGGTAAATAGGAAAGATGCCTTGAAGTTATCTTAGATTCCACAAATCTAGGGTCAAGGTTTAAAAAGGTAAACTCTTTTGAAAGACTTTGCTTTGAGAAGAGAACCCTACTTGTAGAGCTGCCTAGGGAAATGTTTCCCAAATGCAGCCATTCTGTTATTTAGAGGCTACCGCTGTCATGGTCTTCATGAGCCCTGCTACTGCTGGAGTTGGTAGCAGACCCTGGAATTATCTATATGGTGTTGGTTTTACAGGCATACAGAATGAAAGAGTTGTGGGGTCATGGAATCTTCCACCCACGAGACTAGGCAATATGCCCTTGAAAGGGCAATGCACAAAGGTGTAAATGTGAAACTAAGCCAGGTTTGGTGATCCAAACGTGTAATCTTTCATGCTAGTAGACTGAGACAAAAGGGTCACAAGTTCAAGCCCCACTTGGTCAAGTTACTTAGTGAGACCTGTCTCAAAACAAATAATAATAATAATGATGGTGATGATAATAATGATAATAATAATAACAGACTGGAGATGTAGTTCAGTGAAAAGAAACTGGATTTAATTTACAATATCACACACAAAAAAAGACAAAAACTAAAATGAAGCCAATTCTACATTGGAGACCCCAAGGATTTAAAAATGCCAGTGACATGTAACATCTGACAAGGAAAGCTTCAGAAATGAGCAAAGCCAGTCCACTAAAGAGTCTATGTGGGCTTCACTTGGCAAAGCTAAAGAAGATGGATTACTCAAACCCTTTAGAGCCCACATCTCACCATGTCACCATAGCCTGTTCTATGAACTGGACATGGAGCTACAAGATTTAATCTTTGCCCTACTGATTTTCAGTCTTGTTTTGGTCTGATTCCATTCCATCCCTCTATTCCTCTTTTTGGGGATGGGAATATTTACACTGTATATTGAAAGTATTTAACATTCTTTTTGATTTTTACAGTCTTTAACAGCTAAGAATTTGCCTTAAGTCTCAGAGGAGACTTTGGACTTGGACTTTTCAGCAATAATGGGACTGTTAAGACTTTCACAACTCTTAGAGATGGACAAAATACATTTTGCATGAAATTAACATGAACATTTTGGGGGCCAGAGGTGGAATGTTTTGGTTTAATTCTAAAATGTCCCCCTAAAGTCTTATATGTACAAAAGTGGGACTTTGGGAAGGTGATTAGATCATGGGAATATAACACTTATGATTCAGTCACTTTCTTGTCACTGAGATACAATACCCCAAAGTCATAACTTAAAGAAGCAAAGGTTTATTTTGTCTCAGTTTCAAGAGTCTCAGTCTTTGTTGTTGTTGTTTTTGTTGTTGTTGGCCAGCTTCAGGTAGAAGTAGAATAGTGAAGGCAACATGCTTCTGAGAAGCCTGTTCATGTCATGGTAGCCAGGAAGCAGAGATGGGAGGAGCTGGGGAAGAAGATACATCCTTCAATGTCACTCCAGTAATTGACTTCTGACCAGACCCTACCTCATAATATAACATTTAGCTATAGTGTCCACATGATTCAATCATGTTTCAAAACTTTACTTATGAGCACATGAATCTCTGTGGGAACATCTAGATACAACCCATAACAATTCATGTATGGACTAATCCATTGGTGAATTCATAGCTCAATGTATTAGTGATACTGAAGAGAAAAGTCACTAGGGGCATGACTTGGAACCATGTATTCTTGTCCTTTCCTCTCCCTTCTCTGTCTGGTTCCTGGCTTCTATTGAAGGAGCCACTTTGTTGACCAGGCACTCCCACCATGCTATTTGTAACTTAGATGCTGCCAATGAGGACTGCACCCACTGGAACCATGAGCCAAATAAACCTTTCCTCTTTTAAACTGTGGGTGTTGTGTATTTTGTCAAGTAATGGGAAAGTGACTAATAAAGCAGCTGCTCCATGTAGCTAATTTAAAAATAAAAGGCTTGAGTGATCATCTGACTGAAAAATTTTAAGGGTTATGTCATTTATAATATAAATAATATGAGTTTCAGAGTATTACCATTCTTTAAAGTCAACAAGATTTTTCACTAGTCACATACATGCTACCCAAATGCCCTTCTTAAAGTCTTGTCTTTTGCCAATTTTCATACTATTCTTGGCATCATCAATCTTTCCTGCTGTCCAACACTGTCACTGATTTACCTCCACTTGGCCTAACTCATACTTTGTTTTGTTCTTTTTGGGTTTTCTCCAGCAAAATAGTTTCATTTAGCAGCTATAAGTAGAGTTCTCAACAAATAACAATCTTCTAACTGCTGCTGATTTGGCAGTAAATAAAAAAAAATCCTCAGGAAGGCATATTCTTTGACAATTAGCAGCAGATATGTGTGTTAGGTAGTGATTAGCAAAATGAAGAAAAGGACACAGATAAGATTTGAAGATATAATCTGATGCTACTCTATTTAGATTTATTTGGGAAGTGTTTTTCATTATGGTGATATCAAAAGTTCTAAATGAAGTAATGTGAGCCAGACATATGTCATGAGGAAGAATATAATAGGCCTGGGCAACTTGGAAAATGATATATTCACTTACTGAGATGAGAAAATGGAGAAATCAAGTGTTGGGGGAATTCTATGGGATATTTGGAGCACATTGTTTAGAAACAAACAAAGTGGAGATGTCATGTTGAATAGATAATTTAGATACAAATTTGGAGTTGAGAAAAGTTCAATTATAAATAAAGCCTTGAGGTTGGATGAAATTATAGAATGAGAACATATAGAAGAGAAAACAGAAGAAGTATAACAACTGAACCTTGTCCACTCCGATTTTTAAAGAAGGAAAATGTAACAAAAGAGACTGAGAAGGAGCTAGTAAGGCAGAAATAATAGTGAGCTATTTAGAAGGCACACAGGATGCACCACCTTATCTCCCTTGGCACTTCCAGAGTTCACCTAAAGCCCTAGGCACAGATTGTATCCAGTAACTGACACTGTCCCAGGCATGTGCTATGCAATTTCTCAGAACTTTACTAGAGAATATCTCATTTTCCCATGAGGGAATCCTGCTTAGTACAATTTCTAGCAATGTTTTTGCCTTTCAATTTTATTTTTTCTACTTCTTTATTTTTGCTTCTATTCACCCTCAAATAAAATACCTGTTGCCAAGTCCTGCCCTACTATGTACTTTGGGAGCAACCTAAACCAAGATTATTGATGACCTTGGTTACGGTTGGATTTTTTTGTGAGTGACATGAGAAATTCTTAATTATACTAAATTCAAAGGCAGGGAGTAAAACAATTATATTGACAACTGTTTCAAGGTCTATTTAAGGGAAAGTTGAGACTAGCATTTTCCTTTGCACTGAAAATTTATTGAGGCAAGTTTTGTGATAAGGAGAGGTATCTTATTATAAGAGAATGGTATAAAAGTACATGAAATTTCTTTTCTGAAAAGCCATTCTTGAGAGAACGAAAAGAAGTGATATTCAGAAAGTGTGAAGATGTAAATGTTTTTGTGGAAATATAAGCAAATTAAAGATTGCTGAACTATGTAGACTTGCTAGAGTTGTTTAAAGTTATTCATCATAAATAAAGCTGACACTAGTCAAGATATTCATCTAGATTTTTTTATTTATACATCTCTCTTATTATAAATGTTGAGTGGGCAGAGATTTGAATTTTAGAGAGTTTTAGTTTTTCTTAGGTTAAAGAGGTAGCTAGAGAGTTCAGGGTATACAAAACTTAGTGATTAACAATTAGACAATGGATCCAGGTCAGAGAAAGCGGAAGTAGCAGGATAAATCAATTATATGATCAAGGGAGATCAAAGAATAGTTTGAGTGAACTACCACAAGAGAAATATTTGAGAAGATAGGAATGGTGCACAGAGAATTGGATCCTTGAAAACTGAAAATTTACTGTGGAGGAGGGAAGATGAAGATTTTGGCAAAATCACAAAGGGCTATTTCTCTGACATTTCAATGTCAAGCCTCTCTCTCTCTCTCTCTTTCTCTCTAATGCAATCTGACATCTGCTGGGACTATGATAGTGAATCAGATCTGTTTTTGTTTAACTTTCCGCCAATTCGAACATAGTTCAAATTCTTTTTCTCAAGATATCATCAGATACCATTAAATCCAAGTACAATAATAGATGTAAATGGATATTTCTAGGGCAGTGTTGTACTTCTTGACTTCTTTTATCCCCAATTCTTATGCAGGCAAGTATCTCCACAACTGTTACAATCTATACCACACTGATATTAAGTGCCAATGTGTCTACCACTTAATGTGTGTTCAATAAATATTTATTGACAGTTGGCTTTTGTCTGACTTATAATCATGTGAAAATAGAAACAGTAGGAATCCTCAGACCTTTATGAATGGAACTAATCTTTTTCTTTACACAAACTGGAAGACAGAGAAAGGAAGAATGATACCATTTCATTTTCTAAGCTGAAGTTTGGGATTAATTTCTGTAACTAATTACCCATTCTTCTTGAAAGGAAAGGAAGATGAGGAGAAGGTGATAATGGCAGAAACATTCTGTTGGTACGATTTTAATCTTTTTGATGTAGTCCCAAGATCTAAAAGAATTAAATAATTTTAAAACATATTTTAAGGGACTTGAATAACTGCCACCAAAAAATCCAATAATTTTAATACCTTTCTTCCATATTTATTTTGGCTATTTTTCAATAATATTAAAATTTAGGGCCAGGGATTTAGCTCAGTGGTTCTGCCACCTGCCTCGCAAGCGCAAGGACCTGAGTTCAATCTCCAGTGCCAAAAATAAATAAATAAAATTAATGTGTTGCTTATTTACTGCTCATGTAGTTTTCTTTAGTTTGGTGATAAAGAAGCTGATAGCCAGGAAGCTATAAGAGCAGAAAGACAGACTTGTATTTATGGGTGAGGTTAATTCAAATTTTGTGAAAGTAATAAGGTTTTCCTTACCTTAATGCTAAGTTTAATTTAAACACACATAGAGACACTCAAGAACAGATAAGAGTATTAAACAGAAATTGTTTTTAGTGGTAGAACAGTAGTGCAGTATAAGCTCTATGATATATTATGAGATTTTCTACTAGCAACAATCAAACAAGGAGGTTTTATGTAGCAAGATGAGCAGCTCTCATTCAGATTTCCCTACTTGGAACTCTTGATGAAGGAAACAAGTGATTAAGAAAATCAACTACTACTAGAATTTCCTCTGTAGATGATCATTTCATCTACATATAAAGATTTTACTTATACCTTGCCAATCCTATGCTAATTGTTTCTCTTTATTGCCAGACTATTTTGGTTTGGGCCTATGTTTCAAAGTTTAATAAACAGATAAAGAGTAGGCATATCTGCCCTTGTTCCCCACCTTAGGAAGAAAGCATTGTATCTTTTGCATTCATATATATGCTCTCTTTTTATACATCCTTAGATGAATTATACCCTATAAAAAAGAGAGCATTTTCAAACATGCCATACTTTCAGTATCTAATTTATTTTTTTCTTCTCACACTCCTAAATATATCTCTAAAAGTTTAACTAGGAAACACATCTATATAGCACAGTAATACTCAGAATAAGTGTTGTTCATATATTTGACCCATGTTTATAAACCAATAAGCATATACTCTTAACAAACATAACAATTTATACATGAGTAGTTTTTTTTCAACTCAAATTACTGGATTTATTTCATTAAACCTGGCATTTACCACATTATTTGGGAAGCATATCTCTTGTCACAGAACAAGGTTAAAATTCTAGGAACAAAATTTTTAAAAATTTTTGGGAGGTGGATTGAGCCTAGGGCCTTCACATTGAGCTACATTTTCAGTCTTTTTTAAGACAGAATCTATTATTATTTTTACCAGCAGTATATGCAAATAAATTTGTTACACAAGTCACAGATAATAAATGCATAGACCTAGAACACCTCTGTGAGAGATAATCGTGATTTTCAGTTTGACTATACTGAATGATGCTGAAGAAAAATGGTATTGCCACTTGTGGGTGTGTCTGCAAAGGTTATTCCAGAGACAAGATGGTGTCTGTGAATCAAGGCATGCAGCACAGGGGGTGACTCACTTGGAATGTTGGCAGCATCTTCCATTAGGCTAGAGGCCCAGATGGAACACAAAGTAGAACATACGGGAAGTTCTCAACTCTTGTTGAGCCATAGCGAGGTTTGTTGTTGTCGTTACTGGTGGTGGTGGTGGTTGTGCTGCTGCGAGGCAGCACAGATTTGTTACCCACAGGAAACAGATTCCAGATTCTTCAGTTTTTGAAATCAGAATTGAACCAGCAGCCCTATTTGGGAACTTCCAGGTCTTCAGCCTCTGACTGGAGCTGTACCAGTGATCCCTCTTGTTCTAAGGCCTCCAGCCTCCTGAAATGAGGAGCTACTGATATTAGCGCTCTTCTGTCTACAGTCAACCCTTGTGGGATTATCTGACCTTGAATCATATCAACAACTAAAATAAATTCCCTTTGATATTTTAAATACATTCTATTGATTCTTTTTTTTTCTGGAGAACCCCACCTATTATAACCATGTAATAATATGTAATTACAAATACAATTTGGGTATTAACAATGTCATTATCTAAATAAACTAAAGACAAGTAATAAAAGTAGACAAATGGACTAAATCATGCTAAATCAGGTATCTACTACATTTTTTTAGTAACTTCATTGAATTCTATTTTTGATCTAATGTATCTGCATGAATTAGCTCTAGGATCCCTTGCAGATACCCAAATCCTGTTCAAGTCCCTTTAAGGGAATGGCTTAATATTTGCATATGACAACAGTTATCCCTAATAGACTTTCAGTCACCTACAGATTACTTCTAACTGTACAGTAATTTGGTTTACTAATGAAAGTGGTGAATAAAACTGTGAAACTAGAAAAAAAAACCAATACAGTGTATATGCTATGTAACTGGTTGATATATTGCATTGTTTAGGGGATAATGACAAAGAAAAATATCTGTATGTTCAATATTGGCACACACAACCATAGTAAGCCTAACTAAATAGCCTAAGCCAGCAACAACATAACTCTTTTTCCAGCTATTTTCTGTCATTGGTTGAATCCACAAATCCAGAACTTTAGGCTATACAGAGCCAAATGTATGTATACTTGTTGAGTATCTATTATGGGGAAGGCCCTGTGCTACTCATATTTGGGTCAGTGTTGACCTTTAAAAGGAGTATGGTGATAAGACAAAATCAAGATTTTTTTCTAACCTGACAAATAAGAATTTCGACTTGATTATGTATTACTACTTTCTTGGAAAAGAAATGGTAAAGTTAGGATATTGGTGAGATTTCAGAAAATGTTTTATGGACAGTTGAAAAAGAATTATGATATAGTAGTTTATACTGGTGGAAACAGTAATGGGAGGGTTTTGAGGTGAAGGTTTACAGAGAGTCTTGAAGAATAAATAATCTTATGATGCTGTAATTGAAAAGTTGGTCTAATGTATTTAAATGGTTTTTCCAGGAATCTTCTAAATGAACATAAAGTTACTTGAAACTTGGGCAAGAATTTCCTGGAATAGTAAACTGAGGTTTATGAAGACAATGGAATAGTAAAATAACATTGGTGAAGACAGCCTAATGGTACTGTCTGGTTATGGTAATGTAGAAAGAAGCTGTTCACTGTAGATGGTTTCAGCTTTTATTTTAGTGAATCAAAGATGAATAAGACCTAGCTACTATTCTAAAAGTATATAATAGGATGTGAAAGTTTTATATATAAGAAAAAGTGAATTGACACTGATTACAAAATATGTATTTATTGATGAAAAATAGAGAAAAATACAACGAAGAAAATAAAAGTCAACAATTGCTATCAACATAATGGAACAGTTCTAACATTTTGATGTTTTTATGTTATGTTAATGTGTTTAGTTTCTATGTATAGATAATAATGTACACATGATAAAATATACATATTTTTAACAAAAATGGCAACCGTATTTTCAATAAACTTTGTAGCCAGCATTATTTTCAATCTAATTCAAAAGTCGAGGATTATTTTCTATTGTTTTGTACATTGTTTGAAAAGTTAGTTTATCCCTTACTCCTTATCTCTCTCGCTGTCTCTCTCTCTCTCTATATACATATATACATATATATGTAATTATATGTTAGAATAGACATATAATGACATATGCCCATACTTCACACATACATATTCTAATTTATTTTACTAGACATTTGTTGTTTGTTGGATTTTTTTTTTTTCCCAATGGTACTAGGGAATGAATCCATGGCCTACACACCGAGCTACATCCACAACACTTTTAAATTGAGAAAGGATCAACCTAAGTCATTAAGTTGTTGCCAAGGTAGGGCTAGAACTTGCAAATCTGCTGCCTCTGCCACCCAAAATTCTGAGATTCAGATATGTGCTATCATGCCTGGCTTGTTTGTTCTATTTTAAACTTTTTATTATTATCTAATAGATGTAGTATCCATCTTTTATTCTTTCTATGTTGTGAGAATCTTTTCCATTTTCTCTTTTTTATCAGTGTATGTTTGCAATACATAGTAAATACATCCATCGTGGGGAATTGGTACATATACAGATCACATCCTTTTTATTTCCCCTTTCCCTCCCCTCCCTCTGATCTCCTCTATCCCCAGATCCACTTCCCATCTCCACAAACTCCATGTCCCTGTTTCGTATCATTTATCTATGTAAGTATCCTTCTTCATTGAATAAATTCACTAAAGAAGGAATAGACGAAAAATTAATAGCAATGGACATTTTAATATTAAAATATTGTGAATCTTTATTCACTTGTCAGTGTTTCTATAACCTGTGACTAGTTTAATGCTCTCTCAAATAGAAAATGATGTACTGAAATCTAGGACTCTTTTTTTTTGCTCAAAAATAATAAGAGTACTTAATTTATAGAGTTATTTGGGGACTTTTGGAGTCAGTACTTCATAATAGCATCTGTCAATAATGACAGTGAAAAATGGGTGTGGGCTTCCATTTATTGGTTGAACTTAGACCAAAATACATAAATGTAACCATGAAATTTCTTCAAAGCCTCATCTTTGTCTTTAGATAATTTATATTATATTAGATAGTATTTTATTTTAAAAAATCAAATAATTTTTTCTCAAACTTTTGATCATAATTGACTCTCTGGGAAGATGCAACAACTTTTACTACATCTAACTTTGACAGCTACATTCTAATGAGTGTTTATATTTTAGTTTGAGGCTTATGGTGACTATAAGAAAATTTATAAAGTATTCAAATAATTTATCACATGACTGTCTTGATTTAGAAAGAAAAATAAGTCACTGAAGGAGGAAATTTTAAATATTATGTTTAATAGTGTATTTTAAATAGAAAATCTTAGAAGGAGAAAAACTAAAATAAATATATTTAAATTAATTGAATACCATTAGATTTATAATGGTAGCAAGAAGAGGCCCATCTTTGACAGACTCAGCAGAACTGCACTGAAAAACTTAGGTAAAGGATGACCTGAAAGGCAAGGAAGAACTTGTACCATGGCAAGGAAAAGAAGTCAAAGTGGAAATGGATGTTTATGTTATTATCCTACACGACTGACAAAATACAAAAGTCAAAGAAAATCAGTAATTTAGAGAAAACCCTCTATAATAAGTGAAGTACAAATTAATCCCCATATAGAGTATTTTGTAAGTTTTGGGAAATTTACAGCTCAAGTCTGAGAAGTATTTCAAGAGGCAAGAGAGCTCCTTTAAATAGGATTTTTCACAAATCCACTGAAAATAAGAATAAGGAAACCTAACCTCCCCAAACCTCCGGCATATTACTGAAATAAAAAGCTCATCTGCAAGAGAAAACAGAAAATTAAGGTGCAAATATGATATATAGGACCTAGATAAGCTTAAAGTCATCCTGAAATAGAATACATCAGAAAAAATAAAATACAACAGAAAGAAATGGATGGAGTTGCCAAAGTCAGAGATTTTATTTTTCATAACAGTGATTAAATTGGAGTCACATTCCTTACTTTTTGCAGGATTCGTGCCAGGTAGGTGTATAAGCCTGCAGGAAGAAGCGTATCTGGCAGTGCTTGCCTGTAATCTCAGTCTTTCAGTAGGTTGATACCGAAGAATCTCAAGCTTTGTCCAGCCTGAGCTTTTTATCAAGACACTATCTGAAAATAAAAAATACAAAATATTTCAGAAAGTAGCTCAGTGTTCAGTCCCCAGTACTAAACAAAACAAAACAAATGAAAAGACAAAAAGAATGAATACACTCTCACATAAACAATGGGATGGAAATCAAGTACATTGAAAAGCGATGGAGATGTTTAATATATAAAGTTTTTAGTTCTGTTTTGTTGACGTGAACAATTTAGAGTCCAAGCCCTTGGAATCAGTGTATACGTTGGAATATATTTTGTACATGAAATTTTAAAGAAATTCATCTCGGAAATACAGAGTAAAATGGTGGTTATGAGAGGTTGGGAGAAGAGATGAAGGCCTGGTCAGTCGGTATTTTGTTGGATTTCGGTTGGAAGAATGAATTCTGGTTTTCTATTGCACACAAGGGTGATAACAGTTAAAAATAATGTATATTTCAAAAGAGTTAAAAGGGAATATTTTGAACATTTTCATCACAAAGAAATGACATATATTTGAGGTCACGGATTCCAATTACCTTGACTTGATCATTACAAAATGTATATATGTATCAAAACATCACAACAAAACCTATAAATCTGTAGAATTATTTATATCAACTAAAATAAATACACTTCACTCAGATGTTGTGAACCATAAAAGATTGAAAAATGGATGTTTCAAAGTATTTTGAAGAACAGAAATAAGAAAACTCAAGTGATTAATAAATAACTACTTTTGATGTGAAACAAAGTACTTCACTTTCTCAAAAAGAAAATAATAGGTATAAATATTTCAGAAAAAAACAAATATAAAAAGGAGTATAAAGAGTTCTAATCTGGTGAAAGAGAGTCATTAAATGAACGAGAATAAGGCCAAGAATACAGAAATGATTTACTGCTACTTAAGCATACATAAATGTGACAAAACCTCAATGAATAGAAAAATAAAGATGTTAAATAAGATGGCTATGATAATTAGTGTGATAAGAATTATGACCAAAGATCAAAATTATGATTTGTAGGGAAAGAAGGAGATGGAAATAAAGGGAATGATTTAGAATATCCTGTGATCATAATAAAATAAAACAGAACAACTAAGAATTAAATGATAAAGGCTTAGCATAGCACAAAAAAGATTTATTATAATGAGAAAAGATGGAAATTGATTTAAGAAAGCAGAAAGTAAAGAAGTAATATGAGACCAAAATGGTATATATGATCATGTACTATATGAACCTTGACAGTTTTTAAGTTGTTTTTCAGAGAATTAAAATAATTCCTTTTATTGAACACTGATTATGTGTGAGACTCTCCCATTATGGTTAATGAAACAAAACAATATTTATTTGAAAATACAACCACTGAACAGAATATGAAAAATAAATATATACAATAATAGAATTTTTCCTACTATTATATAAAAAGCTTTTGCAATATAAATCACAGAATTCCTTTTTGGGTTGCTTTGTTTATAATAATTTTTTAGAAATTAATTCATAGATGTGACAGCCTATCTTTAAAAAATAATTAAGGCTTACATATTTGGAAGGCTTAAGTTTTATTTTCTTGTTCATTAGTTGAGATGTTTTATAGCAACTATCCTCCAATTGTTCAAGGCAATGTGAAGTGCCTATTAATAATTTATTTTTTATATTAAGTTTCTGGTTACTGATTTCAACTCTGGGTGATATCGTCCCAGATTAGTGAAAAGTAACAAAGTTCTTTTGAAAATATCTCTGGTTTAAATCAATCTACTTTTTGTGGCTTTCCAAGATAACAAAATTTCTATTAAACATTTCAGTAAAAATTATACTTAATTATTAAAATTGTCTAAGCACTATAAATTACACCAAGCCACTACAAAGTAGTAACTTCTGCTAATCAAAAGTTAAACTACAGAGGGCCCAGAAATACAACTATACTTATATATAATAATATCAACTGTCACCATAATTAGGCAGGTACATAATGGACTAAAGAAAGGGGTAAACAATTGTTAACATTAAATATATGTAGATCATCTTCATAAATGTTCTTGTTATAAGGAAAATACAAATATATTCCAAAATTAATCTTTTGGGCATTTATTGACACAAAATTGCTAAATATATGGGATAGAATTTTCAAAAACATGGAACATCAAAGTTTTCTTCTGTGTAGGAATATAACTTTATTTTTAATGGACACATAATTGAACATGTTTCTGGGATGCAGTGTGACATTTTACTATATATATATATATATACATACAATGTTTAATGTTCAAATCAAGGTAAGAGCTATCCATCACTTCTAGCATTTATCATTTATTTGTGTTGAGAATATTTAGAACATAATTTTAAATTGTGGGCATATATTTGAAGAATGAAAAGTTGATTTAGTATGAAAGGTAGAAAAATCACTAAATAACTGTGTCCAAAAGGAAAAAAAATCTGGTCATTTAAAATAAAGAATATGACTTTGAAATTTTCACGTAGACTATAATTTTTATTCTATTCTTTGACACTATTAAAGCTGACTGGTAAGAATTTTAAAATATGTAAATATGAATGTTTACATTTATTTAAAAAGTAATTATGTCAGAACACAAAATCTCTTTTCTCTCCTGCATGGAAATACCTAAAGAGATGTGGTTTTTTTCTGATGGTAATGTCATCAAGAATAGGCTGAATTTATTCACTCACTATCAGTCAGAACGTTGTGGCAAACATCAGAATAATTAAGCTCAAGAGAAGTTTTCTAAAAAAGAAAACATACAGTAACATTAAGTTTCATCAAAACTATTATGAAAGCAACCAAAGAGTTGGTTGGAAATAACTGGAAAAAATAATCAGGAAAGCTGGAAGAATTTTAGAGACATTTCTTTTAAGATGAAATGAGAGACAAGGCTGAAAAGAGAGGCAATAGTCCATCTTGATGTTCAATATTTATTATGAATGAAGATAGAACTATTTCACACATTATCCATGGGGCCTGAATTAATCACATGCTTATATTATTTCATTTTTATCTTTTACTTACTAATTGTAAATTATTTTCTTACTCTTCAGTGATTATGCTACAAATTATTATTGATTTATTAACCACCTAATTATGTTAATGCTTTCATAACTTCCAAGATGGTATCATAGAGTGCTATTCCTACTTAGTTCTTGATTTATGTGTTATTGAGTGTTTTTATTTGTATAAAAAACTTCACAAGATATTTTTATTCCTCTATCAAACCTAAACTTTCATTTACCCACATCTCTATGAGTTTCAATTATTCTCTTACCTACAAAGTATCTTATGGAATGCTTTCTCTTCTGAAGAACATCCCGTTGGAAATAACAAGTGTGATGGAAATAAATTCTTGATTTTAGTGTGCATATAATACCTTCAATCCTCCTTCATTCTTTCCATACATGTTATTAGATGTATGTATGTCTAGGTAAGCAGTTGTTTTCTTTCAACACTTAGGGGTGTGGTGTCTTCTGGGTTCATTTCTTGGTTTTGTTCTGAGCCACGTCCTAGCCTTATTTGCCTATTTGCAAGTACTATGCCTTTTTCTGTCTGCTTTTAGTTTGATCTTTACAAGTTTTGCTATGTTGTTCCTTCATGGCTTTTGTTGCATTTCTCCTATTTGTGGTCAAGATTTTCTAAATCCATGTATTGTTTCTTCCATCAGTTACGGAAAAATCTTTACTATTATATCTTTAAATATTGATAGCTCCCCTATGCCCTTTTTCAGAACTCAACTTTATCCATGCATTTATCTGTTCTGTGTTTGGCATGGCTCCAGCTCTTTTGCATACTGTCGTCTTTTTTTATCTACTTGTGCTTTAGTTGAGATATTTTCTCTAACCCATCTGACAGTTCACTAATTCTCATTTTTTGTAGTAGTATCTGTAGTTAATTCTATTCACTAGGTTTTTAAATTTAGATACTTGTTTTTCTCTTAAATTTTAATTTTGTTGTTTTTATAATTTCCTATCCTCATTGTAAATTCTTTTTTTAAATTTTGTCTCTTACACTCTTAAACATATTTATAATATTTCTTTTAAAGTCCATGTCATATAATTCTATTATTTAGATTTTTTGTGTGGCTCGGTTTCCTATAAGTGCTTCCCTTACACTCTTCTGTTTTGCTCAGGTTTGCTCTTGTATGCCTAGGGCAGTTACTGATTTCTGGTTTGGATATATAAAACATTTTTTCAGAAAGTACAGGGTTCTGCAAAATCTTAATTTCTAGAAAAAGTTTGCTTTTGTTAATTATGTCCTTAAACCAGTTGATCTGATTCAGTTGACTTCCTTAGTCCAGTTGAGTTGATTAAAAGTTGAGTCTTTTTATCGTTAGCGTTAAAGCATAGGGCTCTGGATATACAATCTCTGTTTTGCAATTTTTAAGGCCCACTCCCTCCTTTCACCGGGTCCTAAGTTGCATTTTTTGTTTATGGCAGTTCCATAAGATTGTTTTATACATGCTCAATCCCAAAACGCCTTTACTGCAACTTTCATTTTGTGCGAGAGGCAAAACCAGAGACACATGCATCTCCTCACTACTTATCTTTCTCACATCTCACATCTCACCTCAGTTCTTAATCACCAAAATTCCATCTTAGTATCTTTACTAGATGCTCAGCTAGATGGCTAGTTGAAGACAATTTAGTTTGCCATTTCTAGAAATGACTCACTTTGTTCATGCATAGTGGAAACATAGTAGACTGTTAAAAGCCTAGACTCACTGTCTTGAGAATTTCCAGTATGTTTCCCCTAAGAGAAATTACATCATTGTAATCATTTGTAGAAAGAATCACACATCTCTTCTTAGATCACCACCATTAACGACAGGCTGTAGATTTCTGGAAAAGAGACAACTATATTTTAAACATTATTCAAACTTTTTCTAAGAAAAATCTGACACTCAAATCATAAATACATTCAGTACTCATGGTTAAATTTCTAGACACAATCCCTAAGGTTAATTATTAATTTTTTGTGGAGTCTAGTGGGTTCTGGGAATTGAACCCAGAGCCTCAAGCATGGTAAGTACATGGTCTATAACTGTGCTATACCTATGCTCCAAATTACTTAAATTTGATAGCAATGTCTTTAAGAAGAACAACACTAGTTATAAATATCACTTCCATTCTTACTATATACTCTACTTGGAAACATATCTACATGAAAGCAATAGATCTTTGGGAAAAGTATTGAATTATTTTTCAACATCATGAGTAATTTGAAAACTGTTCAGGTTACTGAGCATCTTACCAGAATGCATTTGTATTCACAAAGAAGTAGACACACAATACTTCATACTATTTTTCTAAGGGAAAAAATATCACAAGATCACACAGGATGTCTGGTATTTTATTAAATTTCTACTCTATTTCCTACACTTACCTGGTTTTATTTCTTGTTGTATTATCCTAATACCTTATTTTAATGTCATTTTCATACTGACTTCTTGGTTGTACTATTTCTGATATAATGCCACAGCAGATAGTAAATTTCTGGACAAAAGGATTCATTCTTGTTTTAATTCCATAATGCTGGGAAGTCATGAAAATGTCCTTTCTGAGAATGGTGAGTAATTCACAGTTTTGTAATAAAATTTATAAATGAGTGGAGGAATGAATGCAAATGTATAATAAGATATTGTAACCAATGTTTATATTCTTTGGTATAGACTATGTGAACTTGATTTTACTTTGCAATTCTGGAGATTGAACTTGGGGCCTGGAACATTTTAGGTAGTGCTCTAACAGTGAGCTATGGTCCAAGCTTACATGTACTTATCTGTAAACATTTATGCTACCGTTTAACAAAAAAATTAATTCATAGTATTTTTCATAGTAATGTTTGGTGAAACGTAAAACCATTTTGTTTTTATTGGATTTATTGATCAGTAAGAAATTTCTCCTTTGGGTTGCTCATTGAATACTATTTTAAGCAACGCGTTATTTTCTTACGAAGAAATTTTAAAAACTCTTATTATACACTCTTGAAGTTCCAGCAATAGTTAAATATTACCCACAAACCACACATAACAAGGTTGAGAACATATGAAGGAATGTTCAGGAATCGAATTGTTCTTTTAAGTTTGCCTCCAGATATGTTTTTCTCTAATTTAATGATTTGTCCTATCTTCACTATAAAAATGAAAACATTAAAGAAACAAGTTTAGATTATTCTTACTTCATGGAAAATAAATGTCCTTCCTGCTCCCTTTGTTATCTACTTCACTAGTAATTAATCTTTGTCTTCATCAAAATACCTCACTGATCAGGCAAGAGTATTCTTCCTTTTCTCTTTAGCAAAACTGTGGATTCCTAATTTCATAGAAGTTTAATGTTCTACAAAGCACTTCCCAGTCCTTATTTCTTTACTTTCTTTACTTTCTTTTACTTCCTTATTTTTTTATTTTTTGTTCCAAGACACATCATCACAAAGTCTTGCTCTTGTATCTTTGAAAGATTATTTTCCTACCAATTTTGATAAATAACAAAATAATTGACATTTTAAAATATCGATAAATATTTTATAAATATTTGTAACAGCCACTGTTTGAAACTGCTCTATATTCTAATCATATGCCTCTTGTAAGTCAATGCACTTTTTAATATATTTTAAATGCATTTACATAATAGTATCATAAGAACTAAAGAAAATATGTCACATTTTCTATTGAGATTAAAAATGATTTAGAAAATTATCATCCGTTTGACATTTTTCAATCTATTTGAATCTTATACATATAAGTTGCTCTACAGTAAATGAAGAATATTAAGTAACAAGGAATAGTAAAATAAGTAACTGATAGTCTACAACCTTTGTGAACTACATTGTTCATGAACAAAACCTTAGTATAGTTAATTCCTTCTAATGTGACATGATCAATTAGGTAGGTTTCTGATCTAATAAGAACTATGTGAAAAAAAAGAAAAAAAAAAGAACTATGTGAAAATTCATATTAAAAGTTCCCAAGTTTTATTTCCCATTACAATATCAAGTTTTTAATATGTCAATTGCTAAGAACCACTACTCGCAATTTGTAAGTTGATAACTTGAGTATACAACATCATAGCGTTCACATCACAGTTATCAAGAATTTCAACAGTGCTGTAGGTTTTGTTAATGCTTTGAGCTTCCAGAATAGCCCAACAGAGAGAAAAATAGTATTATACTATGTAATTTTGGATGTACCAAAAGGCCCCAGTGGAGTAAATATAAAATGTAATGAAGACATCCTTTTTTCTACTCTGAAATTCCTATTATAAAATTCACCATGAATGAATTAGAAACTATTTTCAGAGGGTGTCTAGACAAAAATCAGATAATGTTAGAGGATGACCTTTAGTTTTTCTAATGATCTTTTGCAGGATTGGCACCAATTAGCAAAGCATCATCATTAGGACATCACTCATAACTGAGCAGCCTACTCTTGAAAGTTATTTAAGGGACAAGGCATAAGATTTTAAGTCACACAACTCACTAACTGCTTTATAATCTGTCCTTCCTGATACTGTTCATTGCCTCATGCACCTGATGCTTTCTTCAATTTATACCTTGGGATTTTTTTTCTCTGGGTCATTTTTCCCTTGGATTCCATTATTAATTTGTACTCTGTTTTTAAGCCTTAAACTAAATAATACTATAACTCAAAAGTTACTTTCTTACCTGAGCTTGGTGGTTGATACAATTTTTGCTTTCCTCTTCTAGTGATTGGGCACCATGATGTACTAGTGACTTATGCAGTTGACAAAGTGGGTGTGACTTGGTAAGAAGGTGATTTTGTAAATTGTCTATGCAGAACAATTTTTCAATATGCCCAAATATATGAACGTAAATTTATTTATAATTTTCACTGCAATACCACATGAAATAACAATTAAGTTGCTAGAATGTTTCTTAATACATTCTGGTACTTCAATGTTTGGAACATTATTCAGAATTTATTACCCTGAAATGGAAACACATTCAAAAATAGGATTAAGTCAAATGTACAGAAGCAGAAAAATATTTACAGCAATTTGTATGTATACACTATGTGTGGCTAGATGGTATATGAATATTCACTATCATAAATATAGAAAATTGAAGCAAAAAAGTTAACTCTGGATATTTCAAGAGGGAATAATATGAATGTAAGGACATATATTTTAACTGTATGTATACCCACAATATTTGGATTTTTCCCTCAATGATCATATATTGTTTTCATAACAAAAATAATAAATAAATGTGTTAGGAACTATAATGTAGTTCAAATGCCAGAAATATAATAGAAGGGAAAATTTTGAGTAGTGATTATTTTTTAGGGGGGGCTAAGAAATACCTGAATATCTTCAACTATTCAAAACAGTGTTTCTCAAATTTCTACAAGAAAAAAAAATTCCATACAATTTTCCAGACAATTCCAGCAAAAAGAATGGTTACTCTGAAGTCCTTCAGCAATAACCACATTTTCCACTTTCTCAGGCAGTGGGGAATCTGCTAGGGTAAAATTTAAGTGTCACTCATATATCATAAAGGTTCTGCATTTTATATTATATCCTTAATAGCAATTCTTTCTGCCTAAATAATGAGTTATCTCCAGGTGATAAAATCATCTTTTCTCTGGAATATAATTTTTGGTGTTATCATATTTCTTAAGAAGTTTTCATTCTATAAAGTCAAAATAGACAAAAGGCAATCGATCTGTTAATTGGTCAGTGTTACTGAATGGAAACTATAATATAAGAACTAAAAATCAGTCACGATTCCAGGAAGCTTTTTGAATAAAGCAGATGGCTGTCTTCATTATGAAAGGCACAGTGTAAGAGTTAATCTGGTTTCTTTCATGTAATTCAAGTGATCCACCCGCATGTCTATTTCCTTTGACTTTGGAAATTGCTCAAATTTTATGTAAACATACTAAAACTTTAAAAAATGATTACATTTTCATTTTCCAAGTTATTTGGTCCAATCACTTATAAATTTAAAGTATTCACATTTATAACTCCATTTTAAAGTGTAGGAATGGCTTGGTCTTTAGTAAATATAAATACAGCTTTTTCATATTTCTTTTATAGCACTAATATTTAAGTTTAAATAAGGCATTCATATATAAAGCAAATATTTATCAAATGACATCTATGTACTTGGCAATCTGCTATATGTTGAAAGATATAACAAAGAATGCCAGAGAAATTAAACCCTGGAACATGATGTAACAGGTGCATAGAAGATTTTGATACAGGCATCACTCAACCCACCCTCATTCTATTACACCCTTGCTGTTAATTTTACTTTGTTGGTGAACTTGTAACTAGTAGTAAAAAGAAATCTGAATGACATTTAGACTTCAAAAGCAACATTAATGAGTAAATGATTAAGAAGAAATGTCCAAAGCATTAGTTTAACATTCAGGTGAACAAGGGAAAATATTTCCCATGCCATGTGTGCCATGTTATAGCATCTTGCAACTAAGGAATCTTTATCATCTTTCAGATACATTTTAAGTAGTTAGCACATTTAAACTATTTAAAAATACAGATTAACTATAAGAAGTTATAATAACATATTAATATTATACTGGTAATATATTTTGTTTAAATGAGAAGTTTAAGGCAGAGGGAAGTTAAATAATTTGCTTAAGTTATATAACTAATTAAATAGGATTCATTTCCTGGGCGGTCTACCTTCAGTCCAGGATCTTATCCCCTACACTACATTTTAAAAACTATTTTTTAAAGAGAATAAACTAATTATTTTGTTATTTTTCTCTTCTAACAGTTGAAATCACTTTATTAATCAGCACTAAATGGTAAACTCTTAACATTAGCAATCTGGTGCATTTGAATTAATATCTACTGCAGTGATTCATCCAATACATGAATGAGAGCATATTAGCAGATGGATAAAATCATTAACGTTTAACATGAAAACTGGAAATATGTTCATATTTATTAATAAGCACTTCTCACTGGGTGACTCACAGTGACTGAGAAGCTTGGAAACTTGCATCCTTCTTGTAGAAAAATGATTCTCACTAATTTGACTCAGCGATATGAAAAAACTTGGTGCATATCAAACCCAGGGTTATTTGGCCTTCACTCCATTTAGTGTCTCTCCATCTAAGAAAAAGGATAAGCAAATAGATCATTTAGAGTGCTCCTGGGATCGTGAAACTTGTATTTTAGGAGAGCAGATTGGATGAGCTGGGTTGTTTGACTCTGTACCTTTAAAAGACTGTACTATGGAAATGTCCGCCTACTTCATCGCAACTATCTTTCACTTACCTCTCTACTCCATTTGCCTACAGAAATGTTAATTTGTTTCTCCTTCAGGATTTTTCAAAATATGACTGACTATACTTGCAAATTTGTACAGGTTATTGGGTCCAACAATGTACCCTTTAAACAGTCTAACCAATTACTAGTACCATTGATACGGACATTCTATCCTTAATAAAACTGATGAATGGGATCATCATTAATCCTGCACGGTGTTGGCAAGAAATAAAATAAATCAATACATCATGATATTCTTAAGAAAACACAAATACTTAGAAGAAAAGTGGACTGAGATCACCTTCTAAAGTTATTCAAGGATTATAGAATTTTGATGAAACCCAAATCTCTTCTACATATGTTAGAAGATGGTAGCTTATAGAGTCAATTTATATTCACAACCTAAGGTATCACTGGAGAAATTCAGTAAATATTACTTAAGGACATGCTATTGACTAAATGTTATCATTAGTTGGAGCAGTTGTGGGGCTTAACTATTTGACTTCAGAAGCAGATGTGAAATTTACACTTTCTAAGTTTTGGTACAAAGGAATACTGAACCCAAATAAGTGCACTAGAGTAATCCAGAACCATATTCTACTGGTCTCATTTTTAGATTTCTTTAAATAAAAATTTCATGACAGGAGAAAGAGCTCTGATGAACGCAAAGATGAAGACTATTCTTTGCCCTCCTCTTGCAGCGTCGCCCCAAGGTGTTTAGAAAGCCTGTTGAGTCTGTCATCCAAACACTTTGTTGTCCCAGCACAGTGGGCTTTCGCTCCCTCTGTGCCTCTGCCCTGCCTCTCCTGTGGCTACACTGTTTTTCGACTGTCATTTTTATTGAAAAATAAAAGCTAAATTGGAGTTTCAGAATACCTTCCATTTAACTCCTTTAATAAAACAGAAAAGATAAAAGCAACCTAGTCACAAGAGAAGTGTTTTTGAAAGCTATACCTTGGATATCAGAGATGCAGAAATAAAAGGCTGCTTCAAAAATAGAGCCCAGTGGCCTGCCTCTGGCCTTCTGTGGCTCTTCTCCTATACTAGACCTGCTTTTAGCTTTAATTTTTTATTCAAGAAGTTAAATGGGAGACTTGAAATAGTTTGGATCAAATATCACTACAAATGAAACATGGACAGCAGATCAGTTTTTTAGATGCATTATTCTTATACACCTGGGCCAGAAAACTTCATCAGGAAATTTTTCATGTGTTTGTTGGAAAACAGAAAATTATGTTATTTTTCTTTACATAAAGAACCGTCTTTGTACTAATACTGTAAAAGATTAGCATTTGCAATGTGTGTACTACTGCTCATTGACTTAATAAATGCCATGAAATGTAGTAGAGCAAAACAAATAAAAAACTATAATTCTGTATTTGCATATAAATTTGTTTAAAATTTTATGTTTCATAATATCTAAAGCTTCTAATCTAGAAGTATTATGACTGTGATCCTCAGTCATATTACTAACATCATTTTAACATATTTTCAAGTCATTCTGTTAGATGAGTAATTATAGCTTTATTCAGTGGATATATGTTGACTACTGAATTAGCACCTACAAAAGATCAATAAATTTGGGTAATAATATCTCAGCACAAATTACCTAAAGATATTAGCTTTCTGTACAGCATCAAAGAGGAGTATTAAATATATTATTGAGCTGACAAATATAACTAACAAGAATCTGGAAGTGGAAAGGATAGAATTTGGCAAAGGGAAAGGACTGATAATAGTACACTAATTTTGAAGAAAATTTTGATTTCACTATTAAATAGATCATTTAGAGCTACACTGCTCAAGAAATGCAAACTTATCTTTTATTGTTCCCAAAATTATAACTAATAATTTAATGAAGGTGACTCTAAAATACCCCTCATCTTTTACCTTCTTAATTAGTGCAAAAGGCACAATTCAAGATTTTAATACTCCTCTCTGGCTGTTATATATCTTTAAGTATAATTTTTTTCAAAAAGAACACTCTGTTTCAGTCATCTCATATTATTCGAACCAATCAAAGAGAACTGGGGAAATGGAAGTCATAATGATATTAAGTGTATCTCCCAGCATAAGCCAGTATTGATGAAGGATGATTTGTGAAGAGACAACTACTCTCCACCACCGGCAGATTCTAAGGCGTGTGCTAAAAGCATTCTAGTGGCCTTCAATCAGAGCTGCCTCATTACTGTGAGCATAGTATTATTTTAAATTAGCTTTTTATATATAATTAAATAACACCTAGTCTATAAAGTACCTCTTATTTTCCCTGTCAGCATTTTGTATGACTACCTTCAAAATAAGTTTCTCAGAATAGGCAAAGAATAAACAGAAAGAAATTATTGTTGCTTCATAGAGAAAAAGAAAAAGGAAGAAACATGGGTGAAATTGGCTGCCCATCTTTTGATTCTATGAAACAATCTCTTTTTTAAAAAGCACCATTATGGTTAATAATCGCATAATTTTCCCAAGGCTCCAATAAAGGGTATTTTAACAATGCTAAAATATAAACGGCTATACCATTGTCTTATACACTTCAATAGGGTATAACTGATCTCACCTAAATTTTGATTCTTACCACATCATTTTGCTCACTGAAGGATTCACTTACTTTCTTGGTTCATTTTTGTTTTGTCTTTGGCATATTCCCTAGTCAGAGACAAAGGATAATTTTGAAAGTATTGAATACCAAATTGTCTTTTAACTATTCAAAGAAAACTTTCTTTTCTAGTAATAACATTATTTGGAAAATGCAAAGAGATGAGTATAAAATCATAAAAATTCCAGTGTAGAGTGGCTTAGTTTTATATAAAGTTTCAAAATGTGGGGTAATGTTTGGTACACATGTATTTTAAAGAGAACATTTTAGTTTAGATATGACGGCATATTGTTTTAAAATTTGCTAAAATGAAGTTCATTCATTACATAATGTGACACTTTAATGTTTAATATATCACAACTCGGTTGAGATAATGTGTTCCTAAAATTATTGGCATGTTTGCTATCCCTAAACTAAAAGATTTTCTAAATATATTGATTGTTTTCCTGCCTACTCTGAATATGTAATGCACAGGATCAAAGAGAAAAGGAAATTTAGAAAAGTATATTCAGTTGAACAATATTGATGACGCAAGATTTCAACATTTGTGGAAATAACTAAAGTCATAATGAGTGGAGGAAATTATAGAACAAATAGCTTTCATCTAAACTCCTGCTTCAAGAATCTAGAAAAGCAACAGGAGAGATTATGTAAAGGCGCAAATTTCCGAAGATGAATGTCATTATATTGTATACCTAAAATGTACCAATGATTAGAATGAATAATCGATAATGCAAAATAGGAAGAAAAGTTCCAAAGGGTTAGGGGTAGTGGGAGGGGCAGGGGAAAGGAAAGAAGGAAAGGAAAAATGATGAGAAATGGGAAAAATGGAAATAAAGCCTTTGTAAATAGGGAAGGGTGGGCTAGGAATGAGGAAAAAATAAGAACCAAGATACATCATGTAAAGGTACAAGTTCCCAATGAGAAATGTAATTGTGTTGTATACCTAAAATGTACCAATAAAAGAATTTAAGAAAAAAAATAATCTAGAAAAGCAAAAGCAAAATTAACCCAAGGCCAGCAAATAAATGTATTAAAAAGACAAAGAAAAACCCTATACAATAAAATTTTTGAAATAAATAAGTGGTTCTTTGATAAAATTAGTAAATTTGTCAAATATCTAGCAAGAATAATGAAGAAAAATGTAAAGAAGACACAAATTCCCAGTATCCTATAAGAGGGGATATCACTATAGGTCTTGAAGACACCAAAATATGGCAAGCAATGCCACACATATTCACTTGACATCTCAGGTAAAAAGTACCAATTTCTCTATAAACACAAACTACCAAAACAGATTTTGGCAGAGGTAAAAAATTTTAATAGACTTGTCACTTTTAAGGAAAATTAAATTCCTAATAAAAATCTACCCCAAGTGAAATTTATAAATCCAGATATACTAAACAAAAACTTTTACCATATGCTCAAAGAATTAATAGCAATTCAATTTCTTCCACAACTCGAAGAAACATCTCCTAGTTCATTTATTCAGAACCTGATGTTCCTCAGTTATAAAATCTAATGACACAAAGGAAAAAATACAGATCAATAGTATTTATAAATATAAACCCAGATCCCTTAATCTCCCAGTAAAATATTTTTAAATAGAATTCAATATTATAAAAAGGAATGATGTACCATGAACAAGAGTGGTTTATTCTAAGGAATTCATGGTTGGGTCAAAATTAAACAATGAAATCCTCTATATTAACAAGATGAAGAAAAAAATGTGATCATATCAATTTATTCAGAAATTGGTACAAATTTCAACTAACAGTCATGCTAAAAATTCTCACAAGAACAGGCATAAAAAGAGAATTCCTCACCTTGATAAAGAGTAATTAAAACAACTCCAAGTAGCATTATACTGCAAAATTCTCAATACTCAACAGTAAAAGAACAAATAGTACAATTAAAATGAAGTAAAATGTTATCTTCATATGTGGGAATATACAAGCAAAATACAAAAAAAAGACATTTCAACAAAGACAATATAATTGTAGATATCAGGCACATGAACAAATGTTTGATCTGTCAGCAATTAGGATAATGAAAGTGAACAACCACAATGAGACATCAGAATGGCTAAACTTTGAAAAATAATTATGAGTAAATGCTAGTAAATAAGCTGAGAAAGTATATAATTCAGGTGAACCGGTAAAAATGTAAAATAATACAGCTGCCCTGGAATACTTTGACAGTTTCTTTTTTAAAAAAATCTATGAAAAACACAAAAACTAAAACTAAACATAAAATAACCATACAACTCAGCAATTGCATTCCTGAACTTTTGTTCTGGAGCTAGAAAAGTAAATGTTTTCACAAAAACTTGAAAACAAATATTTATTGCACCTCTATTCAGATAACAAGATAGAACAAAAAGCAAACAACCCAGATGTTACATACCAGCAAAATGTTTAAAACATCATGGAATATATACCCTATGATATTATGCAGCAATAAAGAGGAATAAATCACTGATATACTAACATGTATAGATTTCCAGATAATGAGTGGGGAAAGTCCATACCAACAGCTAGGTCCGATATGGGTTTTTTACAAAACTTCATTGAAATGACAAAATTACAGAATGGAGAACAGATTAACAATTTCCAAGAGTTTAGGGACTATTTCCAAATATTTGGATCAGTTTCTAAGAATTTGAAGATTTTTCAATTTCTACTGTTTTTTAGTTCTCAGAAGACATTTGTTATGATTTCAATTATTTTAAAAGTGTTGAGGCTTGTTTTGTGGACCAGTACACAGAATACTTTGGTATATATCTCAAGGGCACTTTTAAACATGTTTTCTGCTGCTCTTGTAGGCAGTGATTAGATCTGTTTGTGTGGTTTTCTGTACACTCTACTTTCTGTCTAGGTATTCTGTCAATTTTTTTTTTTTTTTTTTGGTACCGGGGTTCAAACTCCAGTCCTTGTGCTTGGGCTGCAGGTGGCGAAATTTTTGAGAAAAAGATATTGAAGTCCTCTACTTCAATAATGGTGAACTTATCTGATTTTTAAATTTCAATTCTATTAGTGTTTCTTTCAAGTATTTTTGAACACACACATTCAAAATTATTGTTACTCGTGGTAGATTGACCCTTTTATCATTTTTTGAAGTCTTCCTATTCTAGTAGTTTTCTCTGCTACAAAGTCTACTTTATGTCATTAATATAGCCACCCCTGTTTTCTTTTGATTAATGTTTCTATACTGTAACTTCTGCTTTGGCTTTATTTCAACTTCTGCTGTTGTTATATTTGACTAAATTTCCCACAGACAGTATATAGTTACATTTTGTTATTCTAAAAAGTTTGCCAGTTTCTGCCTATTGTTACATGTAAACTATTCATGTTTAAATTAATTTTTGATCTGTTAATGCTTTTTAGTTTTCATATTTTCATTTTTCATTTGTCTTTTATCATATTCTATCTTTTTATAATACCTATGCATTATTTAAACATTTTTTAGAATTCAACTTTTATTCATCCAGAATACTTTTAGTATAATATATCTCTTTATATTATTTTTTAGTAGTTCCTCAACATATTTTACATGGTTGTAATAAAAATTTACCAGTGTTGCCATTTTATCAATTTAGTTGAAGTATGTAAGTCTATTTTCTTTTAAATCATTTCACCTTATTCCATTTACAATATAATTTTATTTAGTATAATTAAAACGTTTTGAACCACATTGAGGAGTGTCATAATTTTTGTTCTGATCATCAAATATAATTTAGAAAATTCAAGAGAGGAAAGTCTAGTATATACAGTATACCCATATTCATGATTACCATGTACTTTCTTCCTTTCTAATGTTCCTAGATTCCTTCGTCATTCCTATGTTAAAAGAGCTTGCTAGAGTCATTGTTTTAGAGTAGGTCTGCTAGGAAAAATCTTGAGGGATATTTTCTCTGTACATAGGATTATTGCTGACATTTTTTTCTTTCAGCAATTGAAAAATACTGAGAGACTTTCTTCATTACCCTATAGATGTTAATAAAACATCTACTATTAGCAAGTATCATTTATCTCTTTTAGATTTCTTGGAGCATATCATATATTTAGCTTAGCTTAATTTTCTATGTATTTATTTTATGTGTGTGTCTTTTTCCAAATTTAGGTTTTGTTTATTTTTCAGTCATTATTCTCCGAAGCTCTTTTTAAATCCTGCCTTCTTTCTCACTCCCTCAGGACTCTAATATTTAACATTTGGTATCTATTAAGTATTTGTTGTATTCTCACAGATCCTTAAGACTTTTTTCTTTTTCCCCCAAATATATTTTCTCTTGTTTTCCACACTGCAGAATTTATCTTATTCTTTAAGTTCTTTTATTCTTTCCTTCTGTATCCATCCTCTCTGTTTTGGTGTGAGTACTTGTTTCCACCAAACACTTATATTTTGACAATTAAGCCCCACGGTGATTGTATTGAAAGTCAAGTTTTCTGGGAGGTCAATGCATCACAAGGACTGTGCCTTCAGGAACAGAATTAGTGCCCTTATGAAAGAGGCCCCAGGAACTGTTCACTCCTTCTGTCCAGTAATGACTCACTTAGAAGACATCAACTTGAAAGTGTAGAGCAAGATCTCACCAATACCAAATTTGCTAGTACATTGTTCTTAGACTTGTCAGGCTTCAGAACAATAAATGATATATTTATATTACTTATAAATTACTTGGTCTAATTGTTTTGTTATGGCTGACTAAATAGTCTAAGGAAACAACACATTTGAGCCTTATTTCAATTATCATTTTATAATTTAAAACTTTCCACTTGGTTTTTCGTTACACGTTTTTCTTTTCTGAAATTTAATTTCTTTTTTTTAAGTATCTTTGTAAGTACTCATGGAAAGATATTTTAAATCTTGACAACTAAGCCTAAAATCTTCATAATTTAAATGTTGGGATCCAAGATGGTATTTTTTTCATGTAGTTTGACATTGTTCTAGTTTTTGATATTATGACCTGTTTCTTATTGAAATCTGAATATTCAAGTACTATGAGATTCTTATTTAAACAACCTATTTCAGGTAGCTTCCTCTGCCACCTTTGTAACAAGGGAAGGAGGTTTCACCTAATAACTGTAAAGATATACACAGTATAAGTTCCCCTCACTACCTCTTTGATACTCAAAGGAATGCATCAAAGTCACTGCAGAGTTAGTGTGGCAATTCATATTTTTCATCAGCATTCCGCTAACCTCTGGCTGGGAACATCAGGAACCTTGTTCTGCTCCCCACTTTCCCTTGACCAACACCTCTAAGATAGAGATATAACCTCATTACCTCTGCAGTGGTGAAATTTCTGGCTTTCTTAGAGTCCTACTCTGAAACCAGTCCATTGTGTAGGGGAAAGTATACAATGTTACTTCCAGGTGTGGAATTACAGGTTCCCCATGTGGGCTCCAAACCACAGGGCTCATCACCACCTGTCAGGGAAATGTCTGGCTTTCTGTGAAACCACTTTACCAGAAAGGTTGGGGCATCTCACTCCAGACTGGCAATGAGGATATTGGCTCAGCCTTTGAAGACATGACTGGGAGTAATCCCCTCCCCCCTTTTTTTTCTGTTTGGAATAGATTGATTTTCCTCTAAACATTTTCCCTTTTTCTAGGGTGGTATTTTCTTGGTATATTGGTATAAAGATCAAGGTCTTTTTTTGGACTTTTTTGGTCTGTACTTATTGGTATTGCCTTACCATCACTTTACTGAGTTCCATGTTTGGTTTTAAGAGTGAAAAGGAAACACCAAGGGGCTCATTAATACGTCATTAAATTCATCCCGGCATCTCTAGTTGATCTAACTTCTTTTTTCCATATCTTGCAGAATCTTTCTATATTTTCCTAGACCCTTTAATTGTACTTCACAAAAGACATAGGGAAAAGTTCTAGTCGGTCATTCCAGAACTAGCCATTATTTAATTTTTCTGAAAGCTATCTGTGAATATGTATTGTTTTCTGTGAAGCTTTTATTCATTATTCTAAAAGGACAAGGTAAACGTCTGTCAGAAACATGCTGCATAATATCTGGTTATCAGCATTCAAAGCTACACAACTCAAAAGGCTACTGCAATACTTTGTAACTGTGTACTATACATTTCTGAATATTGCTTAAAGGCACTCACAGAGTTTCCATGTGTGAATGGGAGAAAGTGGAGTGAACTAAGCTGTGGTGTCCCCAGGCCTCTCCCACTTCATCCAGAATAGCTCAGCTTTTATCTATCTTCTGTTCTGGCCTTCAACGTAAAATTTTACCTGAAGAAGAAATTGGGATGATTTTTAAAAGTTCGAAAATAGCTTAAATTTCAACTTGTCTCAACTGAAGTTTTGTAAGGAAATTGGACCCTATACAATATGAGTTAAATGATGATTTTTCTCAGTTCTCACCAAAATGAGACATGGCTAGTAACATAGATGCATACGATGGTTCATTCATTACATAGAATGAATATCTTATGGCACTAGTGATTCTGTTTGTCAGAAAACTGAGGTAAGAAAGATTACAGCTATCATATATTACCAAGAGTTTTCCCAGGGGATGTGCCAAAGAACTAAGAGCTTAAGACAGGAACCAGTAATATTTCAAATAGGAAAGATAATTATACCACTTAATTTGAAAGAAAGAAATTCAACTTTGTTCTAAAAGATGAAATAGAAGCAGCTTTTGAGCATTTAATCAAATTATGCTCTGCCAATTACAAAGAAAAAAGTGACTGTATTAACTGTGCTAGGCGTCTATTTAAAACAGAGAATGAAATAATATCACTTATGACTGTCCTTTTAATTTCATGAAAATATTATTAACTAGTGTGTACAGAATGTGTTAAAATTGTAAGAATTTATTGTTAAAGCTTGAAAGCCTTAATAATAAAACTCAGAATACCCAATTTCCTTCTGCTTTAATGAAAGACATAATTTTTCATCTTTATTCTAGATCTCTTCTCATTTTCCCTCAGCCACTGTAGCTATGCCACTCGAGTTCACCTCTAGGGGGAGACAAGAGGCATGCCGAGTAGGCCATGGCACAAGGTTTGATGTCACAGCTATTGTGACCCAGAGGATGGTAAATGTAGCTTTCGTCCCTCCACCTTCCCCTTTGCTCCCAAAAAGTCAGGCACACCGTGTTGGCGACTGGGTGGGGATGTAGGTTACACTGACATGAGACATTCTAAACACAACTGCCACCATGCTCTTATCACTCAAAAACGTGAACGAACATTTGACAGAAAAAAGCGTATCAAATTAAGTGGAGTTAAAATGTCTGCTTCAGTGAGCTTGTCAACATTTTCTGAGTGAAGAAACACTGAAATTTACTCTGAAGGCTCCCTGCCACCATTAAAAATTTCTGTGAATTACCTAGTCTGAGGTTTAATACCGACAGCAAATTCTAGCATTTTCTCCAAATTAACAATGGCAAGGTCTGATTCTCAAGCTAGTTAAAGACTACAATGAGAAATCCATCATATTAGAATATTTTGACATATCGCCCAAATAGGCTTGAATTTTTGTTAATGGCCACTATTTTCTCTGAACCATATTTTATGATAATTATTATCACACATTACTTGTATATTCATGGATTTAACCCTCTTTCACTGTCTCTATTCCTCCTATATGCCCATTTACCCCACTTCTCAACATAGCTCCATTTCCCTTCCCTAATAGGCTCCCATCTACTTTCATGTTGTATATTTATTTTATTTTTTCTCTTTAAAGAAAAAAGTAAGGATTAAACCCAGGGCTTTTCCATTGAGCTACATTTCCAAGCATTTTTTTTTAAGACAGGGTCTTACTAAGTCACTAAGTTTCCCAAGCTAACCTGAAGTTTGTGGTCCTCCTGCCTCAGAATCCCATAGTGCTGAGATTGCAGGCATATGTCACCATACTTGTTTTTCTGAGACTGGATTATTTTACTTAATATATTGATCTCCAGTTCCATCCATTTTTTTCCAAATAACATGAATTCTTTATGACTGAATAATACTGTATTATTTATAACCATATATCACATATTCTTTATATCCAGTGATGGATATTTAGGTTTATTCCATAAATTATTTCTTGTGAATAGGGCTACAATAAACATGGGTGTATAGGTATCTCTTTCATATGCTGAATTTAATTTATTTGCATATATACCAAGAAATAATTATAGGATAGCACTATTTTTAGCTTTCTGACAAACTCCCATACTGATTTCTATTTTGGCAATCTAATTTACATTACCACCAACAGTGTAGAAGAGTTCCTTTTGCTCCATATGCTTGCCAGCAATTTTTTCATAATAGTCACTCTGAATAAGATGAGATGGTGTTTTATTTATGTTTCTCTAATGGCTAAAGGTGTTAAGCATTTTTCATATATTTATTGTTCATTTGTATTTCTTTTGAGAAGTATCCAGATCATTTGTTCATTTACTGATTAAATTATTTTATCTTTGGTGGTAGATTTTTGGAGTTATTTATGTGTTCTGGATATTAATCATGTTTCAAAATAGTAGCTGGAAAATATTTTTTCCCTTTCTGTAGACTGTCTGTTCACTCTCTTGCTTGTTTTGTTTGTTGTACTGAAGCATAAAGCTTAATTTTAAGTGTTCAAAATGCTGATTTTTATCAGAGGAAATGAACCTGCCTTACTTTGAGAAAAGTTTTTTTTAATCTTCAAGAAGCAAGACAAAAGCTATAGGATGTCATAAAAAGCCAATCAATGACTACATCACTCACTACAACTAGATTCACAGAAAATGTAAGAATATGCTTAACTGCAATAAAATATAAGTTTATGTAAAAAAGGTAAATTGTCAAAGACTAATTGACACTAAATATTTTGCCTTGTATCTGAACACGATCTCAAAGACACAGTAAACAAGCCCACAAAAAAGCAAAATGGCAATTCTTTGAGGCCTTTTCTAACAAACAACAAGAAAGACTTGGTAAGCCAGTATCTATTAGAAAATCATGGAGAAATAGAAACATCATGCAGCAAAGTAGGCAGGTACTCTGTACCCTATTTTTAAAACAGCACACAACAGGTAAGTTATAATCAAAGGTATTTTTTTCTCTCTTCTGTCAGTTCGTTTTGCATTTAGTCTCAGTGATATTTATGATTATGTTGAAGTACGCTGTGGCCAAAAAGCAAATATTTCTCTTGTGACAAAGTCATGGTTCTGAATCACTCTTTGCTTCCTGAAGTTTAATGCAGAACCATTTGTTTGGCCCACACCAATTATCCACAACTATCCAGCTTTGGAAAAACCCAAAAATTTTGGATTCATATTCTTTGAATTGGCAATAAGTTCTGAATGCTTTAAAATATAATTTTATTTTACTTTTCTCATTTGTTTTTGTTCTACTGATTAAACACATATTGAAAATAAACCTTATATAGCTTTGAATATTATAATTTTATAGCACAAGTAAAATCACAAAAAAATGGAAATTATGTTTTTTGTTAATAGCTTGGTCTTTTCTCTTTCCTCTAAACTTCAAATGGTGGTAAAAACTAAAAATAGATATAATGTCTTAATTCTATTACAGATAAAATGTTTTTTATTTTTTTAATGTTACCTCTTTATTAGAGATATCTATTTGTAGTATGATAAGGTTTATAATTGGTTATAATTATTTGGAATTTAAGCAATAGCTTATAGGAAACCTCAGGAATATAAAATGCAGTAGTACAAGAAACACAATAAAAATAAAAGATCAATTTTATAACCATACAAATTTGAGCTATTTCAAAAGGAGACATAGAGGAGAACTGGAGGTAATAAATTATTGGGTTAATGCTTTTCTTAGACTATAAATACTATACTATTCTTTAAAAGTTTAAAAAAATGAACTTAATGTACAAGTGTTACAGCTAGTGAATCATTATGATTTATAGAGAAACATTTTTCTAATATTACCAGTAAAGAATTAAATATATATTAAGAGATAAACCAAAAACAAGCATATATTGTACTACATAAACAAATAAATATCAGAATCCTACATTTAGAGTGAGAATTTTCCTGCTTGAGGTTTACTAAAGGAAAATAGAGTTAGAAAATAAAATTAAGTAATTGTGTTGTGTTTAGGCTATGGGGAAGAAATAAATAAAAAGCTAATTGGACAGAAGAGTAGCAAGAAATCAGAGAAACTGGATTTCCTTGTTGCTTCGGGTGCTTTGTTTCAATGAATTAGAAAGGTGTAAATTACACTCCAAATTGAAATTCAATCTACTAACATAAATAGGAAAAAACAAGTATGTCTCTATTTTTGCATTTTTATCCATGTAACATTCAGATATCTGACAAAAGGACCACCTGATGTCAGAGCTCTTTCAAACAAAACCCTTTTAAAAGCACATAGCTTTCAACAAAAGGAGAGTGGGACAGAGATGAAGTCTTGACGATGTCTGTTCTAAAATTGCGTTTAAAATAATTTTGAAAGAAGGTGAGATTTGTCGAAGGATTTGGGAGTTGTTAAGGAGCAGATAACTTGTGGATCAGACAGAAGTGAAAATGTTAAGAAACCTTGGAGCATGATTATGTCAGCAGTGATACCCCACTCAAAACAAATTTATGTTTTAGTTATGATTCAAAACAATCTTAACATCTGGAATTGTCTTCTAACTTGAAACCAAGATCTTGGACTAAGTGGCTAATGTCACTTTTAGCTTTTCTTTCCTCTGATTTAAATATGTATGTGAAGTGAAATATAATGAAAGAAACAGTAACTCTAATTTAAGGCCTGGAGTACATTTGGGAAATGCATTTGTTTATCTTCACCTAATAGGGTATTAAATTTTCTTGATATCCTAGGCTCATAATATAGTGACTTTTAAATGTAAAATGAAAAAAATGATGAAGATATACTCAAAGTCACTGTTAATTATCATAATTGTGCAAGTAACAGGAAGATATCATTTTACTTCAATTGTCTTAAAGACATTGGAATAAGAGATAATATCAAATATGGTAAAATTGGCTAGAATCAGAGACTTGTATTTAGTTCTGTTGGGAGCCTAGAATAGTAGAGCCAGCATGGAGAACCCACTGAAATTAATCAAACAAATCAAGGGTTACCATACCCTCCCTATCAACTAATCCACCCAGAATATTCACAACCCAAAGGAATATAATGCAAACCCAGATCATGTATCAAGATGCTCAATGAAGATGATTTATAGTGGCAGAAATTGGAATTTATCTCGGGGTTCATCACTATGAAAATTGGTGAAATGTCACAAATAAACACTGTTGATTAAAACACGGCATTTTACATGCAATTGGACAGATCTTACAAGGTACGTTGTCATGAGAAAGGTAAAAATAGATTGCCACATTATATGAAACTGCTTAGACATATGAAAAATACACTCAAAGATAAAAGGAGAGTAAATTTTTAAAATACAAAAAGACATGTTAAGCTCAATAAAATGATTCATTGTGACAAGAGGAAGGGGAGAGTAGAGTGTATTGATAAAAAAGACTATATATCAACAACAATAAATAGATAAAATGGAGTAATAATATACTGAGTTACAACTTGTCATTCTATATCTGAGATTAGATGAAATAAACAAAGAAAATTTAGCATATATGTAATTTGAAATTAGATGAATGACAAAAAAATACACTTTAAATTAAAATCAACACCTCCATGGGTTTTTTGTATACTGATCACTACATGCTCATTATGAACTGGCCATATAACATTCACCTTCAATGAATCATCTCCATTGCTGTTCATAGCAACCCAGTAAGGTAGTCACCTAATACTCAACTTATATTTGCATAGCTGATTTTTCAGTGGCTCATTTCTGCACAAAAGCAAATAATTTTGGGTTTTGTGTGTGTGTGTGTGCGTGTGTGCGTGTATGTGTGATAGAAGCAAGATTCAAACCCAGATCTTGACACTGAATTTCATCTGTTTCATCTCTATTATATGCACAGTCAAGCATCAGAAAAACGTGGTCTGCATTTGTTTTGTCCTCAGATTTGTTTAATCAGTTTTCATCCCCATTGCCCACCAGTGCTCTTAGTAACACTGAATATCGTTGCACTTTACCAAATCAGTTCACACTTGCTGCATTGGATAATGATGATCTTACTCTTTAAACACTTGAATGTCCCCCATCCTCCATCTATACTTTTTCTTCTGTGCAATTTTTTAAATGTTGGTGTTCTTCAGATAATTAATCTTAGTGGTATTATGGATGCCAAGATACTAATATACAAATTCTTTTAGATACAAAGTCCTTAGGGACTATTAACTTCTCCATGTGTTTACCTTGTAAGAATCTCAAACACACATGAACTTAAGTTGATACTTCTAAGTACTTTCGCTTCATCCAAAATGCTAAAACCAAGACTAATCTGTGTCTCTCTTTTTTTAATTGTCCATAATAAATTGACAAATCTTTCAGATTTTGCTCCAAAATATTTTTCTAAGCCATATGGCTTTTTGTTTTTTGTACCAGAGATCGAACTCAGGACCTTGTGCTTGCAAGGCAGGCACAGTGATGCTGAGCTAATTGTCCAGCCCACTTACAATATTTCTTATCTAAACCATCATAGTGGCCACTGGAGTGATCTATTTTTATTATTTTTTCCTTAACCTGATCCATTTGAAGTCATACTAATCTATCTATGTTATTGATGTGAAGAAACCTCTTCTAATCTCTCCAATTACTTTTTCATTCTCTATAGGATTATTTTAATATCTTTCTCAGAACTTAAATATTGTTCTGTGATATGATTCTTTAACTGTTCTTGTGCATCCTATTTTATCATTTAAGAATAGTGAAATAATACTTTCGGTACCTGGCTACTTAGTCCATTCTTTTTAATATTCTCTGACCAGAGGGCTGGGGATTTAGGACAGTGGCACTGTGCCTGCCTCACAAGTGCAAGGTCCTGAGTTTGATCCCCAGTACCAAGAAAGAAAGAAAGAAAGAAAGAAAGAAAGAAAGAAAGAAAGAGGAGCAAAAAAAATACACAGAATGTCAATATTAGGAACTAAAGAGTTGTCTTCTACCAGATCACTTGGATGTTAAAAGGAATTTTTTTTAAAGTAATATTTATCTTTAACTCAATAAGTCTACAATTTAGAGAAAAAAGACAAATACTTGGAAAGACCAAAATAATCAGTATTAACTTTATCAGAGACAAAAAAACTAAATAACCATAAAAACATCAAAAATTAAATTTATAATTTCAAAGTTTCAAGACAAATCAGGCTCAAAAGTTTCACTAAGAGATTTTATCACATAGTCAAGCAAGAAATAATAAATACCCCCTCCTTACATGACCTGATTTTTAGAGCAAAAGGAAAATGTCACAACTTCATTCAGAAACCCAGCATTTTTCTGGTAACAAAAACCTTACTAAAAAACAGTTATAAGACAGGAAACTATGAAATAATTTCCTACATATATGTAAACAATAAAAATCTTTAATAACAACAAATAATTTAATTCTGTGTAGGATTAAAACATCATGAACAAGTGAATTAATTTTAGGAATGAAAGGTTGGTTTAACATTGAATAATAAATCACATATTTCATCATAATAATAGGAGAAACAAATATTATCATTTCAGGAGATGCAGAAAAAGAATTTGACAAAAATTTGATATGAAATCACTACTAAAAAAAAACTATCACTACAATCAGGATTAGAAGAAAACTTTCCCAGTCTGGTAAAGGGTATTGTAATTGTGAAAGACAGCAGGATTTTTCTCATGAATTCTCACAGTGGCCAAGGATATCCCCTACAACTTTTATTTAGCATTCCACTGAAAGACCTAACCAGTACAATAATGAGGAAAAAATGATTAACAAAGAAGGAAACATATTTTAATTGGCATAGAAGAAATAAAACTTCTTGTAATTGAAGATGATATGATTGTATATAATCAAGGAAACTAAACAACAAACAAAAAAGACTAGATCTGATAAATGAGGTGGTCAGGGTTATGAGACACAAGATAAATATAAAAACCTAATTGTATTTATATATTTTATCAAAAAAACAAGTGGAAAATTAAAATGTTAAACTCTACTTTCAAATACATAAAATTATTATGTACTTAGAAAAAACAAATACATAAGCTACAAATTGCTGAGGAAAAACTAAAGTCTTATATAAACGGAGATGTGAACCACATTGATGTTCAAGAACACATTAATGTTAAGATGTTTACTTCACTTCAGGACTATCTGTGGAATCAAAGCAATTCCAATTAAAATTCTACTATAACTATATGAATTGAAAAGTTAATTCAAAAAGATTTTTGAAAATGCAAGGAAGAATAGCCAATATGATTTAAACGACAAAAGAAATTAATATAAAGAACTTTCTTTACATGATTTCAAGACTTATTATAAAGCTACACTAATTAAGAGAGTGAATAATAATCAATGAAACAGAATAATGTGTCCTGAATAAACACACACATATTTGGAAACATGATTTTCCACAAAGTGCTAAAATAAGTAAGGAAGAAAAATATTTTCAAGAAACATTAAATTATAAAAAGATAAGTAGTGAAATATTTGCAATAGTTATCTCTAAAAAAGATATATAAAACTTCAAAATTAAAAATAAAATTAAAATAACAAAAATTTAAATATTCATGTCACTGAACAAGATATTAAAAATTCATATGCATATCAGAAATGTGTATTATCATTGCAGAGAAATGAAACTTAAAATCACAATGACATACCAGCAGGCTTCCTCAATGTTGACAATACCACATGTTCCTAAGGATATAAAGCAAAATTTTGCTTCTCTTCACAGACTCTAAGTACAGTGATGAACATGACTGCTACCATCTTCCCCAGAATTAAGTTCATGAACTAAGGCATATATAATATATATGTATATATATATATATATATGTATAATATATATATGTATATATATATGTATATATATATGTATATATATGTGTATATATATGTATATATATGTGTATATATATATATCAAAGCTCATCAACTAAATGTCTAAAATAATTTAGTATGTACAGCAAAAAATCCAACTCTATCCAACTGCACACACTATTAAATTTCTTTATGAAAACAAAATCTTTATGAATATTATTTACTCAGAAAGGTGATGGTTTTGTTTCCCATTTGGTTAGTAGCCATAGATTTAGAAATATTTAACGTAGTTTTCCCCTACTGTTTTCAGAAATTTTTTCCTATATACTCAGAATTTATGAATTAAAACGTTTCAACATTAAACTCTGTTAGCTTGGATCAAAGAGATAATGGTTAGGAAAAATAAATGAGAAGCCTAAATTATAAGATATTCTTGAAGACACATAGCTTCATCATTTTTAGGTAGATAGTGTAACTTGAACTGTCCTAATCAAAACCACCTAATAGAAGTTCTGTGGTTGAACAGATTAGAATGATTCCCAATTAACATACCAAAGCACTCTCCAAAATCCTGTTGAGAGAAGCTTATGTGAAGGCATCCTTTCAAGTGAAAATACTATTTAAAAAATTTAATTTGTATCCTTAACTTAAATATTTTCATTTTGGAATTCTGATTCTTTTAGAAATCTTTTTTGAGAATGAAAAGCATAAAACAAAAGACAAACACACGTTTCTTAGGAATGCTTAAAAATATTAAATTAGTAAAAACAGAATTAACTAGGCTTAGTTGAAGTTTAAAAAAATTAAATGCAGGTAGTTATTAAGATGTCTAACATCTACAGTGATTCTAAAAGGTAGGTCTGAAAGTTGCCTCTTGGAGTTGAAAGAGAATTCATACAAATGACAAGTTTCAAGAATTGCCCTTCCAAGGGAAAATATTTGCAGTAGGGGACAGAGGAAAGCCTCTTTAATATTAGTTTCTTGAGTTGTTGGTAGCCAGAACCATCCCCTCTGCTGTTCCCTGTCACTTTTTGAGGTGTTTGAGCCAAACCCAAACTGCCTGCCTGTCCCAACAGCGGTGTTTTCTTATCAAAGAGCCATTGCCACAGCCTCTCAGTTGTATGCGGGGATTGAAAAAGCCTTTGAAATCGGTGCAGCCTCACTGCACAGCGAGTAATAAGCATTCGAGAAAACATGCAGCTCATTTGTTTAAAAGTTCATTCGCTTCAGTGTGATTTAGACAGATGTGAGGTGGGTTTTGCTGAGTGCTGCTCAGCCCCATGGCAAAGCAGAGCTAGGTCTCCTTTCAAAGACTTCCTCAGTCCCTGCCCATTGCTGAGCTTCTGCAACAATGGGGCTTTGAAAGGGGGAAAAAAAGGAAAAGAAAGAAAAAAAAAAAAAAGAAAGAGAAAAAGAGAAAGAGATGACACCAGTGGGAGAGGCTGACAGCTCAGTCCAAACTCAAACAGCCCTTCTGGTGTCCAGGACAGAGGTGCACGTCTGAAGGTAGGAAAGAGGTCTGGGTTCAGAACAGCCCATAGAATTAATTTAAAAGAATTTCTCCACCCATTTCCTGTAAAGGCAGCAGCAGCAGCTCTGGTAAAATACTTCCCAGATCACAGGACAGCTAGCATGTAGATTCTGCAGTATTTCTAGAGAATAATATTTCAGGGAAATAAATCTAAGAAATAATAGATTCTGGGGTTATTTTCTACCAGCTACAAATAATAAATAAAAGCCATCCATGTTTTTCATTGAATAGGGAATCCAAACAATCAACACACATTACTAATGACAGTTTGTTTCCTCCAGAAACAATGCTGTTTAGAAGGAGCCCTGTGTTTATTACTCATGATGCCTGCAGAGTAACAGTCATTTTGAGATGTGAAGCATTCGGTACAATCAAGATATGTTTGCGCTAGGTTATGCGGACATATTGATAGGGTTGAAGTATGATCCTAATTCCACAAGCAAATGGATCTATTGTTATGATCTTGCTGAGAGCTTAGAAATTGCTTTTATATTTAAAACCTTATTTTGAGAGCTGTCAGGCTCCTGATAATACAAATCCAGTTAAAGTATGCCAGAGATTTTTGAAGTAAATCTGAAAAGGCAGGTACACAGGATAAAACATAATGTTTTTAAGTGGGATGTATTTAAAAACACATTTCCAGGTCAGCCTTTTAAAGCACACCAAATGTGTCTCTACAATTAGAAAAATCATGCAATTTAACTGCTTATAAACTAAAATAAAACTTCAAAGAAATAAGAAGGCTAATTTGAAATGTAGCAAAGGGAAGACAATAATTTAATTAGAACTGAATTTGTTACACTCCTAAAATTAAACAGTTGTGTGATAATTTGACTGTGGCTAAACCCATTGAAAATTTAGTCATTCACTGAGATGCTTTATGAATGGATAGAATCAGAAGGTAACTTGAAGACTTCATGAAATAATCTGCAAATTAGCTCTGTAGAATGATAAGGCTATGAATATAGTATATAGGACAAGAGGCCTGGAGTTGAACAAACAGTTTGAATCCTGTCTGGGTTGCCTTTTATCTAAATGACCTTGGGCAAGAAGTGACGGTCTGTGGGATGATTTGCTCAGAAAGCCAACTCTGCCAGGGAGACTAGCATCAGGCTGTTTATGAAGACATAGTCTTGGGACAAACCCTTATAAAAAATAAAGGGAAGAGGTAAGAATAAGTAGAAGAAAAAGTCACCTTGTGACGTCTGACAAAAACAAAACAAACAAAGACCCAAATGAGCACACACAGAGCTATTCAGGAATGTCCAGGCCTCTATACTCCCTCTATCAGTTACTGGATAGGACCACAGGGGAAAGGAGGGTAAGCTTGAGTGAGGAGCTCTTCTCAGCTGAGAAAGTCCTTGAGGGTATCTGAGTTGAAGGCAGCTGCCCACTGCTAGAACTCCCAAGAGTAGGGGATACAGGCTGTGCAATGTCCAACACTGTAGTGAACACACACACAAACACACACACATAGTTCCTTACAAGATGGAGAGAACAGTACCTACAACTCATAGGTTTGTCCTATGGAAAGGTGCCTAATAAATGGTTACAATCAATACAGCTTTCAAAATGGACATCATTATGTGATCAGCAGACTAGAAAATCATCCTACAATTAATTACATAAAATAATAGAAATATGTTAGTTAATAAAATACTTTGAGTATGTACTATATATGTATAATATGTATTATATACAATTAATTGGAAATTATTAGTATTTATCATTTACAAATATTCCAAAAAGGAACTAAGCAATAAGGGATTAGAATCTCAGGACTTCTAAATGGATTAGATTCACTTTGTTTGTGATAGGGGAAATACAGCTAAGGCCCAGCTGTGAGTAGTTCACATATGCAGGCTGATGCTTAATCTGTAGTAGTACTGTTTGATATGCATAAAGTTTCTTTTCCCATGCTGTCAAATGTTAGAGCATACACAATGGCTATTGTACCCATGCAGAACTGTTGTTCCTTAACTTTTATTAAATCAAACACATAATTTCATCAATCTTTTTGTGAACCATACCAATACTTCATGGTGCCTTTATATACCCCAAACCAAGTAGTAATGCATTTTGTTTCTATCCATAGATTAATGGTCCACTGATATTTGCTGTTTGTTTTACTGCACTGCTAAAAAACTGACTTATTTTTTAATGGTACCATTGTTTCATATGTAGGCTTTATTTGTGTTTTTCTGAGTGTCAGATATAACACTGTGAAAACAAACTATATGTACTGTGCCTTTTCTTCTGTTTTTTTCTTTCTTATTAGAATTTAAGATTTAAATAAAATATATTGAGACAATATCCTCTACAGACTATATATTAGCAACGTTTTCTCCCAATGCTTCAGTTGGATAGTATTTTTAAGTCTGTGGGAGTGTGAAACCTTTAAGTTTCATTTTAGACTACAGCAAACACCACTTAAAAACGTGAATCCACAAAATAAAAACATGTTTCCAGAAAGATTTTATCTTTTATAGATTCTGAGCAAAAGGCTAGAGTTTTGACTAATTCATATATTTCTTGGAACTCTAGTGAATTTTTAAAAATCATATTAATTTTTAAATGAAATGAATGATTTTACATATTCTATATTTTTCATCAATGATATGTTTCAGCTTATTACATTCAGGGAAAAGCAAAATTATTAGTGATAGCTATGATAATTGTATGTAGTTAAGTTTGCCACACAATTCATTGTGTAGAATAAATTGCTGACAATGAAAAGTTTCTTCTGCTGGTTTGTAGATCCAAATAAAAATGATTTTTTTTGTTATTTTGTAGTGTGTCAAGAACTGATGGTTTTTTGGATAGTCAAAGATATTTAGGTTTATTTGACTATTGGTATTTTCTGTTGCCTCACGTGAAGTTTACACCATTATTTTATCTTGACTAAACTAAATAATTTTATAGCTGTATTGGAATAAAATAAAAATGCTTTTCAGTTTGATCATTATTAAAATAAATCTACATTATATGATCAAAGCAATTATACTAAAGATGAGTCCATCTTAAATGTCAAATTTTAATAGTAAAGATCATTTGTAGGTGGAGGAATAGTTGATTTATTTCCAATATAAGAGGGAAAGGGAAGAAAAATGATCACAAGATGAAAAGATTTTGAGAAAATATACATTTAAAATAAAGATATATGAAAAAGACAGGAACCATGAGATTCTGTTGAAGTAAATAAGGACCAGCATTTCATACTGATATAGGGGAAAGAGATGTAACTCCCAAACCTGCTAGATATCCAAAATGTGAGTTCATATTCTCTAAAATTGAAGAATGAATTCTAGGAACACCGGAGGTTAAGAGTGGGAAAAATTTATTGAAAGAAAGCTTCTGCCAAAGAGAGACAGAAGGGGGACCAGAAAATGGGTTGCCCAGGGCCCTATTTCTCAGGGGTTTTTATGGAGCAAAGGCAAGAAGTCAGGTGGGTTCAAGGTGGGACAGAACTATAAGACCCAATGGAAATTACAAGGTGGGCATGAGGTGGGGCAAAACCATGACCAACCAATAAGATTACAAGTATGGTCACCCAGACAATGGGGTCAAATGGGAAAACAAGTCACACCCAAGGAATTTCCCATTTAGAATATCAATCACTGCCATCTATCTGTAGGGGAAGTAATAGGTCTTTTCTTTTTTTATATACTAACCAGTGAATGTGCCTTAATTGTTCTCCTTGTTGGCTCCTCCTCAATGGCTGGCTCCTTAAGGATTGGCACCTTGAGCACTGGTGCCTGAAGGCAGCCCTTTCTAACTGCCTACAAGATAATTTAAGTAACTTACCTAACTACAATAATTCTACAAACTCAAATGAGGCATCTGTTTTAAACCACACCTTGCCTACATAATTCACATGCATTTGGACATGTTAGAGTTATAATATTACAGTTGTGAAGCAGGTCTTTAAAAGGAAAAGAATCTCATTCTCTCTTTCAGATGGGCTGAGAAACTAAGTGATATTTCTTAGGTAACACAATTGGGAGATTTAGCACCATCATCTTAATCTACTGACATTTAATTATTAGGTATTCCAAAGCCCCCACAGAACAAGCTCCCTCCCCCTTCTCTCTGTTCTCCTCCCTTAAGGCGAACAGGGACTTTCTACATAACTAAGGCTTGACCCCTCCTAGTTGATGACCTCCTGGAGCTTGTCACTTCATCCCACCAAATGTCCCCACAAGACAGGGACTTCCTGGAGCTTGCCACTCCATCCCACCAGCTATTCCCATGAGATAGGGACTTCCTGGAGCCTGTTTCTCCGTCCCCCAGCCAGAATTTGTTGCTATATGCCCTAACCACAATCACCCACCCCCATCAAAGGACAACATGCTCTCCCACATGCAAGGACCCTATATAAGCTTCCAGGTCAGCTCATGCGATGGCTGGTCTCCCTTTTGTGAGTCAGTCCCAACAGGTTTTCCCCAATAAAGGCTTACTTGAACATTGGTGTGCCCCTCCTTTTCAGCAACCTTTTCGTGCTGGTGCCAAAATCCAGGAGTTATCGGGACCTGTGGGCTCGTCCCAATGGGTCCCAGAGCTGCACTCCCGATCGCCCCTTCCCTGACCTGCAGCTGCCGGACCGGGGCACACCTCTGGGGCTTTCAGTCCTTTGCCATTTCTGATGCCGCATTCAACACTGGCCTGATTCAACGGGTGAGTCAAGGGTCTCTATGTCGGGTCTCCTGTCTGTTGGGCTCCTGGAGCCCCATGGAAATCCTAGCGCTAGGTCAGGAGCACCCCCAGCCTTTTGGAAAGGCTGAACCCTCGCCACCTTGGAGATGTCTGACTGGTGAAAGGTTCACCTCTGGGCTCCTAGCCCTCATCTCTGGAGAGCAGTTAAGGAACGAGGACGCTCCTTCCCTACCCCCTTCTCCTCACCCAGCCAGACCCCCCTAGTCATAACCTCCCACTGCTGCCCAACGTGGTAGACCCGATAGTCTGGGATACCTCCTCCCCCTCAGTCAGTGCTCACCATACCCCAACCGTATCACCCTCCAAGATCCCTCTCAGTTCCCGAACCAGCCCCAATACCCCTTATCGCAGACCCACCAATGGGGCCTGAAACCTATTATCACCTGCCTTTTAGCCTACGGACTCCTCAGACCCACACACTCCCCCTACAACACTCCCATCTTCCTGTAGGGGACAGGGAAAGGGGACGTTACCAGAACCTCTGCAGTGAGTCCTGGTCTCCTGCGAGCCACGGCAGCACACGGCGAATTACAGGAAAGGTAGAAAAATGAGACTGAGAAGAAGCTGAGCTTTGGGTCTGATCAGTGCTGCTCTGGGCAGCAAAGACAAAGCCCCCAGCTTACCACACCTTTTATTCAGTACATCGGGAGAAACAAATGTAACAAATGACTTGCAGAGAGTTCAATAGTTCACATTGGGATAAACAAGGTGTAACGGAAGGTTTGCAGAGAGTTCAGTACGTCTCCGGCAAACAAGATGTTAATCAGTCCAAGAACAATGAGGAACTGAGCAGATGTTTGTTCTCCCAGGATGTTTCTAGTCCTGGAGAATCACAGCATCACTGGATCCCTGAAGTCTCAGTTGTGACTGGAGGCCAAACTGGAGTTATTCTGTAGCTGGGCTGTAGGCAAGAGAACTAGGCTAACCAAATGATTTATCCCTAGAATTATGTAGCATTGCTCCCAACATCTTCCCGGTAAAAAAAAAGCCAGATGGTCCCTATAGATTAGTCCAAGACCTCTGCGTTATCAGTGTGGTAGTCTTGCCCATTCACCCAGTAGTCCCTAACCCCTACACCTTGCTGTCTCAAATTCCCCCGGGAACCAGCCATTTCATTGTCTTAGATTTAAAAGATCCCTTCTTTACCATCCCTTTACACCCTGAGAGCCAAAACCTTTTTGCCTTCACCTGGACTGACCCAGACACCGGTCATTCCCAGCAGCTAACCTGGACTGTTTTGCCTCAGGGATTCCGAGATAGCCCTCATTTTTTTGGAGACGCCCTCACCTTTGATCCTACATCCCTCTCCCTGACTCCCAGCTCTGTCCTCCAGTATGTTGATGATCTCCTCCTCTGTAGCACCTCTCTCAAAATCTCATGTCAACACACAGTAATTCTCCTCAATTTCCTGGCCAGGCAAGGGTATCAGGTCTCCCTCACCAAGGCTCAGCTTTCCACCCCTGAGGTCACTTACTTGGGAATTTCCCTCACCCCTACCGAGCGAAAAAATGTGGACCAATACAGCCTCATTTCTTCCCTTACCCCACCCCCTCACCTCTAAGCCCGATATCCTCTCCTTTCTGAGGTTGGCGGGATACTTAACGGGTTTGGATTCCCAATTTCGGTGTTCTAGCCAAGCCCCTTTATGAAGCTGCTAAGGGGGACCTTAAGGAACCCCTAGATCCCTCTATTAATATTACCCCAGCCTTCAGAGCCCTATTGTCAGCCTTCCTGTCAGCCCCTGCCCTTGCCCTTCCCGATCTTACCTGACCCTTCCTCCTGTATATGACAGAAAAACAGGGCATAGGGGTCAGAGTCTTGGGACAACAAAAGGAACCTACATTCATGCCAGTCACTTTCCTTTCCAAAGAATTAGACCACACAGTCAGGGGATGGCCAACCTGCCTCCAGGGGCTGGCTGCGGCAGCCGTGCTGGCCCAGGAGAGCCACAAGCTCACTTTTGGCCAAAACACAACCATTCTATCCCCTCACCACCTAAAGAGACCTACTCTTGCACAGGGCCACCCAACATCTCTTGCCCTCCAGACTCCAACTCTTTCACCTTATGTTCATTGAGTCCCCAGAGTTCTCAATAAGTAACTGCTCCTCCCTCAACCCTGCCACTCTCACACCTATTCCCAACATACTGCTCTCCCACTCCTGTACAGAAGCCCTAGATATTTTAGCCCCCCACTTCCTACGTATTCTGCCTGAGCCCATTTCTGAGCCAGAGGAGACCTGGTTCATAGATGGCAGCTCCTCTCTCACCCCTGAGGGAAACTGAGTTGAAGACTATGCCATAGTCTCCCCGAGCTCAGTTGATGAGTCCAGCCCTCTTCCCCCGGGCATCTCCTCCCAGAAGACAGAGCTCATTGCCCTCACCGATGCCCTCGCCCTAGCACAGGGAACGACCATCAACATTTACACTGATTCCAAGTATGTATACCACATCCTTCACTCCCATGTAGCCATCTGGAAAGTGCGTGGTTTTCTCTCCACTAAAGGGTTCCACATAGCCAATGCCCCCCTTATCCTCCACCTACTTGAGGTGTCCCAGTTACCTGCTAGAGCCACTGTCATCCACTGCAAGGGACATTGAGCCAGTGAGGACCCCATCTCATAGGATAATAACAAAGCTGATCTTGAGGCTAAGCGGGCTGCTCTCCAGCCCTCCTCAACTCCCCAGCTCTTGGCTATTCCTCCCCTTCTCCCAAAATATTCCCCAAAGGTAAGAGACGCACTTTTTCAAACAGGTGCCTCCTCTCAAGGGGACTGGCTTCTCACTCAGGGCAGATGCATTCTCCCCCAAGATTAACCCCACAACATACTTTCCACAATTCACCAAGCCCTACACATAGGAACCAAGTCATTACACCACCTTCTTAGACCCCTCCTAACCTGCCCAAACCTTCTCTCTCTCTTACAAAAAAATCACCAAGTCATACCCAATTTGCTCGGTCATCTCTCCTCAAGGGGGACTCCACCCCCCCTCTACCCCTACTCATCAGGCCAGGGGATATGTCCTGGGAGAGGATTGGCAAATTGACTTCACCCACATGCCACCCCATAAATGGACCAAATACCTTCTCACCATAGTAGACACCTTCTTGGGCTGGGTAGAAGCTTTCCTCACCACCTCTGAAACCATGGCAGAGGTGGTCGAAGTCCTCCTATCAGAAATCATCCCTCGCTTTGGGCTCCCCAGATCCCTACAGTCAGATAATGGCCCAGCTTTTATTTCAAAAATCACCCAACAGGTGGCTGAGGGCCTCGGTATCTCCCAGAAACTTCACATCCCCTACTGGCCCCAATCTTCAGGAAAGGTAAAAAAGGCTAACAGCATCATCAAAGCCCACCTTACTAAATTAACTCTAGAGCTTCAACAGCCCTGGACTGCCCTTCTCCCCATCGCTCTTGCTCGCATCCATATTACTCTTCACAGCCCCACCTTTCTCAGTCCATTTGAGGTAATGTATGGTAGGCCATTCCTCCTAGGTAATCTTCCTTTCACAACTCCCCCTCTGGGTGATTATGTGTCTGCTCTGAAACTGGTTTGAAGTCTCCTAAGAGAACCTGCAGACTCCTGTCTTCCTAAACCTCTCCCTATCCCTCCTTTCTCATTTTCCCTCACCCCTGGTGACTGTGTCCTTCTAAAAACCCTATACCCTACTGACCTCTCCCCCCACTGGATAGGCCCTTTACAGGTCCTTTTGACCACTCCCACAGTGGTTAAACTCCAAGAAAAGGTCTCCTGGTTCCATGTTTCCAAGCTCAAAAAGACCAAGCCCCCTCAGCTTGATCCACCCCCTACCCCACCACCACCACCACCTTTTCTTGTTCTGCTCTAGGACCTACCTGGCTCAAGCTGACTAGGATTACAGAACACCCTTCTCCCATGGCCAAAATTTCACAATAGGTCATCATACATGAAGCTGAGTAACTGTGCCTCTTTATTGACTATATCTTTCCCTGCCTTATTTGTTTTGATATTAATTCTGTGTGCCCTTTCGATAATTGGTATTGGCCTGAAAGCTGCTACACCTAGTTATTGGAATAAAAAGAAAAATGCTGTCTTTTTATGTGTTATATAGGTGCTCAGGGCTTCCTTTTTATCCTGCTTAGAGTAGGCTTTTTCCACCCTCTCCTACTGTTCTTCCTCCTATGTCCACTACCCCTTCCAGCCACCGATCATTGGACCTTTGAGTTATATGTCTATAAGCCAGGGATGACAGGTTCGATGCCCAAAAACGCTTGATTAAAGTGGTGAGATGGGAACCTGAAGGGCACCCCCTCTTGATTACTGTTGATGGCTGCCCCTGTCAAGACTATGGCTGGCCAGGGATCATTGATTGTGGGGGAGTGTCACATGAATGAAGCTGATGTTCTCAACAAGATCTGAATTCCTTGCCTCGGTGGGTTGGTCTTTATGTTTGCTCTTGACCCTTTGGCCCAACAGCCTAAGATAAAGAGCAAATTGGTCACCTCTCCCAATTATCAGTCGTGTCCTCAAGGACAGTGCTATCTTTTAAAATTCACCATTCCAGATCCATGGGCCCCAAAATTGTTACAGGGTCAAACTGTTTCAGTACAACAATGCAAGTTTAAAAAACAATTTTCCTCCTCCAAGGACCTCCTGACTCCTATTTCAAATGGTCCTCATTAGGTGCTCTATATCCAAAAGACCTGGACCATTCTCCAACCATAGCTTGGCGACAGTCCCCAGATTAAAGAGATTGAACGGATCAGACATAACAAAACCTCCTATATGGGAATTGATGTGGTCCAAATTATAAATAACACCCATAGGGTGCTCTTGGAGGTCAACTGAGCACTAGCCTTTGACTGCTGGATTTGTGCTCCCTTCAGCCAACTCGCTTATCAAGCACTGATAAGTCAACAGGACCCTTAACTCCACCTCCAAACTGGCCCTCCACCTGTTGCCAGAATCCTGGCTAGTTGTAGGAAATAGCTCCTGCATCTTGGGCTCCTCCACTCAAAACATTCCTGATTTTTGCTCCTCTATCTTAACCCCAACTTCAAATCTTAGCACCCCCATGGGAACTTTCTTCATCTGTGCACAAGGGATATATTGTGTTTTTCCCCCAAGACTGACACCTTCTGTGCCCTGGGTATCTTAATCCCAGATCTCAATGTCTACTCCCCCCCCGGCCGTGTCTCACCTGACCCCCCCCCAAATGGCTAAAACCTGGATACGAAGAGACCCCTTCACCCTTCCCATCCTGGCAGGGCTAGCTATCACAGGCAGCCTAACCCTTGGTGGGGCAGCCCTAGGACTGGGACAACAGCAGTATCTGTCCCTGGGCCAAGACATCCAAAGGGGACTTGACAAGGTGAGAATGTCAATCCTCACCCTTCAGGGCCAAATCGATTCCTTGGACGATGTCATTCTGCAGAATAGGCATGCCCTGGATCTTTTAACAACAAAATATGGAGGAACCTGCCTCTTCTTAGGGGAGAAATGCTGCTATTATGCCAACCAGTCGGGGGTGGTCAGAGAGTCCATGGATAGACTCAAAGATCACCTCAAGGGTATGGAATCAAAATATGGGATTCGAGAATCAGAGTCCTGGTGGAGTTGGACCACTGCAGGCTGGAGACCCTGGATGGGAGCACTTATGGGACCTCTGGTAACTCTCTGCCTAATCCTGGCTATCGGCCCATGCTTATTTTGCTGTTTTCAAAATTTCCTTCAGGAAAGATTCAGGGCTTTTACCAACCAGACAGTCCATAAACTTCTCCTAGCTGACTCTAAAAGAGTCCCCACCAGCCCTGACCTGGCCTTTTCACCAGCCTGAGGACCTATTCGTCCAGCTGACAAGAAACACATGACTCAAGCTTGGTTGCACTCATGATTCCTTTACTTTATTTCCCACCTGCAACATGACTTACATTGGTTCCACCCACAGGATGGATCAATAGAGGGGATCTTGCAACGGGTAACTGACCACTTTTATCATGGAACCCTCCAAGACTTCTCCCCTGAGGAAATTTCCCTCCATACTTTCCTCTTTATTTGCTGGTTATCTCTACCCACTTCACTTCCTCCATGTCTGTAAGGCCCCTCTGCCCCCAAACCCTGGGGACCCAGTTCTTCTCCCATGTTGCCCGACAGTCCCTCCCGGGAAAAGTCCAAGACCTTGTCTGCTGCCTCACTTACCCGAAAAAGACCTGCCCCTTCAGCACCCCCTATAAAAGTTCCTCCCCTGATTCCACCTGGCACTGAAGGGGAGATTTAGCTCTCCTCCCTGGATATCGCCAACCCATTAGACCCACCCACCGGCATAAGGGACTCCTTAACTACTTCTGGTTTCCCCTCGAGTTCCATACCTGATTCTTAGCCCATCTTTTCTGCCACCTTCTGACTTTCCCTCAAACCCCAAGCCAGACATGCCTCCTGAGTACTATGTTGGAAGGATTTTGCAAATAATAATTTTCTTTGACTTCTACAAAAAATTCTGCTTCCCCCTTTTTGTCACTGATACTTTCTAAGAGAAACTTACCAAAATCTTTCCTTGCTACCTCAGGCCCTCATGGAGGTCCTGCTGCCCAAAGTCCTTTTACCCTCCTCTCATCACCCCTCTCTCCCTGCTAGATCTGGCCACCATGGCAATTGTCACTGCTCCCAAAGAACTGGTGCTCTGACAATTCCACGCCTACCAAAAATGGCAACATCAGGGCCAGGGATTTAGCTCAGTGGTTTCGCCACCTGCTACACAAGGGCAAAGACCCGAGTTCGATCCCCGGTACCAAAAAAAAAAAGAAAAAATGTTAATTAGGGCCGGGGATTTAGCTCAGTGGTTCCGGCACCTGCCTCGAAGCGCAAGGACCTGAGTTTGATCCCCGTACCAAAAAAAAAAAAAAAAAAAATGGCAACATCAACAGAGACGTGGTCAACAGAAGCGCTACAGGAGCATCCGTGCCGTGTCCTATCAACTTCCCTGACAACTCCCCATTCCCACAAAACTTCATTCCTGATCAGCAGGAAGTAGATACAGAAGAAAAGATCGTTGTCCCAATTCCATAATGAATTAAAGGCTGGGATTTTACGTATTCCAAAGCCCCCACAGAACAACCTCCCTCCCCCTTCTCCCTGTCCTCCTCCCTTAAGGCAAACAGGGACTTTCTACACAACTAAGGCTTGACCCCTCCTAGTTGATGACCTCTTGGAGCTTGTCACTCTGTCCCACCAAATGTCCTCACAAGACAGGGACTTCCTGGAGCTTGTCACTTCATCCCACCAGATACTCCCATGAAATAGGCACTTCCTGAAGCCTGTTTTCTCCATTCCCCAGCCAGAATTTGTTGCTATATGCCCTAACCACAATCACCCACCCCCATCAAAGGACCACGTGCTCTCCCATATGCAAAAACCCCATATAAGCCTCCAGCTCAGCTCATGCGATGGCTGGTCTCCCTTTTGTGAGTCAGTCCCGGAAGATTGCCCCCAATAAAGGCTTACATGAACATTGGTGTGCCCCTTCTTTTCAGTGACCCTTTCATTAGGGATACACATTTTGTTCAGTATTTGAGTTTTATTATTATGAATACTTTGTATCTAGAATTTAAATGTGGTATTTTCTTATGTTTATCTTATGTAAGACATCATTAAATTCTTTCTTGTAGTATGCTCATTTGACTTGCCCAGGTCCTAATTTAGCTAAGCACATTAAGAATGAATTCAAAAAATAATTAGAAGGATTTACAAGATGTTTGAGAATATTAGAAAATAACACACCAAAAGTATCTGTAAGAAGAGTATTAGAAAGATACAGCAATGGAAGATTTAAATAAAGGTTGTATTTTTCAGTTATGACAAGTCCAACCAATCAGGAGGTGGCTAACATTGAAAAGACAGTTTATAACTCCCAGTTGCCAAGTGCTACCATGAGTCAAGAGGCAGAGGGAGGAAACATATCCTGTCATGGGATTTCAAGTATTGATTTAAAAAGGCAAAGTCAAAGTAATCATAATAGCTAGATCTATGTCTTAAATCTTACAAATAAATTATAGAGAATTCTTTGTTATTAATAAATCCTAAATTAGATTAGAAAATACAGTACAATAATTTTAAAATATTGAGTTGGGGAAGAAACACAAATTTAATTTTGGCCTTTAGAATCTTTAACTGTCAAATATTCAAATCCATGTACTTTTTCATTTATAATTTCTCCATGTACTTTTTCATTTATAAATATGATCATCATTATTCATTTTCTGAAAGTATATGAATAATTTAAAATATTGGTTTTTGTTTCTTAAAAAAACATTATAAATTTCCAGTTAAAATAAATATGATTAATTTCAAATAAAAAATTACCTATATCTATGGCCTCTTGTCTCTTTAAAAGAAATACTTTATTGATGTTGATAAATGACTGTGGATAGTTCAACTACCATTATTTCCAGCATCTATGTTATTCTAGCTACAGTATAATCTAGAATATTAAAATTTTAAAATTATTTCATTTATATTTATGTCATAACAGAACTTTAATGAATAACTGGTATCAGATTATTTTTATCACAAAAAGTGAAATACATTGAACTAGGCATTCCAGCCTCCCAAATGAACTTTCTTAGAGTGAGCACAGTAAATATCTGATTAACTCCATTTCTTATGGTCAGTCTCAGAGGCTTTGTTAATGTCTCTATCTTTTAAAACCATAATGGTTATACGAAAGCTTAGATATCCTTTCTCTGGATCAGGGTCAGCTCCTTCCTTCCACAGAAGACTGCATCTGATTTAAATGAAGAGGAAAGTGTGAATTTCTCCAAATATCAGTGAAATGTATATTATTAACAATTTTACATGAGACTTAATGTGTTATTGTATTAATCTAGATGAAATTTTCATTGTCTCTAAAACTTAGAAAAAAGGCATATGTGATTTCCAAATATTGCTAAATTAAGAGATGTCTTTGTCTCAGTCAGTCCATTACTTCAATATTACTTTTTCTTTCTTTGTCACAGTTATAATATCTAGATTGCTTAAAATCCAAATGATAAAAAATACTTTCATAGGCCCAGTTTCTGAAGAGTTTAATATAATATTCTCTTAAGATATCTAATTGTGATATAATATTCCCACAACCTTGAATTTGTTTCTGGAATGAACACTGTCATCATAGCAGGAATTACAATATCTGAATAGGTACAAAGAGATTCTGGTACAGAAAGAGTCTCAGATATTTGATAAACAATTTGTCTTTTTTATGTCATGAATAGCATTTTTGTAGAAATTTGATTTCTTAATCATGGGGCATTTTCCTAGCCATTTTAAGATGTGATGTTTGACTTCATGAAAAAATTTAAAATAGTCCAATGATACATGCTACCAAAACAAATCCCCATTGTCACAACTGGCAGAGATCTATCCCCATTAACCTGAGTTAATGAAATTTCTTCAGGAAAACACTTTCTTCAGCTATACTTATATTGGATGATGCAAAGGACTAAAAGATCTTAACACAGCAGAATTTAATTCTCAATACTGTTTCTAAAGTTTGATAATAAAGCCCATAGTTCATCGTGTAATTGAAATTCTGGAAGACTTCACTTCAGAGACTGTAAAAAAATTTATAAGCACAACTAATTAAGAAATTAGCTCTCAGAATTAACTGATTTTGAATTTGCAATGCCCTTTTTTATTCCACATAATGGTTCTTGTTAAATCGCAAATGGTATTTAACCACTGTTTTATACTATTCAATATCTTAGTAGCAATTAAGGCAGATTACAATGCAAATAAAATCAGTTTGAGGTATTAAATTAGGAGCAACCCTTTGCTTCAGAATCAAGTAGATGAGGAAGTTCCTGGCTGCCTGACAAGTCTCCATATAAAACTAAATATGCAAAACTAGATTGAGAGATTTTGCATTTTGGATCTGTAGTCAGTGGCAATTCAGGAATATTTAGCACTAATGAAGAGCATCAGAGCAGTTCAAGCTAATTAGCATTTATCCTTCCTCCTTCACTGAGTCCTTCTATCATGCTTCATTCAACGTTAAGTCTAAGCATGTCCTATTAGGAATAAAAGTGGGGTCTGAATTACCTATCCTTGGGAAAAATTGGCAGCTGAGCACCAGCTTTCCACATTCATTTGTCAACATCATCAGTGCATTCACAAGGGCACCCTATTTTTTTTTCTGTTTATAAAGATATATCCTTAGTTTTAAAATGTAATCTACAGGATGATATTTAATTCATGTAATGAATTATTATTATCTCAAAATAACAACTAGTGAAATAAAATACTTGATCTTTTACATTTTTAAATTTTTATTTCTGACCATTGTAATATGACTATAAAATTAGGTTTTTAATCATGATTTATAAAATTAAATTTTTAGGATTAGGCTGTATTTTTATGGGTGGTAGTGTCCTTTGAGGTATGAGATATATTAACATTTTCTGAAAATGAAAACAATTTCCCTTTGAGTGGTGAACTAGAGACAACTATATGTATATTTAAATTTTTCCTATTCCAAAACTCCTTTTTAATTCCCATGTGAATAAAATAACAATTTTTAATAGAATTTGTTCTTTCTCAACCACATATCATGGTCCTCTCTCTGAGTCTCCCTGTATTGTTTTTTGCATCTGAATTTCAAATTCCTAGAAATTCATCTAGCATTGAATTGTAATGACTACATCACTTGATTCATTAATTATTTCATTCTTTCAGTCAGTCATCCATTCATCCATCCTCTAAATGTTGCTGCAGACCTACTATAAAAGGTAAGAAACAGTTCCTCCTACAGTGTGTAAATCAAACAAAAATGTTAGCTTTACTGGAATTTTTATAATATATTTTTAGTTGTATTTTGTTTGGGAGCATGATTCCTTTTTCAACTCATTTGCTTGTTTCCAGTGTGACTTTCAGATGAGTGAAATGACTTACTGAGACTGAGTTTTGCAAAACTGTGGGACAAGAGAGATATGTGAAAGAGTTTTAAAGTTAAAAAACTAAAAATGAAGGAAAAGGAGAATGGGTTTTTGCAACAGTAGGACAGGCATACTGTTTTAAAGCAAAAGAACTGTAATTTACATTTTACGATATAAGTAGCTTATTTTGTATCCATTATGTTTCACATTCAGTAGCCTTCCAGACAATTAGAACATGTTTTTCCTTCAGGAGTTACTTTACATAAGAACATTCTGTGATATCCTGCACAATATTATAAGCCATTGATAGGAGTTGAGTTACTAGTACTGAATTCAGTCCTGATTGTCTCCAGTTGTTAGAAATATCAAGATGATATTCAGGAAAGCTAAAAGATAGCACTGTTTGTAGATATAGGAAAGGCTTCAGGGTTTTTAAAATAGAACATTTAATTTCATAAATCTACTTTTCCCTAGTTTCTTTTTATTTAAAAAAAAAGTTAACTTGTTCTCATCCAGAAGGTGTCATTCAAGCCAGTTTGTTGAGTAGTTTAAAATGATCTGCTCCACCCTATTTTAAAATATGTATTGCTGTCTAGGCCAGAGAATTTCCCCTCATTATCACTCTATAAAACAACTATGAGAGGAGACTAAACTTCTTACCCTAATGCAGTTGTAATGAAGTGAAAATTTTCTGGTCTGTTGTGGGATTCTTCCTCTTAGACTTTTGCAACCCTCAGCAGAACACACCTTGGCTCATGTGTTAGTGCATTTTTCTTCCCCAGAAATTAGGGTGTAGAGATGAGAGAGATCAAATGAAAGCAAGGAATTCTTAAACAAACTGGTTAGTTGTATAATCTGAGCAGTAAAGAAAATCATGACAAGAAAGTTCCCGGTTAAGTTTAAAGAAATCTTCATAATACTGAAAACTTTTGTCAAGTTTAGTATAAACTTTCCGGAGGGCACTAATGGAAGTTCTTTTACCACCAATAAGGGGGAGATTTTTGAAATCAGAGAAACTATTAGCGGCCTGAAACACACATACAAATGCGTGAACTTTCAAGGAACTAAAAACTATTGGAGGAACTGAATATTTGTTTTGTAAAATTTATATCAACCTTATTCAAAATTATACTAATTGAAACTCATTGCTCATTTAAAGCTCACTAGAGAATTCTTATTGAAAATAGTGAAGTTTTTATTGACCTCTTCCTGGAGTTTTAAAATAACATCACAGTCTACAAAATCCTAGGAATTAATCATAATCTCTTTTAACTAGAAATAAGCAGCTCCTAAGAGGAATCATGATCATTTAATTCATGCACCAGCAATATTTGTAGCATAAATTCTATAAAAATCTTTCATCAGTTTTCATGGAAAAATTCTATCTCTTAATGACTAACATATTATGAGCTGCTGAAGTCTTAAAAACCACACAACCATACAGTATTATGGCATGTAAACTATAATTCCTAGAGTTATTTCAAAGAACAACTTATACAATAGTGACTGTACATGCATTTTCAATTAGTATAATTTAAAGTGATGCTTGGCTGTACATAATTATGAAGTTTATTCTTTATATTTGTTATTTGCATATAAATATTTGGGTATACATATAAGAAATAAATTGAAAATACAAAATAAAGTAGTAGCCAAAACAGGTGAGTTTTTTATTTTTAATTTTCAATAATTTTTAATGACAAGAGAATATGGAAAACTAAAGTGAAATTCAATGCTATAAAACTGAAAACATAAATACAATTTTAAGTGTGTTAAAAATACTTTTTAGAAACATAGAAAAATGTTAACAAGAAAATGCATCAACATTTTGCTTCTGGTTGCTTCCAGGTGGTAAGGTTATAATGATTATTGTCTTTTTCTTCTAATATTTAAACTATGCACATGTTTTTATCTTCAGCAATTTATTTGTACATTATAAAAATATGGACAGGTAATGATGTCTTTCTCACCCGCTTTCTTTTTATTTCTTTTTACATTGTCCTGCTGGCTAGAATCTCTAATATAATGTTTATGCCAGTAGTTTTGGCAGGCAACTTTATAGTTTTACAAATCTAATTTCTAACCTATATCCCAAAATCTAGTTTTTCCAGCACCATTCAGCAATTAGATTGTCCTTTCCCCAATGTATGTTTTTTGACACCTGTTTTGAGAATCAGAAGGCTGTAGCTGTGTGAGTTTATTTCTGGATCCTCTATTCTACTCTATCAGTCTCTATTCATATCAATACCTTACTGTTTTTAACTATGGCTCTATGGTAGTTTTTGAGTTACTGTATTATGACACCTCCAGTATTACTATTTTTCCTCAGACTGCTATACTGTGATTTTGTGTTTCCATATGAATTTTGTGATTATATTTTTTCTGGATCTGTGAAGAATACCACTGTTATGGTGAAATATTTTAAAGTCACATTTTCTTGCTTTTTAGGAGAAAATTTTCTAGTATCATTTTCTTTTCTTATCTATGTGATAAAAGTGCCACTTTAAAGATTCTTAATAAGCTCTACATGAAATTAAATGTCTATTTTCCTATTTTAAGTAAGAAGTATATGAAATATTCTATCTATAATAATTTAATTATAAATATGATATTTATTGAATTAAGGAAATTAAAATTTTTGTAAGATTTCCAAGGACTAAGTTCATTTGAAAATAATGATATTTTCATGTAAGAAAAATATTAGATTTGTGTCAAATATAATTTCCAAGAAAATGCCAGGTTTAATACTGGATTAAAATATTCTACATCATTGGATGGAAGAAAGGAGAATATAAAGAATTCTTATCTCTGGCATTATAAAGCTTTAGACAGGAAAAACACACACTAATGGATAAAGTAGTTTTTGTAATCTACCACAAGTTATGTGCTATGTAACATTTGTGAGTGTTAAGTTATCTAAGTGATGCAGGAAAATAAAGCTAATCAAGACTGAGGATTTAGTTATATATTTTTACATATTCAGTTGTCTTTGAAAGTGCAGATGTATCAGAGACAGGCTATTAGAGTTTTTAAATATGTATTTTACAAAACATATGGTGAAAATTTAAATTTTAAAAAGTTATTCGACAAAACACATATTTCCATAAATCTCCCTCAAAATTTTCCTTTAACTTTGAACAACTTAACCTTGAATAACTTTCCATTATTCTTGGTCCTTGCTAAGACAGTTCTGGAAGTCCTCTTTTGTGAGTGTCTTTAGTTGCACTGTCCTGGCTTTTACAGTGTACTGAATCAGTTCAAAACATATGCCTTTCATAGTCATTTTGACATTTGTAAAGAGTCAGAAGTCACACGGTATCACACCTGGTAAATAAGGTAGATGAGGGCACATTATAATGTTTTCATTTGATGGATTTCCATAAATATTTTGAATCAATTCAGGACATTGAGTTAGCCAGGATAGCAAACTAAAGACACTCATGAAGGAAGATTTCCAGAACTGTTTCCGAAAGTGGCAAGAATGACAGGAAAAATATATTTGAAGTAAGAAGGAGTATTTAGATGAGGATTAATGATAATGCATCTTTTACTGTAATAATTTTTATCTAAATATTCACTATATTTTCTGATTACACCTCACATATAAAAGAGTCATCCTATTTTATAATGGTTGAATATGTTATTTCTTTGGATTCCACCCAATACCAATGCCTAGAAACTAAAATTCCCTTAGGAAATAAATTTTTTGGTAAAAAGAAAATCAGTGAGAATACTTTTGAACACATTTCAACTTGTAGTACAACTTAAAAATGAATCTGAGGTAAGAAAAGACCTCATAATTGTAACAGTACACTTAAGCTTTTTTTTTTTTTTTTTTTTAGTGCCAGGGATCAAACTTGGGACCTTGGGCCTTAGAGGCAGGCAGCAGAACAACTGAGCTAACCCCCCAGCCTAACAGTATGCTTTAGAAAGAGCAAGAGCAGCAAAAAAGTATAGGGTGTGGTTTTGTAGAAGACATTCTTCCATTTCTGCATGGCGTTGAGAGTGACTACACAACTAGTCACGAGTTAACTGTTATTACTTTCTTTTTGGCTTTTTGCTGTTATGGGATGATTGATTTCTTTCATGATTATTTCACTTGCCCATTCATTAATTCAGTCTGTAAATGTTTATTGATGTTTCTCTATCTTAAGAACAAAGGATAGATCTGTTATGGTTTGTGTCTAGATGTCCCTTCAAAGCCTCATGGAGTCATAGGTGGAGTTTTTTGGAGGTGACTGGATGTAGAGTAGGTGATGCTGTGATTAAGGATGTGATATTGGGATTTATTCATTATATTACACTAGGATTTAGGGTACCCCACCCTGGTGTTAGTTCTACCCACCCTAAGGGCATGTAGCCTGAATATATGAGAGAGAAAGAGGGCTGATGTTGTCACTGCTGGTCACTTGCTGCTTTGCTAATTTGCTGTTTGTTTCCTTGCTGTTTTCTGCCTGCCATGAACTATTTTTCCTCTGTCATGACACCCGGTCTTGGAACCAGCCAACTATGAACTGAAAAAACTTCTCCAAACTGTGAAGGAAAATAAGTCTTTCCTCTTTTAACTTTGTGTGTCAGGTATTTTGTCTGAGCAACAAAGCAACTAGAAAATACAATAAGACAATACCCTTTGAAAAAGATGGTTAAATTTATCACATTATAGTTGATGAGTCAAATAAGAAAACTAATGTTAAAATGCTATTATATAGCAAGGATAAGATATTAAAAGAGAACAAAGGAAGCTCATATAAGTCAAAATAGGATACTGAAAGTTTTCTTAGAAAAAGTGATAGGTTAGCCAAGATTTATAATGTTTAAATAAAGAACACAAGAGGAAAAATGATAAAAATAGAGCTTTTGTGAATAGGAAGGGGATCAAGAGTTAGAAGGAGCAGAGAAGGAGAGGAAGAGTAAGGAATGAAAAGAAAAGAGAGGAAAAAAAGAATTAAGATATATTATGAAGATGGCACCAATGCTCCACGATGACTGTAATCATTATGTACTGAAAACATGTAGTAATAAAAAAAAAAGAAAAAAGATTGGAGGTTAGAAGCCTCTAGTCAATAGCGACTTTCATGTTCATGGAGAGCAGTTAAAAATGAAGCAAGAAATGGGCCGAGGATTTAGCTCAGTGGCACCGTTCCCTGCCTCGCAAGTGTAAGGTCCTAAGTTTGATCCCTGGTAGCTAAAAAAAAAAAGAGAGAGAGAAAAATACAATTATATCCATAATGTTATTTATTGTCTTACAAATCATAATCCCACATTTGGATTTGCTTCCAAGCTACAGCAAAAACATTAAATAAATTTATACATATTGCATTGTGAAGAAAAGATTATAAAGAAGTAAAATTAAATTTGAAAACTCATTATATATCTGCTTTAATAATCTAGCAATCAGGATGATCCAAGTTTCATCATTAACAGTGAGGATAAACAAAAAGAAATAGACATCAATTTCAGCGGTAAAACCAAGTGAATTTATTCCTATTTTGTTACTGATGGTGAGGGAGCTTAAAGAATCCAAAATATACAATGCCTAGGTATTTGATTAAGGAGATTGTATTATTTATTTCAAGAAAAAACAAGGATGCATTGCAATTCTTCACTCTCAAACTAATAGGCATACTTTAAACTGTGTTTGTTCTTAAACATCCCTATGCTGATCCTGTTATTTAACTAACAACACTATGCCAAAATTCTTTTTAGAACTAATTTTATCAAATTATCTACTACTTTTGTCCCACAAGCTTGCATTGACATGTGTATAACATATAACACTTATTATTCTATTTGTTTAGGAATGTCTTTGAAGATTCAGCTTGCTCTGCATACATTGTCATTTCTGTGGAGATGTGTGTGAATATTCAGTTCTTAGTACACTCTCACCCTTCTCAGTGATTTGCAGTAAGCTGAAAACCCTATGGTTGGCACAAAAATACAAAAAAATACAATAAATAAATAAATAAATAAATAAATAAATAAATAAGAAAACAAAAATGCCCCAATAATATTTTTGTTAATTATCTTTTTGCCCAAATTTTATCATGTAAAATTGGCTATTGGTGATGTAAGAAAATACGTTTTTTTCTCCAAATTCTTTTGAATGACAGCCATAGCTACATTAAAAATGTAAGGCTTCAAAGTAACGAGCCTGATCTTCTTCTTTAAAATTACACAAATCATTTCACTTTTATGGGTACAGCAATACTAGAATTACCATGAGGCCAAGATAAGGTGATTGGGTGCACTGTGCATAGATCATGGTAGATTTTCACAGATCTTGGTTGGATCTGACTCTCTAATGGTTAAATCAAGATAATCAAGAGAGACTCCTGAGATTTTCTGTTGTTAGATTCACTGTTTAGTGGCCCCTTCATGTCCAGATGTTCCCCCAAAGCTTTGTGAGCTCATGGTAGGGCTTTTGGGAGGTGACTGGATCATGGGGACTAAATGGAATATTGGGAGGTGAAGCCTGGTAGATCACTGGGGGATGGTCAGGAGCGGTATGTCTCCTTCCCTCCTCTTTGAGCTCTGCTTCTTGCCACCATGCCATGAAGGCACTTCTCCTCTTCCGTGCCTCTCTGTCATGCTGTCCTGCCTTGGGGACTATGTACTGAAATTTACACAAACTGTGAAAAATAAACCTTTCTTCTTTAAGTTGTTCACGGGATTATGATCTACGTCTCTATTTAACTCTCTAATTGGTTCCCAGAAATTAAAATAGTAGACACATTCTTCAATCTCTACCATCTCACAATAGGAAAGCATCCCAAGCAACTGACAAATATTCATTACACAGCTATCTAGGATGTAGTCAGTATGACCTACTCATAGGCCCAAAGTTAACATTTTCTTTCTAGGAGACCTGCCCAGGTTGACTTGCCATTTCTCAGTCTCAGTTCTCATTTCAAAATTTTTGAGCAGAATTGAATTACCTTAACCATGGTTAGAAAACCTAACTGGGGAATAAATAGAAAAAGAAAAGATGAACCTTAAAAATATTAAAATGAATGTATATGCTAATAAATAACAGAGAATAGATATTCTACTAGTATTACCATTACTGTCAGTATTACTGCGAGGATCTAGGGAATAAATATTATATTAACCCCTTTGTCTTTCATCAATATAATCTCCCAACAATCTATTTGACAGACCAAAACAAAGTTTTCAGATGTGTTTCCAAGGAGAGTGACCAAAAAATCATCTGCGAAACAGTGGTCAGAGTTTGGTGAGCTGCTGGAAACCACTGTGGCAGTGTGAAAATTATTTAGACCTTGGAGTTAGAAGTTGTCACTCACTCACCTTCCTGTCAGAAACTGTGAGACCCTTAACTGTACCACCTCAGAACACACAAAAGAAGTCTTCTAGAACTGCTTCAGAAAGCAGTAAGAATGAGGGGCATGTTCAAAGAGATGGTAGGTATTTTGAGGAGAACTAATGGCTACATATTGTATCATTGGTTGTAATAAATTTTTATAATTTAAACAGTTGTTGAATATTTTGATTATTCTTTGTACATTGTAGCCTTGGTTCCCATTCTTCCCTTACAATCTTGTTTGGACAGTGGCCTTCTCAACTCCCCAAATGCTGCTTAGAACTTCTAGTTTATAATCAATTAACTTTTCCACATGTCTTGAGCACTTTGTGTACCTCTAATAGCATATATAATTTATAATGAACAAAAAATTTATTTGTTTGCATTTCTGAAGTTTGAGAAGTCCAAGACAGGGGTAGGGTGAGGGACCCATGTAGTGAGGAAATTCCTGCTGTGTCATCTCACAGTAGAACACAGAAAAACGAGAGTGAGCGAGGGCTAAGCTTAGCTTTTTTATTTTTTTGGTACTAGGGATTGAACTCAGGACCCTGAGCTTGTGAGGCAGGTGGCAGCACAACTGAGCTAAATTCCCAGCCCTCAGCCTGTAGCCTTTTCATGGGGCACCATTCCAACCTATGAAGGTGGAGGCCCCACAGCCTCATCAACTCAGAGAAGCCTCACATTTTAGGATTCTTACAATGACAGTTAAATTTCAAAATCAGTTGTAGAGGGGACAAGCAAATCAAGCACCAGCTTTTCACCATGTTCTTTGCCACATCCCTGCTTTTTCCAAAATCAATTGTTCCCTAATTTCACTACTTTCATGGCACCCTTTACAAATGCAGTGATCTTGTCTGTTATCATCCAAGTACTTCCTTGCCAGAGGATGAAGTAAGTGTCTGTTCTGCTGCCTAGAGCTCCTTCAAGGTTGTGGATTCTTCCTGCAAAACCTCTTTTACAGCTGCTATATTCCTTCAAGATGGAATGTCCCCTCTCCATTCTCATTTGTGTTTACATCTTGTCATTAGCTTAAAACTTGAACTCTTGACTTCAAAATTTTCTAGGACCCTAAAGTTTGCAGTTTTTCTGCCAACATCTTGGCCACCCCCTTGGTTCTAGGTCCTTTCCACAAGAAAGATAGACTGACAACTAAAATTTTAGTGTAAATAGTCACAAGGCATCATACAGGTCCTAAGGGTTGCCAATGAATCTCTGTAAAGACATGAAATTTAATCAAAATTTGATTTATCGTGTCATGCTGGAATGTAGTGTCATGAAGCTCTGTCAGTGTTAAATGAATATGCAATAGTCCACCTGTTCTTTTGACTCCTAAGCGTTACCCGTCTTCTTGCTTCCCTCCTCACATTGCCCCTTCTTTCACTCATCCCCCAGATGGTATAACTCCACTTTTTTAATTCATTGTACACCAGAAGCAGCATTAATTATCTCCTGATTATTTCACACTAGGTGGACCATTTCCACGGTGCTACTGTAACATGGCTGCGCAGAGACTTTATTGTCAGGACCCTTCACCCACTCAGTCTTTCAAGGTCCTTGAAGAGTCTACCTGTTGCAAAGTCAACAAATATGTCATAACAGTTGTTCATATTTCCTTTTCATCTTGCTTTTGTAGATGTTTTGTTCAGAAAGAAATGTTGGAATTGATGAAGTTGGACACTTAATAACTCACAGCAAGGGGTAAAGACTTGCTGCCAGGGAGAGTTTCAGTTGTGTTAATTATTACAATGATTTAACATAGTGATAAAGAGCCCTAGACTTAGATTCTTTTCCATTCTAATTTCTGTCACCATGTACAAAGGCTTCAAAATATATACTAAGGACATATCTGTAGAATAAATGTACCTTTTTTTAATCACAATAGCCTTCTCCATTTCATCTTCATTTTCCATAGAAAAACTTCAGACTTATTTCACTTCTCTACTCTCTAATTATATCTTTTCTTCTTGTTTTGCAAATTCTTCTTCCATAACATACTTTTATTCTATGCACAATCTAATGACCCTACGAAGTTCTCTTAATTTTTCATTGTGTTTTATTGTTGCACTATTTGTTTTTCTTCAGCTAAAGTCAAAATAACCTCATAATTACTCCAATGTAGGCATCCTTGGGTCTCCTATTCTATCTTCCTTGATTACATATACCAATATTTCTTACTCTGGATGAAAATATGGAAAATACTTCTTTGAATCTCATTCATGCATAAGCCATCTCTTGTCTACTTAATTAGATAAGAAACAAAAGTTGGAAAGGCTCTTGCTCCAGCTGCTTCCCGATTCTCTTATTAGTTCAATCCCTTTAACATTTGTGCAGTTCTTTGAGTTCTCCTCCTCCAAGCTGCTGTGTCACACTGGAGGAGATTTCTTTTTCGTTATTATTTTTTCAGCCTATCTTTAACACTTGCTCCTACTGAACAGGTTTTTTTTTCCCAGTTCAAGTACTTCTGAGGCAAATTTTGAGAAAAATTCATATGATTTTGTTTTTTGGAAGAATTGACAAGAATATCATTTATATTCATGGCATTTTATCCATTTTCCTTTTTTTAATGGCTATTAGTAGAAGCTGAAGAGCCTTCTATTGCCCTTTATATTTTGTCTTTTTTTAAAAAGAGATTTCTGGTAAATTTCAAAGGTAATTTGAAAGTAATACTTAAAATTCTGTTAGAAAGTTTTCATAAATGTAAAATTTTATAATTTTTGTTAATTTTGTTACCCACAAATATTTGAAGATTTATCATTGAATACATTTTTCTTAAGCTTCCTAAATTTCTTAATTATCTATTTCTTTTATATTTGCTTAATTACAATTTCAAATCTTTTGAATGTCTTCATTAACATTCATCTACATTCCTGCTTACTTTACAATATTTCCTATTCTATTATTTTTCTGCCACATTTTGATGTCTTCATCCAATATTGGGTCTATTCAAATGTATATTTCTATTTCCCTTGATCATTGAGTTGTATTTTGGAAGGGAAGAAGGCATTAAATTCATGCTAGCGCAAACTTAATTGGATATTAAAAAGTAATCTTTTGTTCAATCCCATTTTGCATATCAAATGTCCCACACATTTTGCCTCAAGTACCTCCCCATAAAAATATACCTATTCTTCAGCTAAAAGCTTTAAATCATATATGAAAAACAAAGTTAGAGTAAAACAAGATAGAAAGTGAAAATTATTTAAGATGACCATTTCAACATTTGTTTCAGTCAGAAATATTTTATTTCTCTTCTAAATTTCAAATTATCACTGTTTAGAAAAATGTGAAGAAGCCAATTATAAATAAAATGACTATAAATATTGTCCATATAGAAAACAATCAATTAGATAAGTAAAAATATAATTACATATTTAAATGACAAAAAAATTAAGTATTTTTAGTAAAAATGATCTCTTGAGCAAACTTTCATAAAACTTCGTTTCCTCTGTGTAAGTTTCCAAAAAATGTGCCTAGCTCTTGCCTTTTTCCTCATTGCTCTCTCTTCTCTTTCTTTTTGAAGAAAACATGTTATTTTTGGTAAATTGAACTTTTACTGAGAGGGGAAAGATTGATGTTTAAAAAGCAGACAGATAGGATGTTTACCTGAGATAACCGGCTGGAGAAGAATCTTCAAAATCCTATAAATCCTCAGCTTTCACATCTGTGTCCCACTACAGTTCTGTCTGAGAGCAATGAAAATGTAGAACTTCTAGAGAGGAAAAGTTGCTGCAGTTCATCTTCTCAAGGGTACTAAGAACTCTGACACCAAGAGGTAGAAGTGAAGGTGGAAGTTGGACGAGAGAGGCAGAGTGAGAAATAATCATCTCCCACTGAAAAGATGTCATGCTCATGTCCCAGAGAGCGTAGGAAAGGAAGACCCAGTCTCTCTCAGTGAAGAGTCACAGCAGTGGCACTGAGCACTGAATTCTTCCTGAGAGGTCATGCTCCAAGTGAATGTGCAAGTGTGACATGCAGTAGATTCACAGACCAAGTTTCTTTGTTTGATCAACATTGCAAATAAAAAAAGAAGGAAAGAAAGAAAAAAAGTATTAACTGTGAGAATACTTGTTACAAAGGCTCTTTATCACTGTTAGTTTTTCAGAGCTTGTTTTACCAAGAACTCAAACATGAAAAGCATCCAATCAATGGAACTGTTCTAAAATAATGGTTAAATGGTCATCTTGCACTTGTTTCTTATACTGATGGTGAGGCGATTCATCAAGTTTCCACTCTTGGGAGCAGATATTATAAAAAGCCATTCAAGTCATTTCTGTGTCTCAGGTCAGTTCTATTTGTGTAAGTCTCTCTCTTCCTCGAGAAGGAATCACTTGAAAGTAGAGATGATAACTTACTTACTATTGTGCATTATTCATAGTGTCTGATATCATGTCTTACAAAAATACTCATAAAATTTATCAAATCTACTTACTCGATGTTTTCATAATTAAGAAGTTGACTTTCACAACAATAGCTATAGAAATAAAAAACATTTAAAATGTTACAAAACATCACCAAAATCTCAGTTTCTATGCCATTGTTTAACTTCATGTCCTGAGTACAATGCTAAAACTTTAGGTAGGAAAATCAGGGGATTGTTTAGCAAACTTTACTTGGAATATTATTACTATAGTGTCTAAAGACAGGTGATATTGCCTAACTTTGACTTATCAACAGGTTTGTTAAAAAGCATGTTATAATTCACAAATCAAAATCAGATAGTTATAGCTAATTACTTTGTTTGTAAATATTAGCAATTAATAGAGTGCATATAACCTACTAAACATGAATTTCATTAGTATTAGTGAAGTTCTAGTGATTCTGGGTTAATTTAAGCAAATGCTTTATCTTTAGGAGTAAAATTTAATTTTCTTTTAATTCTATGTAAATCTTTTAACTTCAAAAACCTCTAAATATTTTAGTTTTCTTAAATTTATATCTTTCAATGTCATTTACACTACAATATTAATATTTTGTTTTCATTTGCGGCTAGATTTATTAATTCATTTATTAAAAATTATTTATTGTATTTGTAAGCCACATTATGTATAAGTTACTAAGTTAACAAAATTGAAAAGATACACCCCTGACTTACAGGTTACTGATGACTTTGGGATCCAAGAAGCAAACAACTACAATAGCATGTCAGCTGCTCAAGTGAAAGATGTGAGATCTATACCAAAGCATTTGCCTGTGCCAAAATGCTGATATCCTGGAATGCTTCCTAAAGAAGTTTGTAGTTGAATTAAGAATATAATGACTCGGATTTTGCTGACCTTATTCAGGCGAATTATCACAAGGAAGAAGCATCCAGGTAATGTGCTATGTAAAAGCACCCACCCAAAGGTGAGAAAAAAAATAAGCCTTTTCAACCATTTTGGAGGACCACCTTCTTTGGGATACAACTGGTTCAGATCAATTAAAAGAGTCACCTTTCTAATTCTTTAGGGGAGGTAGAGGGTACAGGGGTTTGAACCCAGGGCCTTCATACTGAGCTGCATTCTCAGCCCTTTTTATTATTTTATTTTGAGACAGTGTTTTGCTAAGACATTCAGACTAGGCTTAAAATTGTGATCTTCATGTCTCACCTTTCAGAGTGCTTGGATTACAGGCATATATACCATTTCTGTGTTCTAATTCTTTTCTTTAGAACAAACACCTTGTTGTAATTCATCTATCCAGAGAAGGTATTTTAACAATAATGCATACAGAGTGATCAGTATGGTATGAGAAGACATGACCAAGGTCTTGGAATCCAAAAGGAATAGTAAAAGCAAGAAGAGTGATACATAATTTGAAAGATAGCAAAGAGATTAATTGATATTGGAATGTTAAAATATCCATTGAATGGGAGGGGTAGGAGAAAGGAAAGAAGGGAAAGGAATAAATATGAGAAAAGAAAAAACAATGGAAACAAAGTCTTTGTAAATAGGGAGGGGTGGAGGGGTTGAAGGGAGGGCAGGGGAATGTGGAAAAAAATAACCAAGATGTATCATGTATAGATACAAATTCCCAATGATGAATGTCATCATATTGTATACCTAAAATGTACCACTAAACTTAATGAATGAAAAAAAATCCATTGAATTTGGCAACAGGATCAACACTATAAAACTGATTAATGTGAGCATGTTCAGAGGTGAGGTGAGGGATAAACTTGGTTGCAGCTGGTAATGGGATGGTTACAGTGAAATAATAAGTAATAATAAATGTGGCAGAAAGCAACCTGTAGCGAACAGGTTCAGTGAAAATTTGTGTTACAAATGCATCTCAACCACCCAATTCACAATATTAAAAATGTCTAGCTTCATAGAAGGCTTCTCTGTGTCCCATCCAAGTCAATACCTTCTTTCCTAAAACAACAAAAACCACACTGACTTCTATCAGTATAGATTACATTTATTGTTCTGTAACCTCATACAACTGGGATGGATCATGTAAAACACACTTTTTGGTGTCTAGCTTTATTCTCTCAAATGTTAACCACAGAATTCATCCATCTTATTGTTACTATAATTTGCTCTTTTGCATTCCATTGTATGAACATATCCCTCAATTTTAGCCATGAGTTTTCATCACTATTGATGAAGAATTCTTCATTACATTTATTCCAGTCCTTGATACCAATTACAAAATTGTTAAATCATAATGTGGACATACACTTAACTCTACTGGAGAAATGACGGTTTTCAAAAGTATTGGTGCTAATTTAAACCCCTTCAGTAATGCAGAAGAGTTGTTTTAAATCTTAAACAATTGTGTTTTGGAACTTTTTCATTTTAATCAGTCTGGCAAGTGTGTGCTCAATTTAATTGTGGTTTTAATTTGCATTTCACTGAAAAAATATTATTATTCTTTCTGAGATATGCATTCAAGTCTTTTGACCATTTTTCTATTTTTTTCTGCCTCATTTTTATTGTTTTCTTGATGTTTAATATAAGTTCTGACCATGTCTTTTTTAACATATAAGTTGTACATATATCCTTCTTCTTCAAGACTTATCTTTTCCAACTCTGATTGGTCTTTTGATAAAGAGAAATTTTTAATTGTAGCAAAATTCACCTTAAAATTCTTGTGTCCTATTTATCATATCTTTGCCAAACTCATTGTTATAAACATCTGCCTTTGTATCTCCACCTAGAAACCTTATTGTTTTGCTCTCTACAAAGCATGACATGATGTATGGATCAAGTTTTTCATACACCTATCCACAATAAACAGTATTTTTTATAGAAAATGAATTTGTTTTACCACTATTTAGCTGTTGTCACTGTTGTGAATTTTGTGTGCCCATTACCACATTACCTATGTTGATCTTTGTCTACTTACTCTTGTGCAAATATAATATTATAACTTTATAATTTGCAGTATTTAAGTCAGATAGTATATTTCCTTCATTGTTATCTTTTAAAATAGTGCCCAGGCTATACTTGACCCTTTCTCTTTCTATATAAATATTAGCACCACATACAACTTAATCTGTTCATGCAATTTGAATAAACTGGTAGGATCTTTTTTTGGGAAGATTGTGTAGAATCTTTATATAGGTGGGGTAGAAATTATATTTTTAAAGTAATAAATTTTCATATGCACAAAAATTAATTACTGCTGCAATTTGTGTTTTATGAAATTCCTATCTAATTTTATGTAAACAAAATATAAAAACTTATTTTCTATTTATTTCATATTTTGATTTAGTCTAATTTTATCATTATCAAAGAAAGCAAATGCTATGTTAACAAATTGATCTATTAGAATGCATTTTTTTCTACTATGAATGCTATTCTGCCAGAAGATCCCCCAATTCTTTTTTTTTTTTTTTTTTTTTAGTACTGGGGATTGAACTCAGGAACTTGCACTTGCGAGGCAGGAGCCAGAACCACTGAGCTAAATCCCTGGCCACAGATCCCCCAATTCTGATCCAACTCCTTTCTGATTGATATGCTAAAAGATGAGAATTTAATCTCATCAAAAGCATATTTCTAATTATCATGGTCTTCATTACTTTATTTGGCTTTCCCAAATAAATTTTGGAAATTTTATGTATCAAAATATCTTGGTGCAAAGTTTATCCTGGTCAATACAGCACTAGCTTTAACTTCTTTACTGGAAATAGTTCCTTCTGAAAAAAATTACACTAGTGTGATACTTTACTCAGGATGAGTTAGTTAAGATATTGTTGTATACATAGCAAAATACCTCAAATTCAGTTTGTGAAGCAATCATTATCTGTTATCACGTGTCTTTGAGCCAGCTGTAGGTGTGAGCTGCTCTAGACTGTGTCTATCTGGGTATCTTTGCTCTGCTTCCTCCAAGGATCAATCAACAGGAAAAGCTGGGCATACTCTTCTTATAGCATTGACAGAGGTGCCAGATAACAAGCAGAAACATGTGAGGCCTCTTACAGTCAGTTCAGAACTGACAAAATTATCACTTGTGCCTATTGATTATTGGCTAAAACAAGGCACATATCCAAGTTCAGAGTAAAGGCATATCTGTGATGTAATCTATATATCCATCAACAGATGAATGAATAAAGAAAATGTAGTATTTACACACAATGGAGTATACTGTATAAAGAAACATAAACTTGTAGGAAAACGAATGCACCTGAGACAATGATGTTAAGTAAAATAAATCAAACATACAAGCCTAAATAGTGTGTGGTTTGTCTTACAGAAGAAATCCAAATTATAAACAAAAAGCTAAAAAAAGATAGATAATAGGAAGTAGGGCAATAAATTTTTGTCAAATGGCAAGGAGATCAAGAAATGGGAGGAGAAAGGGTGAAAAAAGGAATTAAGATGTGTTATGTGCATGCACCAACTCCACACAAGGAATGTAAACATGTACTGTAAACATTTACCAATAGTAAAAAGAGTTCATGAAACTAAGGGTAAAAACTGGGGCTAATAATGGAAGGTACTTTTGTAATTAATAATTATTGGCCAGGACATATGGACAAATGGCTAGGAAAGCAAATTTTTATTTTTCAAATTGACACATAAAATTATGTATACTGATGTGGTACCATGTTCAAATCAGTGAAAGCATATCTGTCCTCTCCAAAATTTATCATGTAATCTACCTTTTATTCTCTTAATCTCTCATACAGAGCTCATTATCCTTCTGGAAGCTTTTCATCCTATGCGCAGAGAAAACTGATGTGTTGAAACTTGTTTTATTTTATTTTCAATAGAAAATATAAACCAAAGGGCATCTGTCACATGAATGATATTTATGATTGACTATAATTTCACTACACATATTGGATTTCATACCCTTAAAAATCCATAAATGAGTAATAAATACAACAGAATGATGAAAATGCATAAGCTTTGCAATTAGAAAGACCTAGATCCAGTGTGCCTCTCCTTACTTCTCTTTAACTCTATAGGGACATAGATTTAAATGAAATAACACACACATGGCTACCACATAGTCAATAGTTGAGAATGATAATTATTGTTATTTCTACACAACCTTTCTTAGAACTGCACTGGTTAAGCTAATTGTAGACTTGATTAGCTTGGAATCCAACTAGGGGATTAGTAAGGAACACTTCTGTGTGGATCTGGGTAGCTCACGGAGGCACGACTTTAGGGTTCATATATCTGACCCCTGCCTTTTTAGCTCTGTTCCCCTGCTCTGCATTCTGGCAGCCAAGAACTAAGTAGCTTTCCATTCCTTTCCACTGTGATTTCTGCCTTGAAACCCGCCAACAATGGACTGAATCCTCTCAAACTGTGAGCCAAATAAATCTCTCCTCCTTTAGATTGTGGTTGTCAAGTATTTTGTACAGCAACAAGAAATCTGAATTATCCAGAATGTACAGGAAGTACAGACACCCAGAAGTAACAAATTGCTCTTTTGATGAGAGTGTAAAGGTCTTTTTAGATGTAAATTTATAGATGTAATATTTGAGATGGTTGTTGATTTTGCTACTCAGTGATAAAAGTGAAGGGCAACCTCAGAATAACCTACTGCTGGATTAAACAAATGAGAATGACAAAGTCTTTATGGTAGCAGTATACTAGCAATTTCCAAACTTTTAGGAATTTTGTCATGCTCTTTATTCATGCTCATGAAGTACAGTTTTTGTGGTTTTACCATACAGTCCCCACTGCAACAACCACATTTTTCAGTTGTCCTACATACAGTGTTCTAACAAAGAAACCTTAGGCAGAGAATGGTATAAAGCATGGGTCCTTTATAATTAGCCAGGGTATTAAAACATTTATGTAGTCCTTAGAAAATAAAACAAGCTATAAATACCATTAAACTATTAAACTGCAAAGTAACTTCCTTCAAATGCTATTACTCTATAGACTTACAAAAATTATATATTTATCATAAAGGTAAACACACTATTTTTCCCACTGAAGAAACTGACAAGTTTAAAACCATGAAAATGTTAAATTATAATAAAAGGCCACTTTCAACTTTGCCATTTACAAGCTCACTTATTGTTCATAACTCTTATAATTGAAGCCTTATTATATTATCCTGCTGCACAGCGTGATTTCCTGTTATTTGTCTAATGTTTTTTAAAGAACAGTAATTTAATAACTACAGTGATATTCATCCTCAGCTTCTAACAAATGTGCTATTTCATGAGGCCTGTTTGTACAATACCACTGGAGACGATGTATATGCCATGCTTGCCATTAGATGACTTTGCAAACAGTACAAAACAAAAAAACAAACCCAAGGACCTGGGATGTTACTTTTAAAAAGAAAGGAACTTCAACTTTTAGGGCATTACAGTTTTATTTCTCTTGAAAGCACTTTCGGTTTATATTTGTTCCTAAGAAAATAAATTTTATTCCTTTCTTATAAAAAGCCTGAACTGTATATTTCACTTTCTGGGAAACATTGTTAAGTTTTATTATCTACACTGTAAATAGATATGCCAGCAATATATTTTGCAAACAAAAGTACACACAAAAATCTTGAAATGATAAAGAATATAGTTAGAGCATCATTGAGTGACAGACCTTTTTTGTTTTCCACTTAGATTTAAATTAATTATAAGTTGATTGCATTTACAATATTATTCACATTTTGTATTCATCTTTTTGTTATTCCAGAACGCCGTGTCATAATTTGAAGACTCTGGGCTTTGAGCACAAAAAAGGCATTTACACCATGTGAAATAATTATCATTCAAAATATAAAGAAGCAGCCCTCTCCTTTCCTTCTTTCCTTTTTCCTCCTTGGTGACAATTTCTTTAAATGACATACCTGATGTTCTGTTTTTGTATTATTACAAATCTAAATCAAACATAATTTTTGAAGATTAGTTGACATATTTATTCTTTTACTTCAGATATTTCAATGAAATCTACTAGTTTAAATACTTGTATAGCTTATTTAGTAGAATATGGCTAAAGAAGAGACATAAAATAAATATTTTATATGTAACATTTCTTTAACAATATGTACACCTTAACTTTGAAGCACCCTAAGTAGATATAAGAATCCCAAGATTATATATATCTGAAATTTTAAAGTATCTCTTTTTATCTTGGAAAGCAAAAGTTCAGGCATAAGAAATATTATGTTGATCCTTCTCACAAAATCTTGAATAAACTCATCATCAATACACTTTGCTTAACCATGAGACTTCATTATTTCTAATTCCTTCATCTCCTATTTTTTACTCTGATTCTGCCTTATGTAATTAAGGGAACAAAAATTTGTCATTAAAAACTAAATAAAATGAATTGTTCAGTCATCAAAAGATTATATAGGTTGTAGAGGAAAAAAGACTATGCCAAGTACACCATGCTAGGATAACAAGCGTGTATCTTACTGTGAATTAAAGCAAACATGATTTTTCTCAAATCATGATTTTGATGTTTCATTTTCACTTTTAAATGTCATTTGTAATAGCCCCCACTCACCATTTTGGGCAGAAAATATCCCTCGATTTTTCCAAACACATTGAATAAGTCCTTTAATAATTTTAGTTATATTTAAAATTAATTTAAAAATAAACTTTATTGAAATGGATTGCCTACCCTTAAGTCCAAAGTAAAATTTTTAAAAACTAACATAATTTCTATCTCAAAGAATTAGAATTTAGGCGCTTCTTTCTTATACTATTTTATTTTTGAACTCTTCTACAATGTTAGTAGATGGACTCTTAATGAATTTCAGTAAAGAATTCATGATGATTAGCTGTTCAGTTTAGATTTATTTTAAATTCACATTTTTGTGTTTATTGTCCTCTAGTTGTAGGTCATTCTTGTGGATTTCCAATGTGATAGCAAAAGCTTCAAGTCTTTTAAAATCTATTTTCTTGTTTTGTACTGGGTAGCCAAATCCTTAATTTACTGTTTGTCTTTTTAAAAAAATCTTTATACAAGTCATTTAAAGTTATGTTATTCTGCCACATGAATGTACACAACAAGACAGTGAGGAAATATACAGATCATAACTATGAACACAAACAACATGCAGAAGTGTGGCCAACCATTCTCTTACTTCGTAATGAACACTTGCTCCATGATTACCTTCAAAATGACTCCTGGATTAGGTGGGGTTATGGTTTCTGTGGCCTTCACTTGCTGGTAGTGACCAACAGCAGAACCAAAATCAATCTCTGTCAGGCTTATAATTGAGCACTTCCCTAATTTATGAGACAGTTTTCCCATTAACAACAAAATCTTGAGAATTAAATAAAAACAGACCTTCACAAGTGCTGCTGCATAGGTGAATGTAGGATAAACTTTGATAAATGCACGTGCCTTGTGCAAGCCTGACTTTGAAAAATTCCCTGTCAGAGTTTTAGGTCACATTCTGACAACAATTAGGAAAACTGAAATAAATAGTTGGCAATTCTTCTCTGTTATGACAGGTGATGTAAAGCCATCTTTACCGAGAAAAGGCCTGTTTTATGAATATGAAATGCAGTGCCCCGCCATCTTGCTGTGACTGGGAAACTGTAGGCACATCCATTATAGAGAGCAAAGAATCCTTTTGAAGATTTGAAAACTTTGGTTAAGCTGTTTTCACCTCATTATTTGTAAAGTTCCAGCGCCACTGCAATTCCATCCTTTACATAGGAACCATGAAATGGTTAAAAAAGTTAAATGTCCATTTAATGTTTATTTTTAGTATGAAAAATCTAACTATCTTATGAAATGTTCTGGCAAAATCTAAATGATTCAAGATGGTTGAGTGAAGTGTTAAGCCTTTAAAGTTTGTTCCAATTTAATGTAGTTAACAAACTTTGGATTCACCTGTTGATAACATAATGGTGAGTTAACTTCTTTGATATTTAAATTATATGAATCTGCATATTTACTTTCACCTAAAGACAGTAATCTATAACAGGAAAGACTAAATTTTCATGGGTTGCACTGAATCTCTATAGATATAAACTATTATATCTATATTATATCATTTTGTCAGAAATTTGAAGAATTTCCTCTTGGAAGCTACTCATCAAACTGAGTTTGTCAAATCATTTAAAAACTAATTAGTAACATTGGATCCCACATAGTCAATGCATTTGTCAATTTACCTAGGATTTCTCTAAAGAAAACACATCAAAGTAAAACAAAACAAAAAACAAAAACAAAACAAAAAGGAGCTTTGAAAAATACATGTAAGAATAAGTTTAATTTTAGAAAATTCTGGAGATTGAAATGTGATATACATAACTCTGTGAAAGTAAAACCAATAATTTGAAGGTATGTACAATTCCATATATACTCACAGGTACATACAATATATTGTACTAATTTTAGTTTCTGGATTAAGGCAAAAAAAAAAAAAAAATGTTCCTTCAAGTTTCTTTTCTGCTCTTATAATCATTCAAAAGTCCCTGGTTGGTGAATGTTCAAGAGTAGGTAGTATGGCTCTTCACATAAAGATTCAGGACTCCACCTCTCCTTATTAAACTTAATGAATAAAAATAAATGAAAAGATTCAGGACTTTCAAACATCTTCCATTGTGTGATTCCACCACCCGCTGGGGCTATTTAATCTAAACTAAACAAGATCAAAAAGACTGCTTGTGGTATGTACTGGGGAAAAAGAGGAGAACACAAATTTTTCTCTGCTCCCCTTATATAATAAACCACACATTAAGTGTCTGACTTACCTAGTATGAACTAAGCTATTTAACAACTTTTCATAAGGAAAATGCACTAATGAAGCCAAAAGATGTTCAGAACATTTAAATACATACCTTAAAGTATTTTCACTTTCCACATTACAGAACCATTAAAATTGGAGTTTTGGTGGGTATGGTAGTGCAAGCCTATAATCCCAGGGATCCAGCAAGTCAAGCAGGAAGATCTCAATTTGAAGGATATAGCAAAACCTGACTCAGAAAAAACAAACAAACAAAAAGCAAAAAAAGCAAAAAAGGACAACCCGGTCTTAATTAATTTTGCTTCTTTTGTAGTCCTAATGTATGTTTCTTGAATTCTGAGTTTATTATACATTTTAAAAAGAAATAAATGAGCATAATAAAAATAATAGATATCACTGTGAGCAAGTACGCTAAAAGCAGCCTCTTAGGCAGGCAAGACGAAAAGACAGGCAAAAAAAAAAATAGAAAAGCTCAGTCAGTCACGATAATTTGAAATTATTTAGTATGAAAATGAACTTTCTACTTTTCCTGGAAAACATAATTCTGATATAATGTCTTCTGTGAAGCCTTCTTGGACTCCCTTTGTCAAACTTATCACTCTTTCCTGTGGGTTTTGGATTCCCCGATATATTTTATTTACCTTCATAGTGACATTTATAAAATTTTTTTTCAAACTATAGGATTTTGTTGAATGGAGGTGAAAAGAGAAATCAAACCACATTCCAAAAATATAAGTCCATTATTATAACAGCAACAAATTTTTCATACTTAAAGTAATAAAAGTTGTTTATTGTTTTATTTATGATGGCAGGGTATATATAATCAAATTTAGAAATGAATGTTGAGATTATAAATAACAAGTACATTTTGTATTATAGAAAAAGATCACCTAGCTACATATATTTTATTGTGTATTTCTGTCTTACGCAATAATTAAATATAAAATAAAATGCATGCACAATGTTATGCATATTATTCATTTGTAGAAAATTATAAAGATCATGAATTTTTCATTACACAAATTTCATTTGAGGTCTTTAACACCAAATTCCATCTCTTCTAACAAAGGTCACAAAAAAGACATAAAATCAACCTGAGAAGTTTCCATGCTCTGAAATTCATTTTGAATCCTAAAATTCTAGGACACAACTTCTGCAATATCGAACTGTGAACTGAGTGAGTTATCCCTGTCCTGGTCACCCAGCTCCCAGTTAACCACGCTAGTTTTGAAAGAAGACAGTTTCATATTCTTCAAATGTGTAAAACATGAACCAAATTTTTGTCAATCATTTAAAATCCTACATATATCTTAAATGTTGCTAGGTAAACAAAATTTTCTGACATGAGCTAGATTTTATTTACATATTGTGCTATCATATATAGAATGAGTTCTCTACTATGACCATTTCATTAAAAGCTCATCTTGATGGTAAATTTTCTGTTTTCAAGACATTGTTTCTGTCAAATGTCCTTGTTTGGTTGATAAACATATTTTCTTAATCTTTGGAGGGTGGGAATATCAAACTCTGTATAAGTGAACAGATATTAATATATGCTCTTAAAGAAATATTTGGATAAATAAAAATCACATTTATCAATATCAGAACTGAACTATGTGCCAAATTAATTGCTAAATAAAACATTCCATTTGTTTTCCTGAAAATGTCAAAAGTATAGGAAGGATAGAGACTTTAGTTTTATTAACTTTAAAGGGAAGAAATATGTAGGTCTTGGATGATAAAGAGCCTGGATTTTTTTTCTTTAAATAAATTAAGACTGCTAAGGTATAAACTCCCTGAAAAATTGGATTTATAATGGAAATACAAACTGACCCTTAACTATAGCGGCACTACCAGATGCCATAATAATCAGCTCCCCTGGATGCAATGGTGTAAATGTATTAGCTGTACTAAGAGACCCACTCCTGCTGTAATTATGTTAGGAACCAATAAGACAGCTCAGAAATCAATATGCTAAGACAGATAGAGTAAAGGACCATGGCCAGCCCACCGGGAATAGATTAGTCTGGCAGGTCCCTAGCTGAGCCATGAAGAAGGGGATAACTTTGCTGTTGAAGAAAGCCATTAATTGTAAATTTTCCTGAACAAGGAACTTGAAGGGAAAGCTTAGACTGTGTTGTTCATACCATTCAATGAAAACTGCAACTCCTATTGATCAAGAGCTAAGCTTTTTACTTTTATTTCAAAATCCAGTGGTGCAAAAACCTAAATGTTCAGACAGATTTTTGAAGCTTCTCCAGCAGCATATTTGAAATTCCTCATTGGTTATTAATTTCTGTTCATATTTTTTAAGAAGTTCTAGATCAATAAAATGATATTTAGGCAATGGTCCTCCACACTGACAAGTATTTTGGTGTGACATCAATTATCTCATGGATTGATATTCATGTGTCCTAAATATGGAAAGGGAAGGGATACATTCTTCTCAGTGTTTTCCACAAGTTTACTATCACGTTATTAAATACTAGCTTAATAATAACTAATTTCATGATGAGGAAGAAGGAATTTGGCAACTTGTTTAACTATTCCTAATTGAATTTCTTTTCATTGTAAGTCTTATCTGAGTAATTGAAAAATTTGCATAACAGACAGAAACAAGTGAAAGACAGAAAGAGAGAGAGAAAAAAAGAGGAGAGAAGAGAGAGAGAAAAGGAGAGAAAAAAGAAGAGAGAAAGAAAAAGAGAAATGAGAAGAAAACAAAAGACAGACCTTTTGTGGTTACAGTTTGGCACATCTGCTCATGCCCAATCAAGCTTTCAAACACGGAGTAGTAAACAAAAGGAGCCATCAAGCAAGGACAAAGTCAGAGACATAAGTGGTTTGAATGAGTGTGCAATTTCTGCCCATATGACCATCCTGACACAATTGCTCTAATTTTCTTTCCAGAAATGACTGATAAAAGATTTAGGTAATTGCTATGGAGACAGACTTCCTTCCATCACTAGGTGTCTTGAATAATACAGCCTTGGGGTCATAAGATGGAGTGTCAGTTTCTGCCGAGTCCTAAATTAATACTTGTCCCTGCTTTGGCTACACTTCCTGTACATCAAATGAAGTGAATGTAATTTATTTTGACAATGTATTGAAAATCACTTGATCAAATGACTATTCTACAGTGAACACAAAAGACAATGTAGGCTTGAAAAATATAAACTCTAAAATAATATAAATGTACATCAATTTCTCAAAGCACTTTTTTCCTCCTAAAAACTGTATATGTGGTCAGACTAAATAAGAAAACAATGTAGTTTCTAAAAGCATAATAATTTATGAGAATGTAAATTTTTTTCTTTTGCTCTCATGGCTGAGATTGACCTATCTCTATTCAGTACATGACCTTGTCCCCTCTAATCAAACTTAATTTGTCTGGTTGATCTTTGCATTTCCAAGTATTAAGTAGCATGCAAAAAGAAAACCAGAGACCCATAAACAAGCTAATAGGTGGAGGGAAACTCTGAAAATATTATACATCAGCCCTTCCAGATATTTCACCTAAACTCAAGAACAGTCAATTTCCAGGGGAATCTTAACCATGTTCACTGAAACTTAACAATATCAGACTGTCTCCTGAATGTTACATTTTCAATAGTTAATGAAATCAGCTGTGTGCTAATAAAAACTCCCTGTACTGCCAACATAAAAGATTAGAATATTACATAAAAGAAATTCATGTGACACTAACTTAAAAGATAGCTTTTTTCTCAACACAAAAATTCTGTCTTTGCTCTTGTGATAAGTTTTCTGTTATTTGCTCCTGTGGAAACAATAGCTAAGATTTGAAAACATACAAAACATCTGAATTATACATATGCTCAGTTGTACCAGAAATAACATAATTTTCTTTCTTCAGAAAACCAGTAGAACCCCTTTGAAGCCAACAAAACAGTGGAATTGAAATATTTGCTTTAAATAGAAAGAAAATACAACTGGCACTATCTTGGCAAGAGGGCCAAGGCAAAGCAAGTGTCTGTACAGGGGCACTGTGAATGTACAATGCACTGTTTAAATACAGCCAGGCAGAAGCCAGTGGATAATGCTCAGTAATGGGTTAATCAATACTTATTATGGTTTTATTGGTTCACTAAAGAGAGAACAGAACCTAGTGAGCACAGAGTTGAAAAAAATCACTGCATCTGATCTAGATAACATCTACTCTCCCTAAGGGATTTCCCTATTCAAGAATCCAATTTACCATGCCTGATTGACAAGGATTGGATCCTAGGGAATCACATAACTCTTTTTAGGACCCAATAAAATCCTGATGGATTTGTCTGACTGGCCAGGAGACTTGTAGTTTTACTAAACTGAGGTGTTTTGCTGCAATTAGCCTTTATTCCACTTGCAGTTGAAAAACTAGGCTATTAGGAGTTATCCCCTTTTTATAAATCCTGAAGTCATGCTGGGATATACCCACTGGAAGGAGGCACTGTGCTGTATAAAAGAAGATCCTTATGATAAGTTGTAAACATTTGAGAGCTTCTAAAAAGCGGTAAGCAAAACAGAATTCAAATGAAAAAAGATAGAAAATCCAAATAAATTGCACCCTTAAAGTCCATTTATTGGTCAGTTAGCCGCTACAATTTGTTTCTCATTCAGGTAACCCTAATGGAAATGAATGTCTCTTTTTGAAAGAAGCTTTGAAATATGTACATTTTGCTATCTGAGACTCTCAGTTAATAGCTGAAGTTTGAAAAAAGTCACTCTGCAACAACGAAAATCTTATAGATGTCCCTATTTCTGTTCTTTTTTCCTGGAGATAATGTTTTTACTAAACAGCTAACTTGTTCAAGCACATTGATGTTTCATCATGGCATACTATCTTGGTGGCTGTTAACAAATCAGAAAACTGTGTGTGTGATGATTTAAAGTCAGAGCTGAAATATAGCTGAAGGACAACTTTTAAATAACATGTCGTATTTTGAAGGAAACATTGCTTTAATATAAAAATCACTGTTAACACTCATTTCCCTCTGGATTTGTGTCCGCTCTTTCATAAAGTAGAAATGACACTTTAAATGGTTTAAAGTGAATGGACTTCATAATCAGAAAATACATTAGCTTATGAAATATCTTTGAATAGACATTATGAGTTACTCTTTTCCCCTCAGAATGAGAGGGGCGTTGGTGATATTCTGGGAGTTCGTGTGAGTTCATATTACTACCAGCACAACAGTCTAAATTTAGTTTCCAACTCTAGAATCTCCAGCTAAGAGGCTACTCATATTGAATGACAAGATACACTCCCAATAAAAATGTATGTTTATATAGTCATTAAAAATTGGAAAATGAGGGCTGGGGATTTAGCTCTGTGGCACCTTGCCTGCCTTGCAAGCGCCAGGTCCTGTGTTGTATCCCTGGTACAAAAAAAAAAAAAAAAAAAAAAAAAAAAAAAATTGGAAAATGAGAAGAAATTGTGTATGATGATGCAAACAGAATTGTTTTTAAACATTTTAATTCAAAGGGAGGTTTAATGAGTCTCAAAAATAATAGAATAATACTGTAGAAGATGAATGAAATTCATCTTTCTATTTTTATTAGATTATTTATATATGTTTAAAGATTATTTTATAATTATCTTATTAATGTTTCTAGGGCAAGAATCAGTTAGTTCTGTAACTTTACAAAATTAAATATTTGGGCCAGAGGTTTAGCTCACTGGCAACGTGCCTGCCTTGCAAGCTCAAGGTCCTGAGTTTGATCTCTGGTACAAAAAAATAAAAAATGAAATTTTTTATCTGCCTCTAATGTATTTAATTTACCTTATCAAATATTGAAATGTCTCCATGAACCAAGGAACAAATTTAAAGATGTCAGCAGAAGTTACTTTTAATCAGAATACATAAGAAATACTGAAATTCCAGCAAGATGATTCAATAGATGATTAAGTGTCCTGTACTAGTATTTTAACATTTGTTTGTAAGTATGGTCCCTGTTGTTATTATAGAAATTTAAATAATTTAATGATGCTGGTCAAGAATTTAGTAAGGATTTTTAAATTTTAGATAATAATTTATTTAGTATCCATGTGACTTGCCAAATAATCTTAATATTTATTGGCTATTAATTCTATTCTGTTCAAAGCACAACTAGCAGTATTTCATTCACACATTAGTACAATGCAATTTTCACCTTTAATATATTTTTTTTATTTTAAAGACAATTCAAAGGATTTGTTTTCAAAGTAATTACTGTAGCTATTTGATAGAAATGGAAAGGATTCCAGCTAAAAGAAAAGAATTTAGTACAGCACAGTGGTACATATATGTCTGTTTTTGTGTGTGGAGGTCTATTTGTAGACTTTATTCTGTTGATTTTTTTATCTGTATGTCTTTATTTTTTAATTCCATTATGTTTACTGGTACATTAAGTTTATTTGTACATTTTAGGTATACATTATTATCACATTCATCATTGGAAATTTGTGCTTGTACATGATATATCTTGATTCTTATTTTTTCCCCATTCCCCTTTCTCCCCTTTTACCCCTCCACCCCTCCCTATTTACTAACGCTTTGTTTCTGTGTTTTCCTTCTTTTCTCATATTTTTTCCTTGTCTTCTTTACTTTCCCCTGCTCCCCTCCCTAATTCCCCTTGTCTTTTGGACCTTTTCTTCCTATTTTATATTATCTATTATACATTTTGGTCCTCATTTACTCTTGCAGTTTCTCACACCAGAGAAACTATTTGGTATTTACACATGTGTGTCCTATTTATTTCACTTAAGAGTACAGCTGCAATGTGCATCCATTTAGCTACAAATGCCTCTAGTTTATCATTCTTTATGGCTAAGTAATACTCCGTTTTATGAAAAAACAAACAAACATATCTTCTTTATCCAATCACCAGTTGATGGGCATTTGGGCTGTTTCCGAGATTTACCTATTACAAACTGTGCAGCTATAAACATGGGTGCACATATATTGCTATGGTATGATGCTTTTCAATCTTTTGGGAAGATACCCAGCAGGGGAATAGCTGGGCCAAATGGTAATCTTACTTCTTTGAGGAATCTCCACTCTGCTTTCTTTTTTTTTTTTTTTTTTCATTTTTTTGGTACCGGGGATCGAACTCGGGTCCTTCTGCTTGTGAGGCAGGCGGCAGAACCACTGAGCTAAATCCCCGGCCCTCCACTCTGCTTTCCATAGTGGTTGCACCAGTCTATTCTCCCACCAACAGTGGAAAAATCCTGCTCCCCCACAACCTCACCATCATTTGTTGTTGGTTGATTTCTTTGTAGCAGCCATTCCTTCTGGAATGAGATGGAATCTCAGTGTTGTTTTCATCTGCATCTCTCAAATGACCTGTGATGTTGAATCTCTCAAATGACCCGTGATGTTGAACTTTTTTTTCTTTTTTGGTTCCAGGGTTCCAACCCAGGACCTTTTGCTTGTGAGGCAGATGGCAGAACCACTGAGCAAAATCCCCACCCCCTGTTGTTGAACATTTTTTCTTGTATTTATTTGCTGATTTTATTTCTTCATCCAAGAAATGTCTGTTCATTTCAGAAGCACATTTTTGGATTGGGTCATTAAATTTGGGGTGTCTGATTTTTTTAAAGTTCTTCATATGTTCTACACAGTAGTCCTTTGTCTGAGGAACAGCTGGTGAAAATTTCTCCCCACATTGTAGGTTGTCTCTTAGCTCTGACGGTGGTTTCTCTTTCTGTGAAGAAGCTTTTTCATAAGATGAGATCCTAGTTGTTGATTCTTTGTGCTACTTCTCATGTGACTGAGGTTTTGTTCAAAAAGTCTTTTACTACGCCAATGTCTTCAAGAGTTTTTCTTAACCTATCTTCCAACAGGTTTAGTGTTTCCATTTTAATATTTAGATCTTTGATCCATTTTGATTTTAGTTTAGTGCATGGTGAAAGATATGGGTCTAGTATATGTATCTTTAATCTCAGTACTTCAGAAGAGAATTATGACAATGAGGCCAGCCTGGGCTACAATGTGATACTTTATCTCAAAAACCAATTGCTTAACATCCAGCATATATATGGAACTTAAAAACAAAAAATAATCCAATGGGAAAAGTATATGAATAGGCACTTCTCAATAGAAGAAATTCAGATCGCCTACAAATTTATAAAAATATGTTTAACTTCATTTGCTGTTTATGAAATGCAAGTCAAAGCCACAATCAGATATACAGTTAAAGTGTCTATTATCAAAAAGTCAGAAAATAACAAATGCTAGCAAAGATGTAGAGAAAAGGGATTTCTTATACACTGTCAGTGGGAAAGTAAATTTGTTCAGCCATTATAGAGAACATTGTGGAGGTCCTTCAAATAACTAAAAATAGTACTACAATATGATCCACCTATTCCACTTTTTCATATATTTCTGAAGGAAATGATATCAATATATCAGTGACACCTGTGTATCTGTTTCTTGCTGCTCTCTTTACAATAGCTAAGATATGCCCATCAGTGATAAATGAATAAAAAATTTCTCTCTCTCATATGGAGCATTATTCAGCCATCAAAAAGAATGATATTCTATAATTTGTATCAAAATGGATGAAATGAGAGTTCATTATGTTAGATGAAATGAATCAGATACGGAAATACAATGACGTGTTCTCTGTTATATGTGGTTGTTGTACAGAGTAGATTGGACTATATAAAAGTGATTACTATAGGCTGAGAAATGGCTGTAACAAAAGGAGAGATAAGGGAAGATTGGATTACAGGTAGAAAAAACACTGTTAGATGGAAGTAATAAGTTCTGGCATCCCATAGCACAGGGGTGACTATAGCACACAGTAACCTATTATCTATTTTATGAGTAACTAGAAGTGAGGGCCTTAAAGTGTCCAAACACAAAGTAACAATAAGGGGATAGAAATATCAATTAGCCTGAGTTGATATGAATACACTGTATATATCTATGAAATTATAATATTAAACCCCATAAATTTGTATATTCAAGATAACATAATTTTTAAAAAGTGATGGTCTATGTTTTCTCATGAAACTCAAGTATATCATCAGCAAAGGAATGGTTAAAAACATATGAGTCAAGAAAAGCCAGCAAGAATTTAATACAAATAAGATATAAAATTCAGCAAACTTCTGAAATATAGATATTTATATATCAAATCAATGAACAAAATAGAGTTGTGGTAAATCATATTTTCCAAAAGTGATCACAGTAATTTTTCAATTCCACCTGTGATTTCAGAAACTTGTTATTCCTTCCTGAAATAATGGAGTCTATGTCTCTTTCTTTGAATTTGGGCAGACTTATGTCATCGTGTAGATGTCTAAAATATGAGAGAAATGATAAAGGATTTTGAAGGCTAGGTAATAAAGGTGATGTGGCTTTGACCTGGATCTTTTCTTAAAATTCTTGCCCATGGAATCAAGACCTGATGCTCTAAGAAAGCCTAGGCTATATGGAATTCAAGTGTGGTAGATACTGCACTCACCAACCCCTGCTATGGTCTCACTTAAAGCCAGGCTCCACTGGTTGATATTTGAATGCACTTGTATATGTCTTCAAGTGATTCCATTACCTAACTTCTGCCCCAGCTGATGTTAAATTGAACCATAATAAGCTATCCATTATTAAGGCTTCCTACAGTGGAAAATCATGATCAAAATTAATCTATTAAGTAACCACATTTTGGGGTATTTTATAAATAACAATGTATAACCAGATCTAATTTTGTTAGTTACAAGTACATGATATGCTACCATGTCAAATGTAAAACATGTTTTTTGCAGGGTCACCTAGTAGGTGGAAGCTTGAGGATTTTTAAGGGAAATTATAGGGAAAAAAATGAAAGGGCTTGAAAAGATTATTAATAAATCATTACTAGCCCTCCAGAAGTCTCTTTGTGATAGTCTCAATGGTAATTTGGAAAAAGGGAAAGTTAAAGGAAGGAGGACATATTTAATGTTGTGGCATGAAGTGCAGCCATGCTGTATCAGTGGTAATGTGGAAGAACTGGATGACACAGCTAAGGTTTCTAGGCAGAATCCTGAAATTTCTACCTGATTTTTTCTCACTGACTGATAAAATGAAAGAGAGAGAGACAGAGAGACAGAGAGAGAGACAGGGAGAGACAGAGAGACAAGTGTGAGCTCAAATGTTTTCAAGGAAATAAAAAGGTCTTATAAGACAACAAGATCTTCAATTAAAAATAAAAATATTTCCTGTTATTGGCTTCTCTGAGATTCTCAGATGCAAAAGAACATCAGAGTAAATACTGTATCAAACAGACAATGGGAATATGGCATCATTTTAAAAATCTCAGGTTTAAAGATTTCCAGTTATTAACTCAGCTAGATGAATCCATTAATAATCTAACATATCTTCTCCATTAAATAAAAGGTTAAAAATCTTAAGGGCACTGTGTATCAGATGGCTGAAAAGAAGCCAATCACAGAGGAGGATTTATACCATAAAAACTTTGGTAATGATGTGGCTAGATAAACAAATTCATAAAAACCCATTGAGTTTCTAATGAAAATATGTGTTTGGAAGTACCAAGATCCTGGACTAAAAATACCAGTGACATTACTAAATGAAAAGGGTCCTGTAGATCCCTAAGCCAATGTGAGCATAGTACAAGTTGATAAAACTGTTCAGCCTCAAACAGCAACCATTCTTTATGGAAATTAAACTGTGGTTCAAAAGATAAAACCCAGAGAGTAAATACTATATCTGAGCAAAAACTTGAGTGCAATCATTTCTACATAGTCGTACCAGACCCTAATGAATGTATTGAAATATCTGCCTGAATGAATGAATGATTATGGAATAGTGAATTCAGTACACTATGCCTCCCGCTTCCCCCTTTTTTGAACAGTAGTACATACAGTAGTTACCTCACATCTGTCACACCAGTGTTTGTTCAGTTTGTTAAGGGTGAATGAGATGCTTCATTTCATTAATTGGTCTATAGATTGAGAAGAACTATACTTGAGAAGTTTAGCAAAGGAAGAACTCATTAGAAAGCTTATCTATCTCTTAGAGCTGACTTTATTGACAAGAGTCTAATACTCAAATCTAAGATGTGCTATAATGGAATGAGATTTTGGATTTTCTTACAGAAAGGGCATGACTGTATTTTGCATGTAGGGAGGAAGTGAATTGTTCTGAGGACAAGAATTTATATAGGTGATATTTTCTAATAATGACAACTTGCCACTCTTCCAACAAAACACTGGACTCTTTCTCTTTCCTTTGAATTTGTATCTATGTGTGTGAATAAAATGCAGCAGAAGTGACTGGGCATGATTTTGAAGGCTGGGTCATAAAAGGTAATATGACCTCCAGTTGAGTCTCATGGATGATTACCATTGAATCATAGGCCACATAAGGAGATATATAATTTTAGCCAACAGTCTCAAATAAGGTCTCAAATACCACACATATGAGAAAATAAGGTTTAATATAATTCCAGCCTTCAAAATGTTACAACTAATACTCAGAGGAGTAGACATGAGTACCACTGACATTAGATATTAGTACCATTGAGCCAAACCTCATTAGAAATTTAGCAAGCAAAATAATTATTGTTTCTCCATGCCACTGCTTTAGGTAGTTGCTACACAAATTAATAGAGCAAAAAACAGAAGAAGCTAGCACAGAAAACATAGGAAAATAGGATTGCAGAATGGAATGGTAGTTGGAAATTAATTGAAAGTTTGGGTCATGATTATCACAGTACGAAACAATAACATCACAATCAGCTGAGAAATTAGTATAAAGGCAAATTACTAGACCATTCCCAGGCATACTGAATCAAATAACTTGGGAGTTAGCATAGTTATTATGTATTGTGAAACCCCACAAGATAATTATAATTCATGTTAAAGTTTGGCCTCATTAGAAGAAGCAGATCATTGGAGGTGTGCCTGTGAGATATCTCTCTCTCTGTTCCCCCCCCCATCTCTCTCCTTGTCTCTGTCTCCCTCTCTCTGTCTCTGTCTCTCCTTGTCTTCCCCCCCTGGCTGCATACCTCCACCATGACTTTTCATGGTATTTTGTCATGGTATTATCCTCACCAAAGGGAAACAATAGCACAAAGTGATCATGGAATGAAACATCTGAAATCACAAGCTGAAATAAATCTTTCCTCTTTTTCAGTTTATTTTCTCTGCCATTTTGTCATAGTAATGGAAATCTGATTAATGGAAATATCTAATGGATAGAAATACAAAATAAATAATAGATAAAATGGAAGTAAAAATGCATGCAACACTCTACCACAAAGTTACATGAACAGCTTTAAAAAATTTTTTTCGAGTCAGATTTTCTCTAAATTGCCAATGCTGGCCTAGACTTTGTGATCCTCCTATCTCAAACGCCGGAGCACTTGGGATTAAAGACATGTATGAACCACTGAATTCTAAGTGTCTCCGATTCTCACTACTTTTCAAAAATGTCTATTGTTACCACACTTTTTTCACTGTGTTTTATGGGCACATAGGGGACAGGTAATTTCACAGAATAACAGATAAACATTATACTCTTTCAGATTATCTCCAATCAAAAGACGGCCTGTTTCCTTCCCTTTATTTTTTTCTTTTAAAAATTTGTTTTTCTTTAAATGTATAATATGGACATATTGATAAAGAAAATATAATAGGCATTCTATGAAAGAATATTTTTTCATAACAAAAATTATTAGAGACTAATGATGGTAAATACACTGTGTATCATGATCTTAAAAGAATGCATTTTCATTAGCTAGTCTATCTTCCCTTTAATTTGGAAATGTTCCATGACTTATGGACCATAAAAGATCATAGAACAGAAGCTCTACAAGTTTCTATGTCTTGACCTTAAGGTCCAACCGTTTTCATTTCTGCTTCTTAGATTACTTGTTTGTAATAACCAATAGCCACATGTGAAAATTCAGGCATTCCAATGGAGGGAGAGCTCATGATGAGAGAATCAAAGGTCTCTGGCTGCCACCTGCACCTGATTCTCACGTGATATCCAACACCAGTCATCAACCACATGAAGGAAGCATCTGGGAAGCAACCTTGGCTCCAGCTGCACCACTTCAGCTGATGCTGTTCAAATCAAAACTTACCCACCACGTTTAACCCTGCCTCAAATCCAAATTTGTACACAAATGGCAGCTGCTGTTCAGCATGCTGTTGGCATGATGTATAAGGTATTAATAAATAATAAGAATAAAATAATTGGTACTGTAGTTTTTATGCAATAATAAGTAATAGGAATAATCCATATTTGTGAAAATTCAGAATATAACAGTAAAATACATATTATGTTTTATACACATACATCGACAGGTTTATAATGAAAGGGAAAAATCACAATACTTAACAAAAGAATAAGAAATAGCTGAAGACTTTTCTTCACCACAGATTATTTAATATGTCATAGTAATGCCTTTGAGTTCTGAAGGAACAATTTTGTATTCAATTTCAGTTATTTTAACTTTTTAAAGTTAAAATTATAGAGCCTATAATGTTTAATCTATTGAATTTTCATAATCCTATGAAAGATTTTAAGTGAATTCAATACATAGACAAAGATGTAATTCTTCATGCCATCATACTTAATCTGGATGTGCTGTGACAGAAACTAAAGAAAGTTTAATACATTAAATTGTCATTTTAATTACATTAAAATCTATTTCTTTGTCTTAAGTTTCTTGTGATTACAACAGGCTATGGATTTTTTGAAACTCTCTTTTATGTTTGTGTGTATTGATATTTTTAATAATGTTTTCCATACAGATCTCAGGACTCTATTATGACAATACACAGTGCCAAGAAATAATCCATTAGGATGAAGACAGGCAGTGTGTTGGTTAGAACTGAAGAAGTATAACTCTCTCAGAGTGTAGCTATTCTTGTTCCTATTTGCCATGTTTCTCATTGTTCAACAATGACATCAAAGATAACATCCCTTCCAATGTCACAGAAAAGATAGGTCATTTCTGAGCTTTATTTTGGGTTAAACCAAATCACAGCTGCCTCAAATTTATCTAATTAAAGCAGTAATTAAAGTTCTTGCCTTACCTGTGTAGTCAAGGACACACAGACTTCTAATGGGAAGAAATCTAGATATAAAGAATTGCTGTCAATTAGTTCTGATGGCTTGAAAAAAATAACGCAGGAGAATGAGAGTTGGGTTACAGGTCTGTACAATAACAAATACAGTAAGTCAGCATCTCTTTCTTTTCTTGGACCCTACCCAAGAGTTTGGGAGAAGAAAGACAAGAAGATTATCTGAGTAATATGATCTTATGACTATCAGTGGATAATGGTGTTCTCCAGCAACTTTGTACTAGTGCTTACCTCTAACAAAAGAAGGGACTACTACAAACACAAGCCCTTCAATCTGGGAACAGCATAACTGTTGAGTATTTTGTCACAAATTCTGTCAATAGAATGGAGAACAAAAAGGGAGAAAAGAAATGTGACTCTGATGTTGGCAGTGTTTTCTGCTCTGTCCTCTCAGAGCAAAACTAGTTGTCCTGATGACGCTGTCTTTCACAGTTGAGAGTATGTTGAGCATTTTTTTTTTTTTTTTGGTACCGGGGAGCAAACTCGGGTCCTTGCGCTTGCGCAGCAGGCCCCGAAACCACTGAGCTAAATCCCCGGCCCCTGTTGAGCATATTTTGATTAGATTTTTACTCATTATTTTTCTATTGTGATAAAAAAACTGTAATACGTCATCAGAGAGCTAAATTTACATGCCACGAATTGTTAAGATACCTTTATTCCCAAAACAAAACAAACAAGTTTTAGAAAACTTTTTAACACTTAGACTCTTCTGACTGGAATGTGTATCTACCTTAAAAATATTTATCTATAAATTTTGAAATGTTGTTCTATAGCTTCCCAAATTTGTCCCAATGCTGAAGGAAATCTATATGCCTATCTTCTTTTACAGATTATAAAGTCTGAGACTACATTATGAATGAATACATTTCAGATCCTTTGCAGCTAGCAAAATGGAATGAATCAATTTGAATTTCACATTAGTCACATTAATACCCATTTTATTGATTATAATAAATCTCAAACATCCCATTGGGAATAATTATTTATGCAGTCTTTATATTGCTCTTTTCCTGCTTTCTCACTTTGATTTTAACAGAGGAAAATACACTTGTTTTATTGTGATGTTTAGTTTTATTAGTTTCATTAAACTGTACTAACTTACATGTTGCTGTGAAGATATTTTTTAGAAATGGTAAGATCTATTATCATTGTATTTTAAGTAAAGGAAGTTATGTTTAGTAATCTGGATGGAGCTGCATCTGCATTATCAAAGTCCGTAAGATCAAAAGCTGCATCATTAACTCCTGTCTGAATTGCCAGCGGTTAGCATTTTTCATAGATTTTGGCTTTGTCAGAATTCACGTTAATGAGCTGATTCTCTAAAGTAAATACATTTTGCTATAGACTATTTTCCTGCAGAACCTTGATTTATACATACATTTAGGGCACATGAAACTTTATAATTATAGGGACTCTCTTTTTTTTCCTGTCCTTGTTTCACCCACTGTTTTAAGGGTTTAATACTTAATCTTCACAGTTGCTAATTGAAATACAGTCACTTTAAAATAATATACTGAAGTAATTTATTAAAAAAACAACATGAAAATTTATACATTATATATTTGGTATATCACTTCAGGGAAACATTTTTTATAGTACTGTTAAATATTGAGTTAGGGTTACTTAGTGCTTCCCAAACCAGATAAATTTGGGTGATTATAACTTGAAGTGATAGAAGATACTAACAATTTTTTAATATATGTAAATATTCCTATTCTAGTCTGCAGTATTTACAAATCTAAGTGTAGTTTCTTCCAGTTACAATTGTCAATTTACATGAAAGAATTTTAAGACTTTAAGTAACATCAATGCATCATCTAACTTAATCTTTCACGCCAACATTAATGTATTTGAAGAAAAAATGGAGAAAAGATTTCTGAAGCTGAATCCAGCATCAGATGGAAACAATTAGCATGTCTGGTATGGACAGGGATTGCTAGATTGGGTAAGGTAAGTTAACAGTGCCCCTTTAAGATTTTTGTCAGTGCCGAACAAATCTACTATAAACTAATCATCAAAACCATTTAATGGTTTTTCTAAATTATCTAAATATATTGGATTCTTACCCAAATTAAAACACTTCAAAATAAGCAAATAAATGCAACTCATGCAGGAAATTAATTCTATTATTTTATTATTCATTACATTTAAAACAGAAAAAGGTATATATTTTTAAATTCTAAGACCTTAAAATGTATCCTTTTATTGTTACTGTAGGTTTGATCAAAGCACAGTTTGAAATAAATGCCTACCCTAATTCATCATAATTCTTGCTATAAAAATTCATTAGACCAGCACAAAAATTATAATAGCAAATAAATAACAGAAAAATAGTTAAGACTGTGGAAAAAAATATATGTTGCTCCATTTTCTCCCAATTCATGATATTATTTTTCCTCTATTTTAAGTAAGCTTATCTTTCTGTTTCTAAAAATCTTTCACTTTTCTTTCACTCATATAGCCTTTATTTTATGTTTTCCTTCTTCTCACATCTCTCCATATCATCTTTGTTCTTCAAAGTACAGCCAGAAATCTCACTAACATAAAGCACACAGTGAGTAGAAACAATTAATTATTTTATTTGAAAGAGTAAAACTATGAAACAAAATATGCCAGACTATATAATAAGGGCATGTAAATTACTGAGTGTGACGTGAGCATGGCGTATGACATGAGCTTGAGGATAGGATCTTCTCCTATGTTTCTCATCACTGGATCCTAAGTACTAACATGGAACCTTGCCATCTTAGAAACTCAACAAATAGCTGTCAAATAAATAAATGTCTACCTTTGATTTTTTTTTTTTTTTTTAGTACCAGGGATCAAACTCAGGACCTTGCTCTTTGTGAGGCAGGCAGCAGAACCACTGAGCTAAATCCTTGGCCCTACCTTTGATTTTTATTCATTGAAATGATCTCAAATGTGACATGTCTTCCTTTCTTTCATTTCTTTCCCACTTGCATATCTACTTTCTTTCCTACCAGTTCACAATTTGGAATTTACCATTGATTTTCCCTAAAGTAGGGTGTTGCTCATCATCCCTGACTTGCTTCTCTCATTTGTGGTACTTTTGATTATACTATTTTCCTGCAGAACTAAGCATTAATTACTTTCCTTTATTCAAATCTCAAAATTCTTTCAAGGCCCAAGTCGCCGAACTGAATATTTTAAAGAATATTGAATTTAACGAATATTGAACATCAATCTTTTCCTTATACATGAAAAACAAAATAAAAACTCAATACACACTATTTTGTGTTCTCATACTGGACCTTTGCATGATGTATCTTGGTTGTTACTTTTTTCTCAATTTCCCTGCCCTTCCTTCAATCCCTCCACTCCTCTCTATTTACAAAGACTTTGTTTCAGTTTTTTCCCAGGTAACTTTGTACATTATTTTCTACCAACTTAAAAATAATTAGCTTTATAATCTTAATGTATATTTTATTATTTATACCATTTACAAAATATATAGTAAATATTCAACAAATTTCTTTTAAAATTAATTGAAAAACTTTCACCTCCCAAAAATTGCTACATCCTTATTTTTGGGAAATGGTGTACCGTGAACTGTGTTTGGTAGCTGTGCAAATGTCAGAAAGTATGAACATAGGTGACTTTATTTGGCAACAATAATTGAGCAAAATTAGTTCAATACTAGGAGAAAAAATCAAATTAATCTATTGGATTATATTAGATATTCTTAAGTGTTTAAAGAAACCTGAGAGGGTTGCTAAATCAAATAGAAAATACAGTTTCTTTTAATAGAAAATATATGAAAACTAAAAAAACTAGTCATTTTATTGGAAAGCATCAATATAGAAGACTTGAAATGTTTTGGTCTCACTACCTTGTTCACAATAAGATTGTTGAGCTCTCCAAAGAACTTTTGCTTATGGGAGTTATTGATACATACCACATGAGAAATAAAAGCAGGTACTTAAAGATATATATTTATTGGGCCAGGACAATAGCTCACTTATAGAGTACTTACTTAGAAGGCGCTGGGTTCAATCTCTAGCATGGCAAAAGCAAATAAATGAAAATAAAAATATGTGTTTATTAATTCATTTTAAATAGTAATAAGAAACATGTTTTGTGCTAACATAATTTGATAAATTGTATTCTTTGTTTTTAAAAGTGACTATATCTGTATTCTCAATTTTTTTTCTGAGTTTAGCTTTTTTTATTTTTTTAAATGGTACCAGGAATAGAATCTAGAACCATCACGTTGAGCTGCATGCCCAACAGTTTCTGTTTTGAGATAAAATCTTGCTAAGTTGTCTAGCCTGGGCAGAAACTTACTGTCCTCCTGCCTCAGCCTCCCACAGTGAGTAGCCACACTCAGCTTCATTATTATTTTTTAAGATTTTTCAAATCTTTATAATACCTGATTTAGTAGAATTTTGGCTTAAAGCTAGATTCTCATATCTGCTTCAACACTTTGTAATTTCATGTATCATACAGCCTCTGAAAAATTCACTATACATTTTTAAATAAACTATTGCAAAAAAGAAAGATAATCTCAGTATCACAAAAATAGTTTATCTGATTACACTGTGAGGACCATTGGCTGCAATGTAATATATCTTTCCCATTGGATTCTAAATGCCTTCATCCTTTACAAAAAATATCCCTAAACTTATCAAATTGAGGGTGCCTTGCTTTCTGAACCAGGCTAAATGTTCAGAAAACCATTTGCAGAAAACCTATTTTCCTTTCTTCCTATCTTATGAAACAAGCATAGACATCCTGTCAGGTAAAAGGGCAGAAAACCAAGACCAGATCAGTACCACAAGCCTTTATTGCAGGAAAAATCTGCCAGGCTGCCTCTGAACAGAGTGCAGCCACTAGAGCACCTTTATAGAGCCTGGGTGGGGATTGGGAGATAGATGTGCCAGTGAGGGATTAGAGGGTTTGTAAGGCACGTCACTAAGGGACTGGAGGAACCTGTTACATCACTGGTTGCCTGGAAGGGAGCAAGTATCTTTTGGCGGGAAGAGGGGCATGCTGGGAAGAAGGTTGTCTTTTGCTGGGAGAAGCCATTTGGGGACTAGGTTTAGGTGGGAAAACACTGCATCGTGGGAAGAAGAAGGCCAATTTGGTAGAGAAGGGAGCCATCTTGGAAGTGGGCTTTGGTGGGAAGAAGGGCATGATGGGAAGGAGAAGGCAGCCATTACATGTAGCGGCCATTTTAAGGTGAGGGAATTCTATCACATCACACCTAAATTTGCTTAAAAATTATAGACATCACCTGTTATTGCTATTTTTCTCTTTTGAGAAAGGAAGAACAATATTCCAAATGACTGCCATCACCCTCAGGCAGCTTCTTTCAATTTCAAATTTCACAGTCCTAGCTAACGTTTTGTCTTTCAGTGAGGCTCTTCTGTTGCGAAGAAAAAAGTCTTTATCAGTTCATTTAGGAAAAAATAATTTATTGTAAAACTTCATAACAATCTAAGGACCTTCTATGGCTTTTTGTCTAAGGCCACATGTCATCTCTTTGATATCTCTCTTCCTCTTATAGATTTGATGTGCTGTGATTCTTTTAGGTTTCATGACTCTACTTATACCTGTTTACATCCATATTCAACTTTAATATGTTAAAGACTTTTCCAAGTTACTCTCAGCACAGCTACTTGCATCATTCCTTCACATTCTGATTTCCATTTTTTGTTTTTGTAATCAAACCCACAGGCATTAACCTAATTTTTGCTGTTTTTTAAAATGATCTTTTCTCTGTGAATGTTTTTAAACTGTTCTCTCATGAAATGTTGTTTTAGGAATTTTGCTCTGGTTTTCCTTTTATTTGTTTTTCCTGAAGGTCATAGTGATTCTTGAATCTGAGAAAATTTTCAACAGCATTATTTTTCCTAACATTGCTTTTGCCCATTTTCTTTCTTTCCTCTTTCTGAAACTTGTATTACATGTATGTAAAACTTTCTCACATATCATTTGTCTCTCTTCTGCCTCAAAACATTTTTTTCACCCTTTTATTTTTCTACATTGCTTTGGATTATTTTCCTAGTCTTGTATTGTATAAATGATTTTATTTGTGTGGATATCTAATATAACATTAAATACAGAATTTTAAATTTTATTTATGGAATTTTATAATTCCTGTATTTTCATTAAAGCTATGTTTATATATTTCAATTCTTTAAAAATTCTCAATGTTGCATTGAAATTCTTAATTATATCAACTTCAGCCATTTTAAATTTTTTATCTTATTACATTTTCTAGATCACCATAAGCTATATTTCTATATCTATTATTTTTCTTGATTCTAAATCATGTAGTTTTATTATAAAACTATTACTTTGTTAGAGTACTGGGGATTGTAATATTATGGAAATAATTTGAGAAGAACAATTATACCTTCCTTCAGAGAGAATTTACTTTTGTAGTTGCAGATCACTACAGGCACTTGGAATTTCAGATCACATCATCCAGTTTCAAGGAGATGAGCTGAATCCATGCTTCATTCCCTGAAATGACTAAACCTTTTCTAATTAACCCTTACTCTTATCAGGTAGATTTTTATGACCTAACATAAACCCTGAGGGCCTTGGTTTTAGGTTTCGTCCACAGGCTCCAAGGGTATTCAAAGCCTTGTTCACTTTCTCAACCCTTCAGCCATCTCTGCAGTAATCAGAAAAATCCCCAAAGTAAAATCTATTGAATGTCAGAATAGCCTAAAATGATGGGCTCACCTCTCCAGGTTTCTCTCCTCTCTGATTCTTCTATATCGTGACTCCACGTCCTTATTATCTTCTTTACTTTCCAGTGTCTTCACTCAGATTTATTTTTCAGCTATTCTAGGTATTTTCAGTGTGAGAATAGTACCAAATGTCTTAGTCCACAGTGTCTGAAAACAGCACCTCACAAAGGACATTTTTTACGTATCCTAACCTCCAAGTAAAAAGAATGATCAAAAATAAGTAAAGTACAATAAAAATATATGCTAAAATATGACTCATAATTACATCAAATCCACCATTTATTAAAGGGCATGATTTTTTTTTAGCTACTCAATAAATCATTGTTGTTTTTAATAAGGATTTTCCTAGAAGAGTGTCTTAGTTATTTTTCCTCATTGCTGGGACAGTACCTGACACCCACAAGTTAAAAGAGGAAAGGTTTATTTTGGCTCACAGTTTGCAGGAGTTTCAGTCCATTGTCAGCTGGCTCCAAGGCTGGGTGGCATGGCAGAGTGATGTGGGAAAGTAGAAAGAGCTCATGGCATGGCATAGTGGACAGAAGCACAGAGAAATCAAGGGATGAGGAAGGGAAATACTCCCTTCTGGGCCACACCTGCAGTGACCCATATCCTCCAATCAGGCTTCACTTCCCAAATCATATTTAGATATAAACTAATCAGTGGACCAATCCACTGATAAATATCATACATCTATGATCTAATCACTTCCCAGGAGCCCCACTTACTGCTGCATGAAGCTTTGGGGGAGCATCTAGATATTTAAAGACAGAAGTTAATTGAAATAAATAGAAAATATATTACTTAAAGAGATAATTTCAATTTCAAACTCCCAGGAAGACTTTATGCAGTTAGTCTAATTCAACATTTCTCTTCCAGTAAGCAAGTGCTTAAATTAACTATTGGTAGATGTATAAGGATTATAAGAGAAAAAATAAAGGAATAAATAAAATTGGAAAGAATTTCTATGAAAGCCTTGAAAGAACTCAAAAATGAAATTACATAAATGACTATATGTCATAATAACTGGTTATTCTTTTGAAGTATTGGCTGAAAGACTAGATTCCAATAGATAAAAAGTGACCTGCAAATTAAATCATTTGAACTTTATAGTTGGCAATTTTTCTGGACTGATATTACATATTAAGTTCCTTCACTGAATAAAGAGGTCAATCTACTTGTTTTCTTACAAGGTTTGTGTAAGAGCAAGTCAATATTTCCCGGAACAATTTAAAAAACTAGTATTCACCTAAGAAGAGAATAATTTATCCTGGCTTCTTAATTAAAAATAGAATGCAAATTACAAATTTCTCTGGAATCAACTTTAAATACAAAGTTTAAGATCGGAGTTGAATAAATGTGTACAATGAATTTTTCCTAATAGTTTTATATCAAGGGCTCTTTGTAATATTTTTATATTATAAAGTATGTGTCAAAAACCAAAGCTATAGGATATTAGGATTTTCAAATTTCAGTTTCCATTTTGAACTTCAAAGGTTGATCTTAAGATGTTTGGCATCTGCTTAAGATGCAAAATGAAGATAACAACTCACACCCATATAAAAAAGAATGATTATGAATGTAAATCCACATTTTTCTGAAGTCCATCAAAAAACTGAAGACATGAGTCAACTAACTAACCTCAAGTCTGAAGAAATATAGACACATCATAAGAGACACATTATGTGAGCTCTTGTTTACCTGGGACAGTTGACACTGGGCCCCATATAATTGGATAACACTTTCCTTAAATTTTTTTAAACAAATTGCTAAAGGAGAATATAGAATCCTTAATAGTTGCAGACATAAGGCAAATTTACATACATTTGCAGCACTTTTCCAGAGATCTCCCTGTATACTAACAAAAAAACTGTGAACACAAGACTCCTGAGAAAGTGTCCCTCACAATGCAGGCTTAGGAGAAGGAATGACAGACAGCCATTGTGTGAAGGGCTCGAAGCCTTGCCCACATCCACCTTCTTTACCTCTTTAATGATGAAAATTCAAACCCCTGAACACGAGAGAAAACTTTGTTGTCCATATGGCTTCCTGAAGATCAACTGAAGCTGTGGTAAAAGGGGAAAAATTTAAAACCTTTCACTGTGCAGTGGTACATAAATTTACCCTGAGCTGAAACCCTCAGAAGTTTCCTACAGTAGAGAAAGAAACCAGATTACTGAGATGATCCCATTCCAGAGACCCAGGGAAACAATGCATGCCTAAGACTGACTGTAAATGAAAGCAGAAGAGCAGAAAGGGTTCTCCTTTCGTGCTCAGCACAAGGCCAAGAAACACTGAGAGACACATAACAGCAGGCTCTTGCTTATAGAGGAAGAAAAACTCAAAGGAAGTTACTCTCAGAGGTACATGCGCAGCTGAGAGACAGATGAGAGTGGAGTCCACATTGAGAAAAATCCTGTGGTCAACAAACCCCTCTAGACACAAAATAACATAAGAATTAAAAGCCTGTGATGCACTGTGGCAAATCACTGCAACAACAAAACTCAAGTGGAGTAGCTACACCAGTAGTAGAGACTTCAAGACAAAGAATATTAGCAGGGATAAAAGGACATTGCATAACAGAAAGCTATAAATATTCTAATTACGTATGCACCTAATAAGAAAACTTAGAAATATAAGAAGCAAAATCTGATTGAACTGCAAAGAGAAATAATCAACTCTACAGTTAAAATCAGAGACTTCTACATTTTATCCCAGTAATAATAATATTGGGAAAACCTTAATTATACCATCAGCCAACTTGTCCTAATCAATATTTATAGATCACTCACATGACAACAGCAAAAACTAGAACTTCACAACTTTCTTTTGTTTCATAGTAAAGAAGAAAATCCACAGTTATCTGAAAAGACTATTAAAATATTTCTCCTTTTCTAACTACTTACCTGTGTGATTTCCTTCATATATGCCAACCATGGCAGTATATTACTGTAGATTGAGTGTAGGCATAGATTATTAAGGAATATATTAACAATATCTGCAGAAAGTATAAACTATGCCAGTCTTCCCAGTAAATATATTTTGGATTGGAAAACAGATTTTTAAAATAAAAATGTGTTACTTATGTTAATATACTTGAGCTTATTATTGTTACTCTTGAAATGAATTATCAAACAGCTGCATTTAAAATTCAAAGTTCTAGGGGTGGGGATTTCTCAGTGGTGCCATGCCTGTCTCATAAACGTAAGATCCTCAGTTTGATCCTCAGTACCAGAAATAAATAAATAATTAAATAAATAATTAAAATTCAAAGTTCTAATTTATAACAAGACAATATTTATGGATATAATCTACATACACAAAACATTTGGAATATTTTGTATATAGTGTGTAAGAGGTCCTATATCCAAATTTTTCAGAACTTCTCTCCTAGTAAAAACTGTCACATTGACTGAGCTTTGTGTATCATTTATGCTGAACTGTTTTAATGCATGACATGTACAAGATAAACATATATAATATATACTTAGTTCGCAAAGTGATCAATTCGTCTTTGTGTACTCCTCCTGGCTTTACTTCATGAATTTAGGAAGGAAAGATATGTAAATCAAAAGTTTTGCTTTTTCTTTTCAAAGAAAATGACAGTTATTGTCATTGCAGAGGAATGATACATGTTTATGCAATAAATTTTATTTAAAAGTATTTAAAATCATTTGCTATCTCCAAGAGAAATAAAACAATAAGGATTGAATCTCACACACACACACACAAACTCATACCAAGTTACTCTGTTCTCCTTAAAAACCTTAAATGATCTTATTTAATCTGATTTTAATGAAGATGAATCGAAGAACATCTAAATGTTTATGCACTTGGAATATATATCATTAGAGCCTCTTTCCTATATGACATCTGATTTTATTCTAAAACATTGGATAAAGCCCAAGGTCCAGGCCCTGACTCTCCCAGCTCCCACCTAACTCTATTCCCTTCTCCAGCTACTCACAGGACTTTGGGTTCTGGCTCTCCAATCTCTTCTCAATCTTTTTTTATACTCCATTTACTAGTTATTAGATTTTATTTTTATTTTCCCTTTTTCTTTTTCCCTTCTTATATGACTAACCATTTCTATGAATTACTAGGTTATGAATTTTCTGCAGAAATTCTGAATTTCTTATTTCTTTGGCAAGGAATAGCTTCTATCTGCTTTGTTAATGGATTTCTCCTCATTCTTTATTTCCAAATGAAATACTATCTTTAAAAAGAACACTCTATGATTAAAATGAATAATTGATAATTTGAAATAGGAAAAGGTCCAAAGGTGGAGGGGTGGTGGGAGGGGAAGGGGAAAGGGAAGAAAGGAAAGGAAAAAGTATGAGAAAGAAAAAAAAGAAAAAAAAGTGGAAACAAAGCCTATGTAAATAGGGAAGGGTGGTGGAGGTGAAGGGCGCATAGGTAATGGGGAAAATAAGAACTAAAATACATCATATTCGGGCACAAACACCCAATGATAAATGTAAATGTATTGTATACCTAAAATGTACCAATTAATATATATAAAAAAATAATAATAATTTTTTTAAAAACACCCTCCTTGATAATTTTTTCTGTGAGTGCCAAAGATGGGTCCTTAACTCATCTGTCTCTGTTTCATCACTTTTTCATTGTAGGACACTTCATATCACTGAAAGTTCTGATTTTTTTGGTTATTACCTAGCTCCTATTCTATTACCTAGCTCATATTTTATAATGTACAATCCCATGAAGTAGAGATTCTTCCAGGCTTTCCAGCTATGTAGGTCTCATAAAGTAGTCACAAAAAAAAGTATTTGATAGACTAATGAATTAAAGTTTTTTTTGTAAATAGTATAATTTTTTTGAGGATAGATATTCTGTTAATTACATTATCCTTGGGCAAGTCATTTAAATTTCCAGAATTTCAAGTATAAAATGTAATTAAAATAATTTTTCCAAATTGCTAGGAATAGATTAGATAGTTGCATATTTTATTTTTCCCCCTTCCCCTGCCCTCCCTTCAACCCCTCCATCCCTCACTATTTACAAAGACTTTGTTTCCTTTTTTTTCATTTTAATTTCATTTCCTTCTTTACTTCCCCCTACCCCTCCCACTTCCCCTTCCCCTTTGCCCCCTTTCTTCTGACTTCACATTATCTATTATAACATTTAGTACTTGTTTACAAGTTCAGTTTCTCACACTATTCGATATTTACACATGTCCTTTTTATTTCACTTAAGAGTATCACCTCAATGTGCATCCATTTAGCAATAAATGCCTCTAATTTCTCATTTTTTATGGCTAAGTAGTACTCCATTTTATTTTTAAAAATTTTTTTCTTTATCCAGTCTCCAGTTGATAGCAATTGGGCTGTTTCCAAGTTTTAGGTATTACAAATTGTGCTGCTATAAACATGGGTGAACATATATCACTGTGGTATGATTCTTTTAATTCTTTGGGGAAGATACCCAACAGGGGAATAGCTGGGTCAAATGGGACTTCCATTCCTAGATCTTTGAGATATCAAAATGCTGATTTCCACAGTGGTTGCACCAGTCTACACTTCCACCATGAGTAGAGCAGTGTTCCTCTTTCCCCACAGCCCCACCAGGATTTATTATTGATTGACTCCTTGATAGCAGCCTTTCATTCTGGGGTGAGGTGGAATCTCAGCATTGTTTTAATTTGCATCTCTCCAAGGCCAAGTGACGTTGAACATTTTTTTCATATGTTTATTTGCCATTTCTAGTTCTTTGTGTGAGAAATGTCTGTTCATTTCAGCTGCCCATTTTTGGATTGGGTCTTTAAATGTCTTTTTTAATGTCTTTATATATTCGAGATAGTAGACCTTTATCTGAGGGACTGCTGGTGAAAATTTTTTCCCACATCATGGGTTGTCTCTTCACACTGCTGGTGGTTTATCTTGCTGTGCACAAGCTCTTTAGTAAGATGAGATCCCAGTTGCTGATTATTTGTGCTAGTTCATGGGCAACTGAGGTTTTGCTCATAAAATCTTTTCCTACACCAATGTCTTAAAGCGTTCTACCTAACCTCTGTTCCAGCTGGTTTAGAGTTTCTGTTTTAATATTTAGATCTTTAATTCATTTCAATTTTAGTTGAGTGCATGGTGAGAGATATAGGTCTAGCTTTAGTCTTTGGCAAGTTGAAATCCAATTTCTTCAGCACCATTTATTAAAGAGGCTATCTTTCCTCCAGTGAGGGTGTTTGGCTCCTTTGTCAAAGAAGAGGTGACTGAGTGTGTCTGGATTTGTTTCTGCATCTTCTAATCTGTTCCACTGGTACTCAGGTCTGTTTCTTTGCCAGTATAATGCTGTTTTTATCACAGTAGCTTTGTAGTATAGTTTCAAGTTGGGAGTTACAATATCCCCTGCCATGTCTCTGTTTCCTAGAATTGCTTTTGCTGTTCTGGGTCTCTTCTCATTCCAAATGAATTTTTGGATTGTTTTCTCAAGGACTGTGAAGTATGCTGCTGGGATTTCAGTTGGGATTGCATTAAATCTATATAGCAGTTTCAGAAGTTGCCCATTTTCACTATGTTGATCCTTCCTACCCAGGAGCAAGGGAGTATTTTCTGATATCTTCTTCAATCTCTCTTTTCAAAGTGCTATGGTTTTTAGAGAAGAGGTCTTTGATTTCTTTTGTTAGGTTGATTCCTGTAGAGAACAGGGAAAGAGGATGTTACTAGAACCTCTGCAGTAAGTTTTAGTCTCCTGTGAGCCACGGCAGCACAAGGCAAATTACGGAAAGGTAGAAAAATGAGACTGAGAAGAAGCTGAGCTTTGGGTCTGATCAGTGCTGCTCTGGGAGGCAAAGACGAAAGACCTCCCCCCCCCACCCTTTACCACACCTTTTATTCAGTACATTGGGAGAAACAAATGTAACAAATGACTTGCAGAGAGTTCTGTACATCCAAGTAAACAAGATATAACAATCCAAGAACAATGAGGAACAGAGTAGATGTTTGTTCCTCCCAGGATGTCTTCAGCTGGTGTAATCTTGTCCTGGAGAATCACAGCATCACTGGATAATTGAGTTCTCAGTTGTGACCAGAGGCCAAAATGGAATTATGTCTCAGAATTCCATAGCTGGGCTGTAGGCAGGAGAAGTAGGCTAACCAAATGATTTTACCCTAAAATTATGTAGCATTGCTCCCGACAGATTCCTAGGTATTTCAGTTTCTTGGATGCTATTTTGAAAAGAACTGTTTGGCCTGTTTCTCTCTCAGTGAGTCTTTTGTTAGTGTAAAGGAAAACAATTGATTTTTGTATGTTGACCTTGCATGAATTTGGTTATTAAGTCTTGAAGACTTTTGGTGGAGTTACTGGTGTCTTCAATATACAGTATCATGTCATCTGCAAATAATGACAATTTGACTTCTTCATTTCCTATTTTTATTCCTTTTTATTTTTTTCTCTTATCTAATTGCTGCAGCTAATGTTGCCAAAACTATATTGAACAGGAGAGGTAATAGTGGATATCCTTGTCTTGTTCCTGATTTTAGTGTGAAAGATTTCAGTTTTTGACCATTTAGAATGATATGGGCTGTTGGATTTTCACAGATGGCTTTTATCAGATTGAGGTGGAGACCATCTATTCCAATTTTTTGTAGGGTTTTGATCATAAATGTGTGTTGTATTTTGTCAAATGCTTTTTCTGCACCCATTGATGATCATATGGTTTTTGTCCTTGGGTCTATTGATACAGTGTATTACATTGATTGATTTGCATATTTAGAAACATCCCTGCATCCCTGGAATGAATCCCATTTGGTCAATGTGTATGATCTTCTTGATGATCTTCTGCATTCTATTTGCCAGTATCTTATTAAGGATTTTTGCATCTATGTTCATTAGTGAGATTAGCCCATAGTTCCCTTTTTTGGTTGGGTCTTTCTCTGCTTTGGTGATCAAGGTGACGCTTGCTTCCATGAATGAATTCAGGATTATTGCTTCCCTTTCCATTTCATTGAAGTGTTTAAACAGTAGTGGCAGTAGTTCCTCTCTAAATGTCTTGTAGAATTCAGCAGTGAAGCCATCAGGACCTGGGCTTTTCTTAGTTGGTAAGTTTTTAATTAAGTTTTCAAGTTTATTGATTGATATTGGGTTGTTTAGAATTTTTAGGTCATCTTTGTTCAACTTTGGTAATTCATACATATCTAGGAATCTGTCATTTCTTCTGTATTTTCCATCTTATTGGCATATAGGTTCTCAAAGAAGGTATTGATGATCCTCTGGATTTCTGCTGGGTCCATTGTAATTTCATCCTTTTCATTCCTAATTGCATGGATTTGGGCCTTTTCTTTCCTTTTTCTCATAAGGTTGGATAAGGGTTTGTCAATTTTGTTGACTCTTTCAAAGAACCAACTCTTGACTTCATTGATTTTTTGTATTGTTTTCTTAGTCTCCATTGCATTGATTTTTGCTCTGGTCTTTATAATTTCCTCCTTTCTATGGTGTTTGTCTTTGTCCTGTTCTACTTTTTCTAGAAGCTTGAGGTTTAGCATCAGGTTGTTTAATTGGGCTCACTCTGTTTTCCTAATATGAGTATTCACTGCTACGAATTTCCCTCATAAGACTGCTTTCATTGTGTCCCATAGATACTGGCATGTTGTATTGTCATTGTCATTTAATTATAGGAACTGTCTGATTTCTTCTTTAGTTTCCTCTGCGACCCACTGGTTATTCAGAAGTGTGTTGTTCAATTTCCATGTGTTTATTAAATTTTTGTGGTTTGTTTTGCTATTGATATCCAATTTCATTGCACTATGGTCTGATAATATACAAGGCATAACTTCAATTCTTTTGCACTTACCTAAATATGTTCTATGAGTGAATATGTGGTCTATTTTGGAGAATGAGCTGTGTGCAGCTTAAAAGAATGTGTATTCTGATTTTGTGAGGTGGAACACTTCGTAAACATCTGTTAAGTTCATTAGTTCAAGAGTTTGATTGAGTTCTAGTATTGCATTGCTTATTTTTTGTCTAGTTTATCTATCTGTGACAATGAGGTATTGAGGTCCCCTACTACTATTGTATTAGTGCTTATATGATTTTTCATGTCCATTAGTATTTGTTTTATATGGTTGGTTGCACTAGTGTTTGGTGCATAGATATTTATGATTGTCATCTCTTCCTCTTGGATTGTTCCCTTTATAAGGATGTAGTGTCCTTCTTTGTCTCTCTTAATCAGTGTTGGTTTGAAATCTACTTGATCTGCAAAGAGGATAGCTACTCTTGCTTTTCTTTGAGTTCCTGTCACATGGAGTATTGTTTTTAACCTTTCAACTTTCAGTCTATAAGTTTCTTTTTGAATTAAGTGTGTTTCTTGTATGCAGCATATTGTTGGACCTTGCTTCTTGACCCATTCTGCCAGTCTGTCTCCTTTAATTGGTGAATTGAGACCATTAACATTGATGGTTGTAACTGATATGTATTGTCTTATCATTGTCAATACTTTTTCTTTTTGTTGGATTCTCTCCCTTTGCTTTAATTTTTTGTCATGCCCAGTGGACTCATTCTGGGCTTCCTGGGATTGTGATCCTCATTGTCTTTTCCTAGGATTTTGTCTAAAATTTTTTGGAGTGCTGGTTTGGTATTCATGAAGTTCCTAAGGTGATCTTTGTCATGAAAGTATCTTATTTTGCCATCAATATTTACAGGGTACCTAAATCTGGGTTGGAGGTTGTTTTCCTTTAGGGCTTGAAATACATCACTCTAACCTCTTCTTGCCTTGAGGGTTTGTGTTGGGAAGTTTGCTGTGATTCTGATGGGCTTTCCTTTGTATGTGATTTGTTTCTTTTCTATAACTGCTTGTAGAACTTTGTTCTTCTGTGGGCTTTCTGGAATCTTAACAATTATATCCCTATGTGTACATTTTTTTTTATTATGGCTATTTGGAGTTCTATATTCCTCACTTATCTGTATGTCAAGTTTTTTTCTCCTGCTTTGGAAGTTTTCTGCCTTCACCTCTGTGAAGAGTTTTTTTTTTTTTTTTTTTTATGTCATGTGCACTCACTCCTGTTTCTTCATTGACTCCAATCAGTCTATGTTATTCTTCTTTACATCATCTAGCAGCTGCTGGATTGATTTCTTGTGGTCCCCTACAATTTTAAAGAAATTTTTCTTTTCCTGGTCACTAATTGCAATCTTATCTTCTCTATCTGAAATTCTGTCTTCACCTTGGCTCATTCTGCTTCATAGACTTTCAGTGGAGTTTTTAATCTCCTGGAAATTTGTTTGCATCTGTTTTATTGGTTCCATTTGTTTCATATGTTGAGATTCCATCATATTCCTCAGCTCCTCTCTAGATTTATTAATCCTGTCTTGCACTCTGGGCACAATCTCTGCTGCTATGTGAGAAATTATTTCTGGTTTCATATTTTCTAGATCCTCTTCATTGCTAGTTCAGGGAGTCCAGGTGGTTGAATATCAGAGTGTTCCATCTCGTTTCCTATGGGGTTGCTGTAGTTGATCTGGAAGTCTGGTTCTGAGGCTTGTTTATATGTCTTCTCATTTCTGTGGGGAGGGGGTGTTGCTGGTGCCTGCATGGCTCACCTCCTCTGTGCTGGGAGTGGTGGTAGTTTGGCCTGGAAGCCTCCTACTGTGCACTGTGGGCTGTGGCACATTGATCTGGAAGCCTTCTCTGTTCTGGGAGCTGTGGCAATTGCATACTTTAAAACATTATACCAAGATAAACAATTATTGAAATGAGGTCAGTTATAACACAGAACATATATACTAATACCTTGAATTCACATGACCTCAGGAACAACTATAAGGTTAATAATAAAAATCCATCATAACTTGAAATGTCATGACTTTCCCACAAAATTGAAAATAACTGACAACAGAAAGAATTTATTAATATAAAATGACTCATTTTAAAGAATAACTTTGTGGCAGTTATTGGTATACCGTTATCATTTTGCCTTTTAAAGGTAATTGTTCTATAGAACAATCTCATTTTGAAAATAAAATATCACTTTTTAGCTATTGTACAGCTCAGATTCAAGAAAATATTAATTACTATATACTCATACAAAGGAGACAAGAAATATTAAGAGATTCATATTCACTATAATGTTCAAAGAGACAATGAGAATATGTGTAATTCTTTTATGATTTCAATTGAAAGTAAAAGATAACTTCAAAAAGAAAACGATTGCTTGTTGACTTGGCATTCACTAATGAGAAAAACACAACATAAGTCAGGTTGTTATGTTAAATTTAAACTGTTACTGAAAGAGTCCCAGGACTATAGTCCTGGGAAAGAAAAGGTAAGAAGGCTCACAAGATTATAAAAATTCAATGCAAACATAATAATAACTCACCGTGTCAAATTCTATCCTAAGACTTTGTAGCCTCCAAGAATTCTATGGTTTATCTTTAAAATACTGTATTTTAATATCACAGACACCCAAAGAAAAGAGAATATTTACCCACTGTAAGTTAAGTAAAATAGATTTGATTTAATTAGAATTGTGCCAACTGAGATATTTTAGATCAAAATCTGTTTTTTACATAATGTAGTACTTTATTATGTTTTAAAAAATCAACATGATAAATTATATCTTAAGAGGCGGTGAATAAAATTTTTTAAGGATATTGAATTCATATGTTGAACATCATAATAAATACTTCCAGGAAGCCAACTGGAAACAAAAGATATAATCTAATTCTCTCTTTTTACAAATGAACTATCAATAGCTAAAAGTACACATAAGTGGCCTTAGGCTTATTCTGTTTTCATAGTCAAGAATATAAATGCAAATCATATGAGTATGGTGCATATTCATGTCCATTACAGTGAGCCACTATGCTTGATTTGAGAAAGATTTAGATTAAATCACACTTTCTTCAAGCAACAGAATCATCCACCTTTAGATGGAGAAGCCCAATGGGGAGATAATTTTATGCATTACTCTATGGAAGAGTATTATATTTTCTAGAACAAAAATCAGAGTACATAGGCTGACAAAAAAATAAGGGTACATAAAGTGCATTCATGGTATCAATGTTTTTTATTCAGATGAAGGTTGTAAAAAATGTTAGTGTATCCATTACAGAAAGTGCCATATATCTTATTAAATTCAATTTTATTTGTATTTTAACTTAAAGTTACCATTGTGCTTTTACTTGTGAATTATTCTAAAATATTTTTAATCTGTCACTCTAATTTATCCTAAAAAATTTCTCTTTATTAGAAGAATTGGTGGCTAATTGAAAATTACAATAAATACTTCAACAGTAGTTTACAAATTAGAAAGAGCTTACTTAGGATTATGAGGCAAATGTGTTTAAATTTGAATCTAAATTCTGCCTCCAGCTTCTATTGAGCTCTTGTTCAAATTATTTAATATTAACTTACTTGACCAAATTACTTGATGTACATCTTTCTGAAATCAAGCATAGTGATATGGGTGATGTTTCAATGTAGTGGACATGAATGTGCACCATACTCATATGATTTGCATTTCTATACTTGATCATAAGAAACAGAATAAGCCTAATTACTTAAAGTTGTTTCATCTGTACAATAGAGATAATAGCTCCTAATTAATGGAACCACTGAGAGGAATGTTTATAACTGCTTTATAATTTCTTCATTAATGAATAGCAAGCACTGGGAACATAAAACCGCTGTCACCTACTTGCCTCTGAAAATATTTTTTGAATTAATAAAAAAATGAATGAAAATTACTATACAGAAAAATAATAGCACATGTGTGTTGATTGGTTGAGTGACTAAAATTCAATGAAAGCATAATTTCCATTGTAAATTATAAAATTAGTAATTAGAGATTATTGACAACTGCTTCAGCTTTGGTTAACTAGAGGAACAGACAAATATATATATAAAATATGAATATTAGTATATTATTACTGATTATGATATATATTCACATTAAAAAATATAAATTACTTATTACACACATATTGCATAATACATGAATATATGTCTATATAATATATGAATATATTATATGTTATACTTGATTATATATGTTATATATTATGTATACATACATATGTGAATGTATATAATATAAAGGATCTACAATGTTAGCTTACAGTAGCAGCCAGTGGAATTGGGTGGAAGAATGCAAAATGGCTGTCCGCATGCTGGAGTGCCAGAGGATGTAGTGGAAGGTTGAAACCCTGGAGCTTACTGCAGAGTCAAGTGAAAGTCCATTTCAGAAAGCCAGAGGATAGAATTTGATCCCCCGTACCAAAAAAAAAAAAAAAAAAAAGAAAGAAAGAAAGAAAGCCAGAGGATTTTATGTTGAAAGGCTGAAGATTCTGTGCTGGAAGCCTGAAGGGACTGAAGACCAATGTCCTATGACAATGTGAAAGACTGGATCTCCTCCAAAGAAGAAAAGAGAAGGCTTGCTTCTACTTTCCATATTTATTCTGTCCATGCTACAAGTGTATTTGTTTGAGCCATCTACAACGGGGTAGGTTCTCTCCTTAGTTTTTCAAATATGTGTCAATCATCCACAGACATACTCATACCCAGAGCTTTACTAATCTGCCAGGTGGTTCTTACTCAAGTTGACAAATCACAATTAATGATATAAGCAACTAAGACTATTTTTCTATATAGTTTATCAAGATGCTCAATGGTTAAATTGAACAACTCAATAGAAAATATTCATTAAAATTTTTGCCATCAATATGTCATTAAGATACTATCAATTTTTACATAGTATCAGAAAATTTCCAAGGGCTCATCATTTCTTTAGATCATTGTTGGTCTAATATAAGATCTTCAAGAGAAAAATCTCTCATTTGTAGCATTTACCATTTTCTATGCTCTAAGTAAACCTCTTCCAGATGTTAATTTCTCAAATTCTTCATACTACAAATGGAGAAAATCATGTAGGTTTTTCTAATGAAGAGCCAAGGAGAATTTATTTTGAACTATTTAGCAAGACAAAATTAGTTTCACAACATGTAATCAAGCTCAAAGTCTGAATCCTCTTATTGGCTAGGTAAACACAAGTAACATGCTTAGACTTTTTCTTCTTTTAATATTATTAGATATCAAATCTAGTAGTCATATAAATTTACACACACAAACGTAAATGCTAATTGATGTCGGTGGAAATAGACTAACTTATGGAATAGAATATTGTATATGTTACTAATCCACAATATTCCTTTCAGGTTCAGGGCAACACTGAAAACCCCAGGAATGTGATGGACTCTAAGAGTCAAATACAGGCACAACATAATCTGATTTTACAGTCTAGAACCTTCTGATTTCACTGGTATTCTTAGATGTTGGTCACTGTTTTTATATGGTACATTTCTTAGTCCTTTTACTATTTTGGATTCTATATTTTATAATCCATTTTGTCTCTTTAGGTCTTAATATGTACCATCCAGAAATGAATAAAATGTTTTAGGTAAAATGTCACTAACAGACTTTAAACAGGACTAGGTGACTACTTCCTTTGTTCTTGATGAATAACATTCAAAATTTTGTCTCTGAAGTACTGTCAACAAAATGGCCAACTAGGAAGGGACAGGCCTCTCCCACAGAGATATTGAGTTAGCAATATTTTAAAGACTAGGCTCTGTGGGAACTCTAGAAATCAATTGATAAATATACAGGTCACTGTAAAATGATGAAGGAATTGCAACAAAAGGAACAGAAAATTTGAGATATTAGGCACACTTGTCCAATATTCTTCCCTTATGCAGATAGAATGGAGCAACCAGGAGAAACACTCCATACTAGGTTTCTCCCTTGAAAGAGAAAAAAAAGAGTAGATCATGTGCCCAGTATTCTGGATTATTGGGAGGGTGCCAAAGAAATTCTTTTCTGTCTTTCTTGATTCAGGACATTGATAAGTTCAGCACCAGAGTTTCAAAGCCACTGAAAACAGATGCAAGAATGTAGAACATTAGAACTACAGCTTCACAGACAAATGCTAGGGAAAATGAGATCAGAAGAGGTTTGAGAGGTTTGAGAAACTTTAGTCAAGCTGATTGGCAAAAGTCTTCCACTTCAGAAAGCATAATATGAATAACAGGAGAAGGATTTGATATTTTTTCCCAACTACCAAATGACTAGCAAAAGATTACAAGTCATAAAAGAAAAAGAGAGACATGACCCAATCAAAGAAACAAAACTCCAGAAGTAGGCATTAAAGGAAGAGACCTATGATCTGCCTGGCAAAGAATGGGCAATAAGCTGGTCTTGAAGCTGAGTTAGGATGATCAGAAGTTCAAGTACAGCCTGGAGAAAGTAGCAACTTAGAGTGATCCTCCTATCTCAGAATAAAAACTAAAATGGGTTAAAGATGTAGCTCAGTACATAGACCAAGGGTTCAATCCCCAGTACTGAAAAACAAACAAAAACAGAATGCACAATGACCACCATAAACATACTCAAAGAGCTAACTGAGAAAGCAGGAAACTAAGTGAATTCAGGAAGATGAAGCATGAACAAAATGAAAATGTCAACAAAGGGAAATAGAAAAAGACAGAAATAGAAAAACCTAGAGCTAACAAATATAATAAACTAAAAACCTGCCTCCCAACTCTGAGTTTAGACATGAACATATAAATTCATGAAGCTCAAAGAACTTCAACTGGGATAAATTCAAAGGTAACTTCACTGAGACACATAATCAAATCAACACCAAATTTATAGATAGTATCTTGAAAGCAGCAAGAAAAAAATTGATTCAACCTAAACAAAGGAGCTTCCAAAAGATCATTCTTGGATTTTGCAGCAAAAAGTGTGTAACCCCAAAGAGAAAGTGACGATATATTCAATTTACTGAAAGAAATGAAATCAAGAATACTGTCTCTAGCAAAAATATTCAAAAATGAGGGCAAATTTCATCTTAAAATGTAGCTCAGTGGTAGACCACTTGTCAAGCATGCACAAGTCCCTGGGTTTGGATTCTAGCATTGTCAAAAAGTTTTTAAACAAGAAGATAAAATTAATATTATCCTGGATAAACATATGCTAAGAAAGTACATTATCACTGGGTATAATGGTGCATGCCTATAATCCCAGCTACTTGGGAAGCTGAGGTAGGATCTCAAATTCAAGGCCAGCCCAGTCAATTCAATGACTTAGTTAACCCTGACTCAAAATAAAAAAAATATTTTTAAAAGGGCTAGAATGTAAATCAGTGAAAAGACACTGGTTCAATCACTAAAAAAAAAAAAAAAATAATAAAATAAATTAAAAAATAAAATGATCCAGTGCTATTACAACTGGATAAGAATGGAAATTAATTATCACTAGAGTGTTCTCTAAGAATGCTAAATAGAATCTTTCAAAGCAAAATGGAAGAACAGTAGATAGTAAAATAAGGAAATACAAAAATATAAGATTTTTCTGATAAAGGTAAATAGATGAACCAATGCAGTATCTATGATAATTTTGATACAAAAAGTTAAAATGTAAAAAACATTTTAAAACTATAAATCTATGTTGATGGGCATACAGTACATAAAGGTATAATTTGTGACATCAATAACAAAGTTGAGGGATTGGAGCTACAAAGGAAGAGAGTTTTGCAAGCAATTAAAGATATCAGTTCAAAATAAAATACGATAAGCTTAAGGTGTTTTATTTAATTTAACAGAAATCATAAATAAGATATCTATGAAGTATATAAAAAACAAAATGAGAAATGAATCAAACCATGCCACTAGGAAAAAACAATCAATGAACTTTATTGACATTATGCTAACTTAAATTGGCTAGTCGTAAAAATATAAATACTGTGTGATTCTACATATAAGAGGTATCCAAAATGGTGAGTCCAATTTATGGAAAATGGAACTGGTTATCAGGGGATTGTAGAAGAAAAAAAGATAGGGCTGGGGATTTAGCTCATTGGCCCTGTGCCTGTCTCACAAGCACGAAGTCCTGAGTTTGATTCCTGGTACCGGAAAAAAAAGAAACAGAAATTATTGTTTAATGGGTATATAGTTTCAGATTTGCAAGGTGGAAAAGTGCTAGAGCTGTTTTACAGCAGTGTGAATGCATTTAACACTATTGAACTCTATTCCTAAAATGATAAATTTTATGTTTGTGAGTTTTTTCCTAGATAGATAGATATAGATATAGGTAGCGATATAATATACACACACAGTTCTCAGCATATGTTTCAACTTTTTTTACTTTATGATGTGAAAAAGATTTAGTAGAAACCATACTTTAAAATCTGAATTTTATTCATTTTTTGTGTTAGTGATATACAGTATAATAATGTGATTCTGGGCAGTGGCAGTGGGTCAACATTTCCAATCAGTCACTTGATCACAAGCATAAACAACTGAATACTCTACAGTATACTATGTTGCTAAGCTGTGATGTTCAAAAGTTAGATACGTTACATGCATTTCAACTTACAATATTTTCACTTTATGATGGATTAATTGTGACCTAATCCCCAAATTTTTGTATTTGAAGTTCTGCAATTTACATAAAGAAAAAATATATAGTATACAATTCATATTTTTATATATTATTTTTTAGCTTCAAAGGGCCTAAATAGTCATTGTATTTTAAAATAAACTCAAGTTTGGTAAACTATTTTCTAACTACACTCTGCATTTGGCTTTTGGGCTTTTTGGAATTTTATAATGGCTCTGAACACTGCTACATAGGTACACACAAACGCACTAATTCCATCTTGACTTCCACTACAGTGCCATCCTGTTTATTTGCAGCCATTTCAAGAGTGTTTAAAGCTAAAGTATCTTTTCCTGTGAGTCTTATTCTCTGTTTAATCTCCAGACTTGAACTACTTTGCATCTTTGCCACTGATAGACCAGTAGTAATATCTGAAAATTTACAGATTTGAAGCACTATTTTCCTGTATTTCCCTCTGGTGCAACTATTACATGAGAGGCTATCTTTCAGTCAATAAATATAGCTGCCATCTTAAGAAATGTCACATGTTTTAGTCTACTGTTATTTCACTTCCAAACTTCAACATGTATAAAATCTTTATTGCTTGTATTAGTAAATTTGGAACATGTAATGTTATAACCATCTTTTATTCAAGTTCTTTAAACCATGTTGAAAACAAGGAGGATGGACCTATTTCCATCCAATATAATGTTAATTTAGTACTTGGTATTCATCAGTGAGATAATTAAAGTACTGGTAAGTCTGCCTGTCACTATTATCATCCAGTTCACACATTTCCATCTTGTACAAAATTATAGTGAAAATGCCTTGTTAATCCAAATATGGTTTTTCTACATCAGTCCTCTGGAATATCAACTTAGTCATTATGTCAAAAACAGAGAATGAAGACAGTCTACCATATCTTATTCATAATGAACACAACCTGACTGCTGCTAATTATGACCTTTCTGAGTACTCAAAAACCATTCATCCATTTAGCATTCCCTTAGAATATTTTACTGAGCATAAATGTCAAGATCCCTGGTCTACAGTTTTAAGACTCTGCCTAACCTTTTCAACAACTTGGAATATTTGCCTTTCTTTTCTCTCCTGATAGCTCCCCTATTATCAATAACTCTTCAAAGATTATGGACATCGATTTTTAGCTTCAAAATTTCTCGTGCCCTAAATTCGATACTTCTGGCACTGCAGAAGTGAGTCATTTAGAGAAGTTGTTATACTTTTTCTGTCATTTCTCTTCAAGATTTTTATTTTAGTTTCTATTCACCACTTTAGTTTTATTGTTCCAACATGAAGAACATTCTCACTGACAGAAAATATGAAAGCAAAAGTGAAGTTAAAAGATAATGTTTTAGTCTATTGGTGTTCACTAGAAGAATATTTGAACCAGAAAGAACTTTTATAATGTTGCTTACAATATAACTAAAAACTTTGCTTTCCAGAGAGTATTTGAAAGTATGGATCCACTTTCAAATGAGCTTTCCTATTGCCATTCTAAAGTACACTTGCTAATAACTTGTCACATTCTTTAATTTTCCCTTTATATTTTTGTAGATTTAAATTTTTATTCTATGCTTACTAAAGAATTTTACAAAAACCACTGTGTTCTTCCTAGACAAGTCTCCATGTCTTGTTTCACCAAGCTCTTTAATGACTACATGATCAAGACCTTCAGATCATGATTTCTATGAATATATAGATGATTTCTATGACTATATTATTATTCTTGCAAAGTTTGATTTTAATGACTTGAATGGCAACATTTTGCTACTTTGTTTGCCTTTAACAAGTGTTGAGAACACCATTACAAAAAATACATATGATCACATAGGACATAATCAGCTTCCCTTAAAGCCATATTACGATTGCCTTACAAAACAGATTCTCTATTAGAGAATCTATTATATTAGAGCTATATTTATTTTTCCCTTTTTCTCCTGAGATATGAAGTTGTTACTAAGGAAAATAGCTAACTACTTTCCTTTGAGACCTGACAGAACACACATTCAGCTTCTCTACACTCACTCAAACCATTTCAAACACCAGATGTGGGAATTTCCTCTCATAATCACCAATTCTCTGACACCACCTTTTTGCCTTACAATTCATTTCTGTAACTATGCATATGGGTTTAGCATTAGCTCCCATAGTTGAAGGGATTGATACCACACATCTCTGTTTAAATTGACTATTACATATCTGATTAGCTGTTAATCAGGGGTGCCTATAATCCCCTCCTCAATTTTGACAATTTGTTAGACTGTCTCACTTGACTCAGGGAAACATTTTACTTATGTTTACTGGCTTTTTATAAAGGACACAACTCAGGAATAGCCAAATAGAAGAGATTACATATGGCAAGGTTTAAAATGATGAGATGCAGACTTCCATGCCATTTCTGGGCTTGACACTCCCATAGCACCTGGAAGCTCATAAAATCCACTTGCTGAGGAGTTTTACACAGTGGACCCTTGAGTTACAATTAGGCTCACATATAAACAACTTGGGTTATGCCTGGAATTTTAGTTTTAACTTACCACCAAAGTCCTAGTAACAACCTGAATTGTAAACAAAGACTCTCAATGCCAGAAAAGCATATGTAAGCCTCAATCTGAGCCCAGATGTGTGTGTTTGTGGACATGATTTCAGTCAGTGCTTTATGTAATTGTTATAATTGCTGCTATCAAAATGGCCCCCCAAAAGCTAGAAAAGTATATGAGGAAGGAAAGGAAGAACCTGCAATCATGATTGAAAAAAAGGAAATCGTGGAGAAATATGAGAGTGGTTTGTTACCAATCTTGCTAATATGTGCAGCATGGCAAAGTCCACCATCTCGACAATCTTACAGAGAAAAGATTTGCATCAGGAAGCTAGTGTTGCTAAAGGTGTAATTCAAATTATTAAATCACAAGCCACAGTAGTTAGAAGAGGTAGAATGACAGATGGCAGGATATAGCCTATCTGAGTCTGTATTTTGTAAAAAAGTTAGGGCTATAAATGCAGATCTCATAAAGGGTCATCCATCAATAAGTGACAATGGTGAAACACTTCATGCCAATAAGGGGTGGTTTCACAATTTTAAACCAAGAACTGGGGTTCATAGCATAAGAAGGCATGGTGAAGCACCCAGTGCTGAAGGCTGTGTAGAGGAGACTGACCCTTCGGTTGACCATGTGGTTGATGATACCATCACTATAGCAGAGTCCATAGGCTTGCACGTAGACGGTGTGATGTTGAAGAACTGGTGGAGGAACGTTCAGAGGCATTGTCTACAGATGAACTTCAGCAACTTCTGGCTGACCAACAGAGAATGGCAGCTGAGGAGCTTTCTGAAGAGGAGGGGGAGTATTAACAGTCAGTGCAGCAAAGTTCTTCTGAAATAAAGAAATCCTAAAACAGTGGACAGAGCTATAAACATTTGGAGATAAGACCCACCCCAACAGAGAGAAAGCCAATTTTTTCATTCACTTGCTTAATGACAATGTCACATTGTACTACTTAACAGTATTAAACAGATAACCTTAGACCAGTTTTTAGTTCTGAAAAGATTGAGACCTAGTGAGCCAGAAGCAGGTCCTAGTAGGCTACAGTCTTCCAAGGAGAGAAAGAACAGCAGAAAGCCAGATTCCTAATGTTCTTATGGAAGAGGACTCTCCTTCCAAACATTAACCACCTTCCGTTTCATCCTCCCTTACTGCAAAGCAAAAATATCAACTTAAATGTTGAGTACAGTATGAAATTGTTTCCGGTAAACTAGGCACATTTTATAACTTTTTGATGAATATACTAGGAAAATTATTGGTGTAAATTATGCACATTATACAATCCTTTTTATTATGAACAGGCTAGTTAAGGGGTTCTTTGGGAAGTTCAGAATAGATTATGGGTATTTCCATTATTTCTTATGGGAAAAATAGTCTTGACTTGCAATCAACTTGAGTTACAACCAGCCCTCATGAATGAATTGAGTTCGGAAGTCAAGAGTCCATTATAATAGAGCTGAATCTCCAATTCTCTCCTTCCTTTTCCAAGCTTCTTAGTCTCTACTCATTTGGTCTTTCGGGTGACTAGCCCCATGCTGAGTTTATCCTAAAGGCCCTGCCCAAGTTTCTCCATTAGATTAAACATATTTATGATGTAAATGGATTCATTGTGAATAACAAAAGACACACTCTTAGCACTCTGGAAATTCAAAAGATATTAGGAGTTCTATGTCAGGAACCAGAGTCAAATACCAAATATAGTTCTTACTCTACTACAAAGCCTTAATGATATTTGAAATTCCTCATAGCATCATTGAGTCTCCCTGGACCAATTTTGAGATCTGTATCTGATCAAGTATTTATAATAAAACATTCTCACATATCCTTCTTCAGGCAATTTTAAAATTGCCTGAAAACTATAGGCTGTCAATTCTGTCAATTTTAGAATCAAAACCTAAACATTTAAAGGCATGAGGTTGAAACCAAGGCTGAGAATAACATTTTAAATATCTACCCAGATGAATAGGAAAATAAGTGTGTTGGGAAACATTTATTTAGATCATGTTCCCATAAAAATGTGATTTTCATTCTTTTGAATCCTTTGGATTTGAATATTTTCTTCCAGGATTTCACTATTATATTTGGAAATTTTCCAGTGATCTGTTTTTACCGCCCCTCTCTTATCAGGCATATTTCCTTCTATAATGCCTACAAATAATTGCTATTTTCTATTTGCACTTCTATTATTAATGATCCTATCAATACCTGTAAAGTTAAAAGTATGCTTTTTGACAAGTATTTGTTCTTTTTTAGCATTGTTCATTTTCAGTTTGGAGGTCCCCTCTAGGAAATTGCATAAGACATTCTTTACTCCTGTGTCATGCTATACAATCCAATTTGCATTTTATTACATTTCCTCCATCTCCTTCAGTTTTATTGATTTTATTTTAAAGCTATCTCATTTGTATTAATAAGTCACTTGAGAATTATATCAGTTTCCCCATGTGTTTTGTTGTTGTTGCTTTTGTTGACAGGCAGTTAGGTAGTTGGGAAAGCATAAACACAATACAGTAATTTGGTTGAATAAAGGGATAAAAGAACTGAGATGTTCAAATGATTACAATTTCTAATTATTCTGTATAAAAAATAGCATAACCTTTCATAAGCATCAATATATAAAATAACTGAAAGAAAAAACAAATTACAGACTTAAGCACTCTTTCTTCCCTTAGAAGTCTCTTCGTGTGACCATAAATAATGTATATAAACACTAGGTCAGCCTTTGATGGGAAATAATTTGTGTCATAATCCATCTACATGGAATGGCATACCAGTAATCCTACTTCCTTCAGATACTTACTTCTTTTATCCATGGTTTTAATTTTTCCTTGAAAACTTTTCTTCTTACAAAACCCCTTATTTTAAAAAATATTTCTTTAATTTTTCATTTTGTATTATTGTTACCCTTATAAAAAAAGTAAAATGTTGTAACACTTGACATATTTGACGTTGAAGGAGTGGAGGGTTTCCAACATTGCATAGATATCCTGGGGCCCAGAAAATCAAACACATAAATTCTACATACAAGTGTGTTTGTATTCTGTGTGTGATTCGTTCAGAAAGTTTTATTCAGTATTTTATATGGGTAGAGGAATACCACAATGCTCAAAAGGGAAAACTCCACATACACAGAGCATACTGCCTAGTTGAAGATTTTGACAAATGAAAGGAAATCTCCACATAATATAACAAATTCTATGTTTAAAAAAGACAAGGTGCCTATGTCCCATGAAATGAATATCTAAATCTTGCTAGGATCCAACAACTAGTAATCCTGAGATCAATCGCAGATTTACCAAATTTCTTTTAATTGAAAAACAAGAAAATCTTCTTTCCCAGAAAGCTAAGATTCAGTGTTATTAGGGGAAAGTTGTACATACTTGTACATATACATGTACATGTATATATCCATATATATATATTTGTATCTTATCCACTTTGCCTTGTGCGGTCATGTATTTTCCTATGCACTGCTGCTTACCCTTAATTATCACCACCTTCTTTGCCCACTTAAGATTCATTTTTTTTTAATACAGACATTCCTTGTTTAATGACCTCCCTGTTTAAGGGCTGTTCTAACTTATGACAGAGGCACTCTGTTTGAACTTATGAACCACTGCAAGTGAATATTAAATGTTGTAGATATTTTAAATGGCACTTGATTTGTCTTGAGAGAAACAAGTAGCAAATCTGTATAATCTTCAGATATTTCTATGAATAATTGTGAATATGCAAATATAAAATGGACATGGTATTTATAAACTGTGTTCATAAATGAAAAAAAGTCCCTATAAATATATACCTATACAACAGCATACCAGTAACCAATGGCAAGTCATAATAGCACTATTCAGGAAGAACTTTTCTCTTTCTTTTTTTCTTTCTTTCTTTCTTTCTTTCTTTCTTTCTTTCTTTCTTTCTCTCTCTTTTTCTTTCTTCTTTCTTTCCTCCCTCCCTTCCTTCCTTCTTGTCTGCCTAAATGACTCTTCTATCCTTCCTTTTTTCTTTCTTTTTCTCTTTCTTTCTCCTTCCTTCCTTTCTTCCTTCCTTCCTCCTGTCCTTCCTTCTTTCCTGAATTCATCCATAAATAAAATGAAATATAGATAAGCACAATATAAACATTTGCAGACATAATTTTATTTGTACTTGAGGAATTTAATTTCAAAAAATGTTAAGTACATTACTTTTCCTAATTAATCTTGATAAGGAAAATTTTAATTAATTAATTTTAATTAATCTTCATAAGGAAAATTTTATGTGTCCAAACTTATGTGACTCACATCACATAATATAATGCATTATATGAGACGGTAATGCACAGTAAAAAATTATAAAAATTTCCTAATATAGTTTAATATAGAATATACCGATCAATTGTTTAAAAGGGACACTTGCAAGATTTACTCTGGAGTTGAATGTAGAATGTTAAAGAGGTAGTAAAGATAGAATTTATACTCTGGGACTGGAAAACTAAATGAATGGAAGGAAAAATTTACTAAGATGGGTAATATGTTAAGTTAAATATCAACTTAACACCCATATCAAAATGTTATATTTGGGGCAAAGGATTTAGCTCAGTGGTTCCAGCACCTGCCTGAAAAGTGCAAGGTCCTAAGTTCAATCCCTGGTACTAAAAAAAATATTACATTTTTGCCCAGGATTTAGCTCAGTGGCCTCGCAAGTACAAGACCTCAAGTTCAATTGCTGATACCAAAAAGAGAAAAAAAAAACAATAGTTTGTAAAATTATGTGTGCTCTAATTAATATCATTGAATAGTTCAAATATCATAGTACTGTATTTAAGAACACATACTTTGGAAGTATACAATTTTAACAGTTTTACAGTTAAAGAGTCTCCTAAGTTATGCCACCTTTTCCCATGACCTTTGCCAACAAACTTCATTATTCCAAATTTGGAAAAAGTGGATGAACCTCTGACTTACAATTTTACTTGAGAACTAATGAAATAATTCATGCAAATATGAGAAAAAAATATATAGTTTTTTTCTAATTTTCTGATTATATTGTTGGTATTATTAACATGTTCATTAGGAAACTGTTAAAATTTTCAATTTAGTACTTAGCAGTATGTGGCAGAGCTCCAAAATGGAGCTTAATCCATATTGATCCTTTTCTCCATAGCTGATATTTCACCCTATATACTAGTGAGCTTTCAAAACAGATTGTTCTATAAGCAGATTAATAAACACCATTGATGAAATATCAATGCATATGTCACATGTACTAATTTTTAAAATCTTGACCTATAAGGCAAATTGTTTCTTTTGCTCATTTTTCCCCAGATAAACACAGTGAGAAAGAGACTAATCTTCATACCTAATATAAGTAACCATACAACTAGTAACCATTATTTACATAAATAAGAGTTATCATTATACACAAATGAATTACTCATCAATTTCCTCACTATGACTATTCTTTAGAAATGTCACATTTATCTTATTCATGTTTAGAGGAAATATACATAATCATGAAAGATTTATATCTTAAAAAAAGATTTATATCTTTAGTTCTCAACTCATGCATGATCACTTTTGGGTAATTTGTGTTAAAAACAATTTATAAGGTAAACTAAAATAATCTACCCTGATTTATCAGACTAAGCAAATACATTAAAATATTGCCAGTTACCAAATAATTAAGAGTGGTTTCAGTTTGTCTTTTCTTAATTGGGGCTTAGTCACCATTGTCAAGTTGAAATTACTATGCACTGTGAGAAGAGGATGTAATTGAGATTAATATTCAGAAAAGTCAAGAAAAGCAGGACTGATTTTCAAAAACTATTGTGAGAATTTCTAGGAAAACTACATGCATATATGTACATATGAATGTATTTACACAGTTTTATTGCATATATATATATATATGAGGTCACCATATAAAACTTTGAAAGTTGAGCTTACCCAGGCAGGTGGAGAGGACCCTGGCCACCTGGAACCCTGCAACATCCAACCTGTGCCACACCCACTGGTGGCCAGCCAGTTGGTGAGAACCCCTCGCCATACCTACAGTGACAAGCCTAGCTGCGCAGGTGCCTGCAGCCCACCACCCCAACCCACCTCTGGCCTGCTGGCTTGATTCCAAAATAAAAAGAGACAAAGGAGCATAAAGGCCATTGCCTTAAGCTCTAGAAGATAGAGCAGAAGTGAGCAACAGATAGAGGGCCTCTCTCAGGTTCCTTAATGAAAACTGAAGCCCACTGGAAAAGTGAAGAGAATCTCTGCAATAAAGGCACACCAGACCACTGTACTGGGGTAAAGTTGCTATATTGAAGAGTTTATTCACTAGAAACATATGTTGGGTTGGTCCTTGATTTTGATTTAATTCACACAGTTAAAGGTGACAGATTAGTAACTACTACAAATTGTCATTTTCTAAGATGTACTTGATGCTATGGTGTTGCTGATTGTATCACTTGCACTAAGGTGTTGTGATTGATCTAATCAGTTGTCCTTCCTGGTGTAATGAAAATGAGATAGTCTCAGAGTCATTAGAGACTCAGAACCTAAAGACCAGCTATATCGGGAAGATTCTTCTGAGAAGCTATCATTCCATGAGGGTTCTAAATCCAAATAACAAAGATACTTACAATAAGCAATTTTGAAGTATCAACCCAGGAATTAAACCAAGGACAGTACCAAAAACAAAAATGATAAGACATTTAAGCAAGGCACAAACTCAGACTTCCACCCCACCAAAGGCAAATTCTGGGTGAAATGAGGTGGAAAAGTCTGATAATCAACCACCTGGTTACCCTGAACTGATAGCACAGGAAGTAAGAGAAAAGATGAAGGGCTCTAGAAAAATTCAAAACAGAAATAATTTCCCAGATGACTACAGAGATGGTGAGCAGACTGAAAGACATGATTAGAGGCTCTAGAACAGAAACAGATTAAAAAAAAAAATAGATGAGCGCAGAAACATGCTGGATACCATGAATGCCCAGCATAAGAAAGAAATGGAAATCACGGTCGCCCAACATAAGAAAGAAACAGAATCCATGATACAGATTCAAACAGATATCCAGGAGACTAAAAACTCCACTGAAAGTATGAACAGCAGATTAAGGGAATGTGAAGATAGAATATTAGATATCGAAGTCAGGATTGAAGTGACCATGAAAACAGAGATTTCTTAAAAGTAGTAAGGGACCATGAGAAATCAATCCAGCACCTGCTACTTGATGCAAAGTAGAATAACATAAGACTATTAGGAGTCCATGAAAAAACAGGAGAAAGTACAATTGACATAAAAAAACCCTGTTCTCAGAAGTAATAGCAGCAAACTTCCCAGATAGAGGTAGAGATTTGGACATACAGATAAATGAGGCATGTAGAATTCCACCTAGCCATGATCAAAAAATATCTACACCTAGACATATAATACTCAAGATCCCAGAAACCCAACAGAAGAAAAAAATCCTACAAGCAGTTAGAGAAAAGAAACAAATCACCTACAAAGGAAAGCCCATCAGAATCACAGCAGACTTCACAACACAAAACCTAAAGTCAAGGAGAGCCTAGAGTGAAGTATTTCAAGCCCTAAAAGAAAATAACTTCCAACCTAGACTGTTGTATCCTGCAAAATTATCTTGCAAAATCGATGGGGAAATTAGATACTTTCATGACAAAGAACACCTGAGAAATTTCATGAACCCTAACCAGCACTTCAAGCAATTCTAAACAATATACTAGAAAAAAACAATGAAGTTCACAACTCCATGAGGCCCAACAGAAGGAAGACACCAGGCTAGGTAAGAAACCAAAGGGAAAGGGGGAAAAATAAATAAAAGAGCCAACAAAAGTAAAACATCATGACAAGGATGATTCAATATCTATCAATTATAACCATCAATGTTAATTGCCTCAATTCACCAATCAAAAGAAATAGACTGACAGAATGGATTAAGGAGCAAAATCCAATAAGATACTGTATACAAGAAACACACCTAACTCAAAAAGGAATTCATAGACTGAAAATAAAAGGATGGAAAACAGTTCTCTACACCACAGGAACCCAGAAAAAAGCAGGGGTAGCAATATTATTTGCAGGCAAAGTAGATTTCAAACCAAAACTAATTAAGAGAGACAAAGATGGTCACTACATCCTTGTGAAGGGAACAATCCAAGAGGAAGAGATGACAATCCTAAATATATATGCACCAAATACAAGTGCCCCCAACTATACAAAACAAATATTAATGGACATGAAAAACCAAACAAGCTCTAGCACAATTGTAGTGGGGGACCTCAATACCCCTCTATCACAAAAAAAGAGATCATCTAGACAAAAAATTAACAAGGAAATTCTAGAACTGGACCAAGTTATTGAACAAATGGACTTAATAGATGTTTACAGAGTGTTCCACCCCACAAAATCAGAATACATATTCTTTTCAGCTGCATATGGGTCATTCTCCAGAATAGACCACATGCAAGCTCATAGTACACGTCTACATAAATGTAAAGAATTGAAGTTCCCCCCTGTATATTATCAGACCATAGTGCAATAAAATTGGAAATCATTAACATAGGAAACTGCAACACCCCCATAAACACATGGAAATTGAATAACACCTTCCTCAACAAACAATGGGTCACAGAGGAAATTAAAGAAGAAATTAAACAGTTTCTTGAAGTAAATGATAATGCTAGTACAACATACAGGAACCTATGGGGCACAATGAAAGCAGTTCTATGTGGGAAATTCATAGCAGTGAACTCCCATATTAGGAAAACAGAGAGAACTCAGAGAAATAACCTAATGCAGAACCTCAAGCTCCTAGAAAAAGAAGAGCATAACAAATCCAAAGCACATACAAAAGAGGAAATTATAAAGATCAGAGCAGAAATCAATGCAATGGAGACTAAGAGAACGATAAAAACAAATCAATGAATAAAACAGTTGGTTTTTCGAAAGAATAAATAAAGTCAATAAGCCTTTAGCCAACCTTATCAAAAAGAAGAAAGAAAAGGTGAAAATCCATACAATTAAGAATGAAAAAGGTGAAGTCACAACAGATCCAGCAGAAATCCAAAGGATCATCAATACCTACTCTGAGAACCTGTACTCTGATAAAATGGAAAACACAGAATAAATGGATAGATTCCTAGGTAAATAAGAATTGCCAAAGTTAAATGAAGATGTAGAAATTCTAAACACTCAGTTACAATGAGTGAAATTGAAAATGTAATAAAAAATTTACCAACAAAGAAAAGCCCAGGGCCTGATGGCTTCACTGCTGAATTCTACAAGATATTTAAAGAAGAACTATTGCCATTACTCTTTAAACTCATCAAGGAAATTGAAAGGGAAGCAAGGCTTCCAAATTCATTCCTGGAAGCAAGTGTTACTTTGATTCCAAAACCAAGGAAAGACCCAAAGAAAAAGAGAACTACAGGCCCATCTCTCTAATGAACATTGATTCAAAAATCCTCAACAAGATACTGGCAAGCAGAATAAAGAGTGTCATCAAGAATATCATACACCCTGACCAAGTCAGATTTATCCCAGGGATGCAAGGATGGTTCTGCATATGTAAATCAATAAATGTAATACACTAAGTGAACAAAGCCAAGGACAAATACCATATGATCATCTCAATAGATGCAGAAAATGCATTCAACAAAATCCAACACCCTTCATGATAAAACCCCTACAGAAAATTGGAATAGATGGTGTTTATCTTAACCTGATGAAGGCTGTCTATGAGAAACCAACAGCCAACATCATACTAAATGGTCAAAAACTGAAATCTTTCATGCTAAAATCAGGAACAATACAAGGATGCCCACTATCACCACTCCTGTTCAATATAGTTCTGGAAACATTAGCCACAGCAATTAGAAAAGAGAAAGAAATAAAAGGAATAAAGATAGGAAAGGAAGAAGTTAAACTGTCATTATTTGCTGACGATATGATACTTTACATAGAAGACAAAAAAAACTCCACCAAAAGACTTCTAGACTTAATTGACAGATTCAGTAGAGTAGCTGGATGCAAGGTCAACACTCAAAAAACAACAGCCTTCTTGTACACAAATAACAGACTCACTGAGAGAGAAATTAGGGAAACAATTTCTTTTATAGTAGCATAACAAAAAATGAAATATCTGGGAATCAAACTAACAAAGGAAGAGAAAGACCTCTACATTAAAAGCTACAGCAGTCTAGAAAAAGAGATCCAAGAGGATATAAGAAAATTGAAAGACATCCCTTGCTCCTGGGTAGGAAGAACCAATATAGTGAAAGTAGCCATACTTCCCAAACTGCTATATAGATTCAATGCAATCCCAATTGAAATTCGAAAAATATACTTCACAGAACTAGAGAAAAAAAATCCAAAATTCATTTGGAACCAGGAGAGACCTAGAATAGCAAAAGCAATTCTAGGCAACAGAGACATGGCCAGGGGTATCATAATCCTGAACTTGAAACTATAGTACAAATCTACTGTGATAAAAACAGCATGGCACTAGTAAAAGAACAGACCTGAGGATCAGTGGAATAGATGAGAATATGCAAAAGCAACTCCAGACATACTCAGCCACCTCATCTTTGACAAAAGAGCCAATCACCATCATTGGAATAAAGGTAGCCTGTTTAATAAATGGTGTTAGAAAAACTGGATTTCAACCTGCCAAAAATTAATACTAGACCCATATCTATCACCAGGCACTAAACTAAGATTGAAGTGGTTTAAAGATCTAAATATTAAAACAGAAACACTAAACTTGCTGGAAAATAAGTTAGGTAGAACTCTTGAAGACATTGGCATAGGAAAAGACTTTATTAACAAATCCTCAGTAGCATGGGAACTAGCACAAAGAATCAACAACTGGGATCTCATTTTATCAAAAAGCTTCCACACAGCAAGAGAAAGCACCAACACCACTGAGACAACCAACAATGTGGGAAAAATTTTTAGCAGCTGTACCTCAGACAAAGGACTACTATCTAGAATATATAAAGAACTAAAAAAAAATCAGATCCCTCAAATTCAATAACCCAATTCAAAAATGGGCATCTGAACTGAACAGAAATTTCTCAGACAAACAAGTAAAAGCAGCAAATAAACATATGAAAAAATGTTCAACATCTCTTGTTATTTGAGAGATGCAAATGAAAACATCACTGAGATTCCACCTCACCCCATAAAGAATGGCTGATATCAAGAAATCAACCAATATCAAATGCTGGCAGGCATGTGGGGAGAAAGGAGCCCTTCTCCACTGTCAGTGGGAGTGCAGACTGGTGCAACCACTGTGGAAATCAGTGAGATACCTCAAAGAACTAGGACTAGAAATATGTTTTCTATATCCTTTTGAATTCTGTAAAATCTGTGGTAATGTCTCCTAGATCTTGATATTGTAATTTAAAAAATGTATAATTGATACTGTGTAACAGGAAGAAAAGGTTTAAAGGAGCAGGGGATGTGGGAAGGGTAGGGGAAAGGAAAAAAGGCAAAAGAAAAAATATGAGAAAAGGAAAAAAATAGAAACAAAGTCTTTGCAAATAGGAAAGGTGGAGGGGGTGAAGGGAGGGCAAAAGAAGGGGGAAAAAATAAGAACCAAGATACTCATGTAATGGTACAAGATCCCAATGATGAATGTAACTGTATTTTATACCAAAAATGTACCAATAAACAATGGAAAAAAAAAAAAAAAAAGAACTAGTACTAAAGGTCCCATTTGACCTAGCCATTCCCCTGTTGAGTATCTTCCCAAAAGAATTAAAAGAATCATACCACAGTGATATATGTTCATCCATGTTTACAGCGGCACAGTTTGTAATAGCTAAAGCTTGGAAACAGCCCAAATGCCCATCAACTGGAAACTGGATAAAGAAGATGTGGGTTTTTTTGTATCATGGAGTACTATTCAGCCATAAAGAATGAGAAACTAGAGATATTTATAGCTAAATGGATACATATTGAGGTGATACTCTTAAGTGAAATAAATAGGACGCATATCTGTAAATACCAAGTAATTTCTCTAGTGTGAGAAACTGAAAGTGTAAATAAGGATTAAAATGATTAAAATGAATAATTGCTAATTTGAAATAGGAAGAAAAGATCCAAAGGTGTAGAAGGAGTGGAAAGGGAAGGAGAAAGGAAAAAATGGAAAGGAAAAATTATGAGAAAAAGAAAAAATGGAAACAAAGTCTTTGTAAATAGGGAAGAGTGGAGGGGGTGAGGGAGCAAAGGGAATGGGGAAAAAATAAGAACCAAGATACATCATGTACAGGTACAAGCACCCCATGATAAATGTAAACATATTTTATCCCTAAAATGTACCAATCAAAGAATTTAAGTGAAAAAATATTTCGAAGGTCTACAAGAGTTATGATTTTAACAAACATGAATATTAAATAGATATTTTTCCTTATTTTGTACTATATTTGAGATTATATAATAATAAATGAGAATATTTGCATATCATAAACTTTGCTTTGTATTTATTTATTTATTTATTTTTGGCTATAAAATTCTGTGATAAGTAGTAAGACATCAGTTTTCATTTAGAAAAGGAATTCAGTTTCTGAAATAAAGCTCCTACTCTAATAATTGATATTTATTATACTGATAGTCTTTGATTCAAAATTAATTAGATTTGACTCTATAAAAATTAATTATTAATTTAACATGAATATGAGCTATTCCAGACAAGATTGAGTGCATTCATGATGGTATGGCCATAGACAAATATGAGCTGTTTCAAAATAACACGTTTCAAATCTTTGTAAACTGAAATAAAACATACTTTTTTGCAAGACAGCAAATTTACCTTTGAAAGACTCATTTTCCTCTTTCCTAAAACTTGGTCTTAGAATTTATAACATGCCTAAATATTTATATTTTTCCGTTACTATTTCATAATAGCATTTATGATAAAATTACCTATAAATTTAAAATTTCTTTAAAATTTCATTTTAAAGAATGAAATTTATTATAAGTATATTTAATACAAAATATGAAAATATGTATTTTAAAATTAAAATTAAAAGATAGCTGTACTTTACTACACACTCCAAAACATTATATAAAAATAAACATAAAGGAAAAGACCCCTGCTTTTCCCAGCCAACTCTACCTGTTGTGACTGGTAGTTTGACTTGAGTAACACACTGTGTTAATGTGTTGGGGATTACTTAACTTTTGGTGGTGATATCAAAACTTCCTGTAGTTCATATTTTCCTTATTACCCAGTGCCTTGTGATTACATGTGAGTGCTATTTTTCTGAAGGATATGATAGTAGATAGTAAATACATTGCTCTTTTGAGTTTGAAATACTGGTTCCTAATGATCTACAGATGAAAGGCTTTGGAGCCCAATTATAGTGCCTTTTCCTATCCAAATCTTTTATGCATGCCTTTTAAAATAGTAAACCATATTTTCATGTATATTACAGAATCATGAAGGGAATTTAAAATGAACAAGAAACCTTTCCCAAACTGCTTATATATTTTATGAGATTATTCATTGGTTTTGAGTGGATTTGTTATACAGACTTTGGGCATTCTTAAACTTATAGCTTAAAAGAGGAAATGAGTTAAGCATTAAAAATAAAATAGGAAAATAGTAAAGGACCTCAGCTTTGTAGCCAAAGTTTTACATCTTCCTCCTTTGACTCAATGAGATCAGAATCTCCAGTATTTTAAAGAAGCAATATAGTGTGATCAGAGCAACTGCAGAAATACAATATGAAGCATTTTAAAGGAAGTCTGGTCAGAGGAAATTTTTTTAATGCTATCAATGCTCTCTGTATTCTTTAAAGCTTAATCTCTTTGCTAATATAATTTTTAAAGTGCATGAAAAATTTATAGTCAGTGAAAAATTTGAAAACCAAAACATGTTTGGTATTACTGTTAATGATTTCTCCTTTCCCTCAGTTTATTGAATTTTATTTTATTGTTTAAAATAAAGCATTGATTCCATGTGTTAATCTCTTAGAGTTTACTGTTTTGATAAAAGTTACTTTAAATGTGACCAACTATTTATGAGTCTTCAAATTATGAATAGGATTATCTACACCATATTCTAAATAATGATATTTCAGGTGATAAAATATATACTACATTACTGGATCCAGACTCTGATGAAAGTGATTACTTAAGCAGGGTGTTGATTAGACCAGGCAGCATGGAATTGTAATATGCCAAAGTATCAGCATGTTCTTCAGGCTATAAAGAGCAAAATATTTAATGGCTCTGTCAGTCTTCTTTTTTATCATTTTTGAATCTTGAATATAGTTAAAAAGACTGTGGTGCCTAGAATTTTTGCTCAGATATATATATTTTTTAATTTGGGGGGTTCCAAAGATAGACCATCTATGGATCCAGTTAATCCATTCCTGAATTTTTAAAATGACTTTCTATTTAGGAGTAAAATCATATTACCACTTAATACATGGTTACAAAGGAAAGCCTATTTCTAAAGGAATTTTGATTTTATAAAAGTAACAGTGTCTGGAAATTACATGAATGGGCTTCATTCTCCCTTTCAGGACTGAGTAGATGAGAACAGGATGCTTCATCTATGGAAGAAATGTCTTCCTCTGCTCATCTCTCTCCAGAGTTTTCTTGAACAGAAAAAAGCATAACTTGTTTCAATGGAGAAATGAAGCCCCTAGTATATATCCATTACACTACTTGGATAAATAGGCATAATTCCATTTTTCTGCATTTTCCAATAAAAATTTTATTAAGGACATTTCAAAGAAAACTAATACACCAACTTCTCCACCTATTAATCATTCAGCTCCATTCCCACTATTATAAACATATCACCCAAAAAAGTTCAGACACAAGAAATCTTATCTATAGCCATCACATCTCCTTCCTGCATAGTGTTTGAATAAAATTTCAGACCACATATAATTGAATTCACAAATATATTCATGCATGTCTCTAAAATAGAATGGCTTTAAAAAAATTATATATTTTTTTAATTTACAAAAAATGTTTATAAATATTATATATAACAAATTTTGAAAAAAACATACTTCAAACATTATCACATATGAAATGTTTTAATTCCTTAATTTCATTAAATTTCTAGACAGTTTGGAAAGTTTCCTGATTGTTATATAATATTTTAAAGAGTTTGTGAAACTATGTCCAAATTAACTTTGCATATGGGAATAGACTAATATATTTGATGTCTCATTTACTGTTTAGAACCCCAGCTCTCCTTTTCCTTTGGCACTTACAAATCTAAGGTTTAAGGAAATAGAAATATTAACTGTAGTTTGCTACTGTTGTAGTCAGTGGTTTACAAGGGAATAGATTTGATACATGACATATACACTTATAAGAATATCTTATAATAATCCCCAAAAAAGTTAAATGCAGAGGAGTGTGAAAGATCTGTGCACTAGAGACCAAAGAATCCAGCTGAGGTCCTGGATCCCATGGCAATGTCCCGCATGAGTGTAGCTGAAGGCCTAGGGCCCACAGCAATGTCTCATGTAAGTCCATATCAAGGATCTGCAACAGGAAAACCCAAAAGCTAGTGGTGCAAGCTGGAATATCTGCATCATTTGGGCGAAGGATGTGCGCCAGACACCTGAGGGATCTGCACTGGAACTGGGAAGTGGCATAACACTCAAAGCAAAGACAAGAGCTCCCTCAAAGAGAACAGCAGCCATGCATGGAGACAGCGAGGACCAGAGCTCCCCTCAACAAGGAGAGCAGCTTAGTTTGTATTAGGAAAACCACCACCAACAAATCTTCTCCTGGGAAATCAGCAGCACCTAATCATCCCCTACCCTTCTCCTTGTAGGGGGTTGGCAACAATCCTCAGATGTGTCTTCCATGCCCAAAACTAGGCTGACTCAGTTCAGCTGGGTGTTCCCACTTAAACTGACCTTTAGTTAATCCTACACACCCACTATCATGAATTTATTGAACGGTTCCTCAAGGTATTATTTAACATGTTTTTTTCACCACTGTATAACTAATAGTGTTAGAAAAAATGAAAAACAAACTTGATAAGGTTTATTTGGTGGAAGAATGTTTCATAAGTGATGTGGTGTTTGGTTTTCAATAGAAAGATATAAAATCTACATATCTTCCTGCATTTGATCTTTAGCCTATAAAATTAACTTCAAATGTATTTATAAATGTCAAGTCCTTCAGAAACTTTCCCATTTTATAACCTTCCATTGCCCTTCAAGAATACTACAGATTAGTGATGCTTGCAATTTGTTATAAAATCTAAAATTTAGCAATACACTGGAGGAGCCTTCAGGGCCACCATACCACTGTGCCCAGTGCTGAGAAGCAGAGCCGCAGCCAGTCCAGAGGAGGTGCGCCTCAGGAGTGCCAGCATCACACCCTGCTCCCCCACCATTGAAATAAGAAGACATGTAAATAAACCTCAAAAACAGACTTCCAGGTCACCTAAAGCAACCCCAAAGGGAAACAAGGTGGAAGAATTTGATACTCAAACACATGCACTCCCTAAACTGGCAACAAAAGAGGATCTGGAAAAAATGAAATCAAAAATAATTTCTCAGATAACAGCAGAGATGGTGGCCATAGTTTAAGACATGATTAATAAATCTAGAGAGGACACAGATAAAAAACAAAAACAAAAACAGAGGAGCTAAGGAACATGATGGAATTCCAACATAGGAAACAAATGGAATCCATGAAACAGATACAAACAGATTTCCAGGACATTAAAAACTCCACTGAAAGTTTACACAGCAAAATGAACCAATGTGAGGACAGAATTTCAGATATGGAAGATAAGATTGCAATTGGTGACCAGGAAAAGAAATATTTCTTTAAAAAATTAAAGGACAATAACAATCAATCTAGCAGCTGCTAGACAATGCAAAGAAGAATAACATAAGACTGATCAGAGTCAAGGAAGAAACAGGAGAGAGTGAAGATGACATAAAAAAACTCTTCGCAGAAGTGATGGCAGAAAACTTCCCGAGAAGGGGAAAAGAACTTGACCTACAGATAAGTGAGGCATATAGGACTCCAATTAGCCTTGATCAAAAAAAATCTACACAGAGGCATATAATTGTTAAGATTGAAGAAATCCAACAGAAAAACAAAATTCTACAAGCAGTTAAAGAAAAGAAACAAATCACATACAAAGAAAAGCCTATCAGAATCACAGCAGACTTCTCAATGCAAATCCTCAAGGCAAGAAGAGCTTGGAGTGAAGTATTTCAAGCCCAAAAGGAAAACAGCCTCCAACCCAGATTGATGTACCCTGTAAAACTATATTTCAAAATTGATGGCAAAATAAGATACTTTCATGACAAAGAGCACCTTAGGAACTTCATGAATACCAAACCAGCACTCCAAAAAGTTTTAGACAATATCCTAGGAAAAGGCAATGAGGATCACAACCCCAGGAAGCCCAGCAGAATGAATCCATCAGGTACGACAAGAAATTAAACCAAAGGGGGAGAATCTAACAAAAAGAAAATGTCATGACAATGATAAGTCAATATGTATCAGTTATAACCATCAATGTTAATGGTCTCAATTCACCAATCAAAAGAAATAGACTGGCAGAATGGGTCAAGAAGCAAAATCCAACAATATACTGCATACAAGAAACACACTTAATTCAAAAAGAAACTCATAGACTGAAAGTTAAAGGGTGGAAAACAATACTCCATGTGACAGGAGCCCGAAAAAAAGCAGAAATACCTATCCTCTTTGCAGATCAAGTGGATTTCAAACCAACACTGATTAAGAGAGACAAAGAAGGACACTACATCCTTATAAAGGGACTAATCCAAGAGGAAGAGATGACAATCATAAATATATATGCACCAAACACTAGTGCACCCAACTATATAGAACAAATACTAATGGACATGAAAAATCAAATAAGCACTAACACAATAGTAGTGGGCCTCAATACCCCAGTCACAGATAGATAAACTAGATAAAAAATAAGCAATGAAATACTAGAACTCAATCAAACTCTTGAACAAATGAACTGAACAGATGTTTACAGAGTGTTCCACCCCACAAAATCAGAATACACATTCTTTTCAGCTGCACATAGGTCATTCTCCAAAATAGACCACATACTTGCTCTTAGAACATATTTAAGTAAGTGCAAAGGAATTGAACTTATCCCCTCCATATTATCAGACCATAGTGCAATGAAATTGGAGATCAATAGCAAAAGAAACTCAAAAAATTTCATAAACACATGGAAATTGAAGAACACTCTTCTGAATAACCAGTGGGTCACAGAGGAAATTAAAGAAGAAATCAGACAGTTCCTATAATTAAATGACAATGACAATACAACATATCAGAATCTATGGACATAATGAAAGCAGATTTACAATGAAAATTCATAGCAGTGAATACTCATATTAGGAAAACAGAGCGAGCCCAATTAAACAACCTGCTGCTGAACCACAGGCTTCTAGAGAAAAAAGAGCAGGACAAACCCAAAGCTCATACAACAGAGGAAATTAAAAAGATCAGAGCAGAAATCAGTGCAATGGAGACTAAGAGAATGACACAAAAAGTCAGTGATGCTAAGGTTGTTTCTTCGAAAGAATAAACAAAATTGGCAAACCCTTAGCAAATCTTATCAGAAAAAGGAAAGTATAGGCCCAAACCCATGCAACTAGGAATGAAAAGGATGAAATTACAATGAAATCAACATAAATCCAAAGGATCATCAATATCTACTTTGAGAATCGATATGCCAATAAGATGGAAAACACAGAAGAAATGGACAGATTCCTAGATACATATGAATTACCAAAGTTGAATGAAGAAGACCTAAAAATTCTAAACAACCCAATATCAATCAATAAACTTGAAAACTTAATTAAAAACTTACCTACTAAAAAAAGTCCAGGTCCTGATGTCTTCACTTACGAATTCTACAAGACATTTAGAGAGGAACTACTGCCACTATTGTTTAAACTCTTCAATGAAATTGAAAGGGAAGCAATGCTCCCAAATTCATTCCTGGAAGCAAGCATCACCTTGATCCCCAAAGCAGAGAAAGGCCCAACCGAAAAAAGAGAACAATAGGCCAATCTCACTAATGAACATATATGCAAAAATCCTTAATAAGATACTGGCAAATGGAATGCAGAAGATCATCAAGATCATACACCCTGATCAAGTGGGATTCATCCCAGGGATGCAGGGATGGTTCAACGTATGCAAATCAATCAATGTAATACACTATATCAATAGAGCCAAGGACAAAAACCATATGATTATCTCCTTAGATGCAGAAAAAGCATTTGACAAAATCCAACATGCATTTATGATAGAAACCCTACAAAAAATTGGAACAGATTTTCTCTACCTCAAACTAATACAAGCCATCTATGAAAAACCAGCAGCCAATACCATACTAAATGGTCAAAAAGTGAAATCCTTCACACTAAAATCAGGAACAAGACAAGGATGTCCACTATCACCACTCTTGTTCAATATAGTTCTGGAAACATTAGCCACAGCAATTAGACAAGAGAAAGAAATAAAAGGAATAAAGATAGGTAATGAAGAAGTCAAATTGTCATTATTTGCAGATGACAACATACTCTCTATAGAAGACCCCAAGAACTCCACCAAAAATCTTCTAGACTTAATAACCAAATTCAGTAAAGTAGCTGGTTACAAGGTCAACACACAAAAATCAATAGCTTTCCTCTCCACAAACAACAGACTCACTGAGAGAGAAATAGGGTAAACAATTCCTTTCACAATAGCATCCAAGAAACTGAAATACCAAGGAATCAACCTAACAATAGAAATTAACAACCTCTTCTCTGAAAATTACAGCACTTTAAAAAGAGTGATTGAAGATGATATCAGAAAATGTTAAGACAACCCTTGCTCCTGGGTAGGAAGGATTAATATAGTGAAAATGGCCATACTTCCAAAACTGCTATATAGATTCAATGCAATCCCAATTGAAATTCCAGCAGCATATTTCACGGGCCTTGAGAAAACAGTCCAGAAATTCATTTGGAACCAGAAGAGACCCATAATTTTCCTCAACAGAGACATGGCATGCGTTACCATGATGCCCAGCTTGAAACTATACTACAAAGCTATTGTTTTAAAAACAGCATGGTACTGGCAAAGAAACAGACCTGATTGCCACTGTAACAAATTGGAAGATGCAGAAACAACTCCAGAAATACTCAGCCTCCTCACCTTTTATAAAGGAGCCAAACACCCTCCCTGGAGGAAAGCCAGCCTCTTTAATAAGTAATGCTGGAAAAATTGGGTTTCAACTTGCCAAAGATTAAAACTATGCCTATATCTCTCACCATGCACTAAACTAAAATCAAAATGGATTAAAGGTCTAAATATTAAAACAGAAACACTAAACCGGCTGGAACAGAGGTAGGTAGAACTCTTGAATACATTGGTATAGGAAAAGATTTTATGAACAAATCTTCAGTTGCCAGTGAACTAGTACAATCAATGAGTGGGATTTCTTCTTATTAAAAAGCTTCTGCCCAGCAAGAGAAACCACCAACAATGTGAAGAGACAACTCACAATGTGAGATAAAATATTCACCTGCTATTCCTCAGACAAAAGTCTACTATCTAGTATCCATAAAGAACTTAAGAAAATCAGACCCCTCAAATTTAAAGACCCAATCCAAAAATAGGCATCTGATATAAACAGACATTTCTCACACAAAGAAGTAGAAAAAGCAAATAAATATGTGAAAAAAATGTTCAACATCACTGGTCATTCAAGATATGCAGGTGAAAACGATACTGAGATTCCACCTCATCCCAGAAAGAATGGGTGCTATCAGGAAATTAACCAATAACAAATGCTTGTGAGGGTGTGAGGAGAAAGCAACCCTTCTCCATTGTTGGTGGGAGTGTAGACTGGTGCAACCACTGTGGAAATCAGTATGGAGATACCTCAAAGAACTAGAACTGGAAGTCCCATTTGACCCAGCTATTCCTCTGCTGGGGATCTTCCCCAAAGAATTAAGAGAATCATACCACAGTGATATATGTGCACCCATGTTCATAGCAGCACAATTTGTAATAGCTAAGACTTGGAAGCAGCCCAATTGCCCATCAACTGTAGACTGGATAAAGTAGATGTCTTTTTAATAAAATGGAGTACTAGTCAGCCATAAAATAATGAGAAATTAGAGACATTTATAGCTAAATAGATGCACTTTGAGGTGATAATCTTAAGTGAAATAAATAGCACACACATGTGTAAATACCGAATAATTTGTCTAGTGTGAGAAACTGAAATTGTAAATAAGGACTAGCAGGTATAATATATAATTTGAAATAGGAAGAAAAGGGGCAATGGGAGAGGCAGGAGAAATGAAAGTAGGGAATGGAATTAATATGAGAAAATTAAAAAATGGAAACAACCTCTTTGTAAATAGGTAGGGATAGAGGGGTTAAAGAGAGGGCAGGGGAATGGAGAAAAAATAAGAAGAGAGATTATATAAATGCACAAATTTCCAGTGATGAATATCATTAGATTATATACCTAAAATGCACCAATAAAATTTTGAAAAATTTATCTTTTGTAATAAATTTTAGGGTTATAAAATGTTTTGTGGTCTTTTCTATAGTCATTTATTAAAAGATACTTTACTTGGATATTTACTTTGGAACCAAGTAGTAATCATATGAATAGAGAGGAAGGAAGAAGGGAGGGAGGGGAAAGAAAGAGAGAGAAAGAAAAAAAACTAGAGTGACATGTATGAATGATCTGATTGGAAAATCTGAGGTGTTCTGCTAATAGGAATGATGCAATTTATTTGATTTATATATATCACTTATAAGGGATCGTGAAATATATATATTATTTTAAAATGGTTTTTTGAAGGTTATAGTGTTTAAAATCATTAGCTCTACATCGAAAGGTCAAATTGGGAGCCATCACATGATTTCAATTTTTTCCATATAAACACAAGAAAGATACTAATGAACAATTGTATCATTGTATTATGGAAAATTGTATCATTCACAATTCCTGATTTGAAAGGAAGTATCCAGTAGGATGAAAAAGCAGAAAACAAGATGGTTGAGGGGGTTTGTCAATTTTTATTAACAAAAGATTCTTTTTTTTTTCTCAGACTTTGAATCACTGACTTTGAGCGATGTTAGATGGTTTGGAGAAATATTATAGTACCATTTGTCGTGGGCTCTTTTCATGATGAAGTGGTATTCAAGGAAGTGTTTCTGCCAGACATATGCCTTTGCTGCTCGAGTCTTCATGCATCTTTGAGGAATGGAGGGATAGCAGGAGACACTGCCAGAAAATTCTGTAGTTACTCCTACAAAAAAAAAAAACCCTACCAGTGGGAGATGTTCCTTTCCTTTCATATTCTGTCTGATAATTCATCTGTGGACTAAACAAAATTACTCCTTATACCTTACTAAGCCATCATGAAGAAGCATGGCAAAAGGTAGATTGATAAATAGTAACACATAATACTGCCTAAAATAATTTCTCACAGTGATTTAGAAAATAATTCTGCAAATACAGGTATAGGCACTTGAAGTTTCATCTAATGAGAGGGTTATGGGAAATATTCCTTGCCCACCATGATGTGTCTAATTCTCTTCTACTCCTTGTGCCAAGGTCTAGCCTCGTTATATGCAAGCTATTCCTGATGAATTGAAAAGAAGTTGCATAGATACCTTGCCATTATTAATCACCAGCTCTATTGTCAAAAGCTATTTGTAGATATTTTATCTCATTCTATCTAAAAATTATTCTGATGTATTTATGGTTTGTTCTTTTTTACTATAATTTGGTACATGAAAATGGTGCTCTACAAATCAGAGAATACTGAAAGTAATCATTTGTCCACACAAATTAGACTCTGATGTGCTACTATTCTCTAATGTCTCTCATATTAGTTTTTACATCACCAACCACTGTGGATTTTTTCAGATGTACAAAGAAAATTGCAGCTATTTAAAATAACCTAGAGAGGGAGAATGATAGGCAATATCCTAAGTACCTGAACCCTTTACATTTCAGCAGCCTTGTTGCCAAGGAAACCACTTGGGACTTTAGGGAAATTTGTGGATATTTAAAATGGATTGTGCCTGTACACAGATAGACACTTGCACAATTCACATTGCAGAATAAATGGATTCTAGCCCTGCAATACTAAGCTAGGAATTTCAAAGGCTGAGAACAGGAAATAAGAAAATGCAAAGGTTTATTCACTTATATGCCAATACATGTGCTATGTATATTGTGACAGATTATTACCAGGCTAACCTCTCCACAAGCGTAATCAGTGAAATATAGTATTTACAAAACTTTCATTTCAAATCGTACGTATTTGTGATTATAATACATCACCATTTAAAAATTAATTCCTGAGATCTGATTCAGTTTTTCAAACCTTTAAGAAGAAAACTGAGGAGTCCTTGCTGAGGCTCTGCTGAAAACTGAATGAATTCCTTTTAAGTGCGGACAAGAATCTTTACTCACAATACTGTGAGTAAAAGGCAGATATTGGAAAATAATGGAGATAGCCTGACATATCAAAACTATTCAGTGAGTTTTTCTGTTTCTGTGTGGTTGTCTTTTCCTTAATTTTATTCCTTTACAAATTTCTTCTGAAGATGGAATATTCTTAGTGAGACAACTGACTATGGAATAGAAAGCAGCTACACAAATTGATTTTCAAATACTATTTCCACATATTCTCAGAGTTAATATTTGAACCTATAATTAACCCTTGCTTTCTTTATTCATGCCGGTTCACTTTTTGCAAATTCTCCATACACTTCTCCCACATGACAGCCAGCTGCACCTTGAGTATTTAGAATATACCCCAGTTACCTTCCCTCTAAACTTAAGAATGTCTTACAAAAGGAACACAAAGGATCTGCAAGTTGGTGAACCTCTGCTCAGGGGATATATATGCCTTGTCTTTGAACAAAGATTGAACTCATGGATGGTAACATAAGAACTCCTAACTTCCATAGTTGCAGAGTGTGAATACTGAAAATTCTTTAATTCTGAATAAAAATATATGAAGTCATAGCTAACTTTATGTAATTATTTGACTGGTCATGAGGATATTTGATTAAACACTATTCTTGTGATGGTAATGGCGTTTTTACCTGAGATTAACATTTTACCTGGTAACGGAGACATAAGCAGATTATCCTTTTCAGTGTGGGTGGGCCACATCTTTCAGTGGAGGGCCTAAGTAAACATAACAGTGAGTATGAGAAATTTCACTCACTCTACCTATCTTTGAGCTGGCACATTGACCTTCATCTTTAGACTCATACTTGGACTGGAACTTAACTATCAGCTCTCCAGTCTCTACCTTCATGACTTTAGATCATGACATGTGTTTCCAACAAAAAAATAAACATTTGTCTGGACATCACTTCCATGTACAAGCTGAAGACTCATGAGCGCACGTGATTAAACTTTCCTATTCCAAATTTCTTCTAAAATTATTACACTTGATCTTAGCCAAAAGGCCGAGAAGTGATCTTCTAAAATTATTAAAATAAATGAGTAATGATGGATCAATACCTAAAGCTAATGAAAGGTATTATGTGTCTCAAAGTAACACAGAGTAATATCAGCTAGATATTTTCTAGATAAAGTTCAATTGAAAATTTTAAAACAACAGCAACAGAGTAAAAGCACAGTGGGAAGGCAGAAAGACAAAAGAATATTCGATCTCAGGAGAAGATCTTAAATCCTTGGGGCAAGAGTGAGAAAAGAATGGCCTCTGGGAAATGCAGGAAACATTTGTCTTGTAATCACCTTCTCCAGTAAGAATAAGAGCACTAGAAAGTAATTTCATGGTGTAGTCTGAGAGCATTGCAAGTGAAAACGTAGTAGACACGAACATGTAATGAAAAGTATGTGTGTATGAAAGTAACACAGAGTAATATCATCCAGATATTTTCAAAATAGAGTTCAGTTGAAAATTTAAAAACAACAACAGCAACAAACAGTAAAAACAAAAAGCTCTCTGGCCTCCTCCCCTACCCCATGTGACTGGGCTTCTCTCTGCATGCTCAGGCCTACTACTAAGTCCAAGGTTAGCTGGACTGTGAGGAAAAAAAGCTGAACATGAACACTTGACTTTGGAGAAAAGGTGGTTATTGATAAGCATCTCACCATTAAAGGGTGGATAAAAAGGGGGAAAAAAATCACAGCATATGGCTAATGCACACCATTATGAGAATTAAGTACAACACTGTAAAACTCAAGGAACAACTTACTTTAAAAATTAAAAAAAAAAACCCTACAGAATAAAGAGATTTCAGAAAGTGTCATCTTTATCTTGCAGTAAAAAGAAAAAGAAATGAGCACCATGAAACAAGAGATGAAAGATGAGAGGATAAGACAACAGACTGAGATAGAAAAAGGAGCTACGGAGGAGCCAGACAGAGGGCAGAGGGAGCTGAACAAGATAAGGGAAAAATGAAAGGAAACTAAAGGTACAATAACTAATTTTAAAACTGCTTTGAAAGCAAGAAAGAGAATAATGGTGCTACAAAAACCAAATCAGTAATGTGAAAGCTGAATTTTTGAGTTTCTTAAATTTTCTACTGTTGAACAAAAATAAATTTCTCAGAGTTGAACTAATTTTTTTAAATAATACATTACCCAAGGGAATTGATTCTGATTACAGAAGTAATTGATGTATCTTAAAAGAATCAAATACATTTAAAAATAAATACTTCATTAAAACAGTAGAGAAGCATAATATTGTTTGGAAGCCCCTAAGTAAAAGAAGTAAGCCAGGAGAAGAAAAAATAGTACATAAAATTTCTTATTAAAAACTTGTGTGTAAGTAAAATACATCAATTTTTAAAAGGCTAAAAGTAAGTAAGAAGAAATAACTATATAGAAATATAGAAAAAGAATATGTTAATACTTTTATAAAGTGTACTGAAATATACAGTATTCTAGGAAAATATATATTGACAAAAATAACCCTCCCAAAGTTGTATGATTTACAAGAATAATCACAAAAGACATTCAACAATTTAGTTTTCAGATTTGGCAAGGGAAATTTCAGATTCATTTGGTATTACCATTTCTTCCAAATTTACATGAAACAAGTAATTGTCTCCTAGAAACAGTTCCAGGGCATAGAACAAAAAGAAAACCACATTAATTTGTTCCCAGAAGGTAACATAACCCTTCAGCAAAAACTGATGGAGAAATTAAAAGTAGCACTTGTTTAAGAATATTCCTAGTGAAATAGTAGGAAAAACGTCTAGAGTGTTATTAATCAATGAATAAAATCATATCCAAGTAGGATCTATTCTAAAGATTATGAGTACTCAGTATCAGAACACCTTGTTAATACACAGTCATGTCTGAGAAATAGAATAAAACTTACATGCCGGAATAGATGCTAAAGATATTTCATAATATTCAGCATTCATTTCTTATAGATATTACCAGATAACAAAAAAACAGAATTTTTCTTAATAATATAAAAATTACATAAAACCTTTAGTAGTGTCATGTTGCCAATTTTTCTTCAAAATGATCTACAGGTAAATTTCATTTTTGGTGAAATCTCAACAGATGTGTGTGTGTGTGTGTGTGTGTGTGTAAATCAGCAATGAGTAAAATGTGTAATGACAAGCCAAGAACACAGCCAAGTAAATATGAAAGTTTGTGGATTTTGTCCTAATGAGTATCCAATCGTTTTTGAAAAGACAGTGAGTTATTTGCCCAGGAATGGGCAAAAGAATAAATGTCCAGAACAGATTCCAGAAGGCAGGGAAAAAGTGAGAGAAGTGATCTTAAGCTATTTTCCTTTCCTTTGAATAAGATGGAAAGCCATTGCAGTACCTTGAACATAGTGAAAAGATTTTATTTTTAAATTATTTTAAAGTATCACTCCGGCTGTTGTGGAAGAGCAGATAGTAACAGGGCAAGGATGAAAGCAGGGAGAATAGTTTGAAAGTGAGTATAGGAACCTCATAGTATGGATTGTGTTGGTTTATATCACTAATATGTTTAGAAGGATTTGTTGAAGGATTGATATGCAACTGATATGGCAAGTATGGCAGAGAAAAAGAAGTCAAAGACCACTCCAAAGTCTATATCCTGAGCTAGAGGATGAAACAAAGTTTTGCTTATTTTTTTAATAATGAGAATGAGATTATTGTGGGAATGATGGTGGGAAAAGAATACTGATTGCGATATTAGGGATTTGTTTTTGGACAAAATAAGTTTGAAGTATCTATTAAATATCTAAGTGGAGATAGTAAATAAGCAATTGGTTATCTGACCTAGAGTTTAAGAGAGGTATAAATTGTAAGTCATTAATATGTATTTGTGTTTCAATCCTTTGAATAGTTCTAGAGTAAGAAGGGTGTGTGCTTAACCCTGAGTCACTTCACACCTGGGGTAGTGACCTACTCAGCCAAATATTACTTCTACCTCTAGGAAGATGAGTACTTAGGATTGATCATTAACTTGACAGCCTGGAGGTTAATGTGTATTCTGTTAAAATTGTGTTAGTAGGGTGGTGAGAGCAAAAGATTGAATTTGATGGGTTTAAGAAAAAATTAGGTTTGAAAATTGTTATTATTGCATAACATTAAGGTTTAAATCTAACTTTTAGGTATAATAAATACATTGCAGTTTTGTAACAGAATAGCTTTATTGTTAGGTGATATTCATTGGTGTATGAAGAGGAAAACTGTCATGAAATTTGCAAATTATTTTTAAAATATTCAGAAAATAAAGTTATGGATAAAACAAATGTGACAAAAATATAATAAAAAGAGTCAAGGACAACAACAAAGGTTTTCTTTAAAGGAGTTTGAAATAAAAAATGTAGATAGAAAGAAGAGGTGGGTGGACAGGGACGGCTAAGAGATATTTAAATATGAGTTGATATTATAATGTACTTAACACTAATGAGAAAATCCAGTAATATATAAAATTAAGGGAGATCCAGAAGTTGCATGGTTCTAGATCCTTTGAATAAGGTGAATAAGAACACACTATAATGTAACTGTATTTTTTATTATACTTTGTAGAGACATTCATGAAAGAGCACATCCAGAAATGCTCCGAAAAGTAACAAGAATGATGCGATAAGTGTGTTGGAAAAAAAGGGAGTATTTTGAGAGGATTTAATGGTAATGCATCTTTTACTATATTTTATTAATTTTTAATCGAAACTTGTTTACCTCTTAGTGTGCTATTAGGATGACACAATAAAATTTCTAAAACTTATTATTTAATCTGCCATAGTTTGAATCATTAAACATTGAAACTTCAGCAGAAAGGACTAAAGTGATGATTTTTCTAGGGTTGTTGATTACAGAGAAATTTTGCAACACTTGTGACCCAAGTTGAGCTGGAATATTTGTTCACCTTTAATTGCTCTAGATAATATGCTGGCCAAGTTTTAAACTCAGGCGTTTTCATTATTTTTAGATTTGACATAGACCCACTAGTGTCTAATTTTCAATGATGTATGCAGTATTTCAGCAAGCAAGCTGCAGTTGAAAAGGCAGAAAGCAGGGAAAATGTCATGAAGTTTGCAAATTATTTTTTAAATAATCTGAAAATAAAGCTATAGATAAACCAAATGTGGCAAAAATATAATAGAAAGAATCAAGAACAACAACAAAGGTTTTCTTTAAAGGAGTTTGAAGTAAAAAATGTAGATAAAAAGAAAAGGTGTATGGACTGGTTTGAATAGTGCTATCCAACTCAGCTTTTAATTATCTAAAAGGAAGTCCAGAACATTTCAGTTGGGAGGTGCTATGCAATAATAAAGTTACTTTTCCTATTGTATTATATAGACTTTGTATTTTAATTGCATCACAGTATGAGTTTAAGCTAATTGGAAGGCTGAGGAAAGTGCAGAAAGAGATTATTTCACCATATAGCAAGTAATTAAATTTAAAGCAAGTGTTAATTGACCTCTACAAAGGGCAAAGTATTGTGCACAATTTAAAGAATTCTCAAATAAATAACTGAAATTCAACAAGATTATCTTACACTTGAGAAAATAATATATTTTGAATTATTTTCAAACTCTTAACTACAGGCATAGAAAAATTACTAAACTCAGTTTACTATATTTGAATACTTTTAGTTACCCATTTTTTCAAGTGATTGGAGCACATTAGGTGTAAAGTCAAAATAAAAATGTGGGTTTTTTAATAAAATGGAATATTACTCAGTCATAAAGAATGAAAAACTAGAGTCATTTATAACTAAATGAATTCATATAGAGGCCATACTCTTAAGTGAAATAAATAGGACACACATGTAAATACCGAATAGTTTCTCTAGTGTAAGAAACATAGTGTAAACAAGGGTTAAATGATTAAAATGAATAATTGATAATTTGAAATAGGAAAAAAGGTCCAAAGACAAAGGAGTGAAGGGAGAGGAAGGGGAAAGGAAAAGAGGGAAAGGAAAAACTATGAGAAAAGAAAAAAAATGGAAATGAAATCTATGTAAATAAGGAAGGGCGGAGAGGGTGAAGGGTGCACAGGTAATGGGGAAAAAAATAAGAACCAAGATATCTCATGTACAAGTACAAGCATCCAATGATAAATGTAAATGAATTATATACCTAAAATGTACCAATAAAAGAACTAAAAAAAAATAAAAAAATAAAAAAAATTGAGATTTACATATATTGCAAAAGAAATTTGAAAACATTTTCTATCTTCTATTTGGTATGGAGCAGAATGTAGGCACACAGCACTAAAACATAAAAAAACTACTTTTTTTACTGCTACTTACTACTTTTGCTAAGATAAAAGCATTCTATTAAAATTAATTTTGACACGTACTTAATTTTAGCTGTAACTAATTTAAAAGTAGCTTTTCTTTTACTCTAAAAGTTTAACAATAAACTAGAACTTCTAATTAGGTCTATTAAGTCATGTTTTACATTTTCTAAAGTTCTCTGAAATTTTAAGCATTTTAATTTTCAAATTTGTACTTTCTTTTTCTTTCAATTGTTATCTATGAGCCTTTTACATTTTTGGACATAATCGTAAAATTAAAAATTTAATAAACTAAATAATACAAATAATGACATTTTTAATCTTAATCTTCACCCAGGTAGGAAAATCACAAAAGTAAAATGTCAAGTGGGAAAATTATTTTCATCTTCTGAGGTACATAAAGATATGGAACACTTCCAATGATAACCCTAAGACAAGGAGAAAGCAATAACATTTGCTACCATATATGAATATCAGTTTTCTCAAGTGTTTATGTGGCAACACTTAATCCATAATCATTTTGAAATGGAAAATTTTGATTTTGATTCATTAGTTCATCATTTTAGAAACATTTAATGACTAATTATTATGGGATCCATATTGTCCTAAGTTGCAGAATAAACTTTTTACTTTTGTAGAATTTGCATTATAGTACGATTGTAGATAAAATTAAGTAAATACATGAGTTAGAGCAATCCTAACAGTTAAAAATACTATAAAGAGCAATAAAGCAGAAGACAAATTTGACCAGTGCTATGGATTATGCAAATAAATTATTCAGAGAATTATTTTAAGTAGTAGCCATAAGTAAGTGGAGTTGTAAAGGACCAAGATCAGGTATGGGCTTAGCCCATTTGAAGGACAACAAAAAGAATTATGGCTGGAGACAAGTCAGGAACCAAGTTAAAAAATAAACAAAAACAAGGTCAGACAAACAGAGGGTCTCTGGATCATATTAAACTCTATGTAAGAGGATTGGATTAAGTTTTAAATGTGACTGACATACCTTGGAGGTGTTTGAGCAAGAGAGGGACCTAATTTGATTTATATTCATAAAAATCACCTTATAAAAAATTGTGAGTTACAGGAGCATGGCCTCAGAAAACAGGAAGGAAGACGTGGCAGCCATACAGTTAAGAGAGGGTAGACGTGAGCTGTTTCTAATGGGATGGAAAGTGTGTTAGAAATAGCAGAATAAGGATTAGGTCTAGGTTTTCTGTCTGACAACAAATAGAAAGATCGTAGTGTCATATACTGAGATCTAGGAAAACTCAAAGGACTGAGTTTGAGGGACAAAAATCAAAATTTCTGTTTGCATGCTATGTTAAGATCTCATTATTCCTTCAGCAAAAGCACACAGATCAGGAACTTCAGAGTAAGAACTCATGTGAATACAATTATCATTCGGTTAAACTGAGAAATGAAAGTGTTTCAGGATTGAGCACCGAGAAAGGAGACAGATTCAGTAAAGTGAGAATAAAAATTATCACAAAGGAAGTAAACTCTACTTCCTTTACTCAGAAGCATAAGAAAGATAAGCAAAGTAAAGATTGTTTCGAGAAGAAAGTGATCACTCTGCCCAATGCTACTAGAGTTGACTTATATGGGCAAGGTGAATATGAAATTTGGCAAGTGGATATCCTTGATGACCTGTGAAAGAGAAGTTTTACAAAGAAATGGAGATAAAATCCTGTTGAAGTATGTAAAAGAGGAAAAAAAGGATTTCTAATTTCAGTTATATTTTTAACAAATTTTGTCAAAAACACTTTATGAGGTAGAACACTTAAAATGTTTCCCTAAAATCTATTTTTTAAAAATCTATATGAAAGCAAGAGGGGAAAAATATAAACAATAAGTAATAGTGATTGTAAAAAAAAATGCCACTGAGCAGTATTCATTTCTGGAAATCTAGGCCTGAATTACCTGAGTTACATTTTTATTTTGTACAGGGGAATGAACTACACTCAGATCTCCTTGGCTCAGCCTCTATCTGTGTTGGGATTGTGGTCATGCACCGCTATTCTCATTTAGGCCTAGGTTTAAGGACTATATTAGTCACTTTCCCATCACTGGAACAAAGTACCTGATACTCACAATTTTCAGGAGGAGAGGTTTATTTTGGCTCATGGTTTCAGATGGTTCAAACCATGGTTGCTAGGTTTCAAGAAAAAAACAGTAGAGTAGAAGAAAACTATTCAACCCATGGCAATGAGGAAGCAGAGACACAAGAGGAACCAGGGACAAGAATATTGCCTTCCAGGTCATGCCCCCAGTTCTCCATGAACTCATCAGTGGATTAATCTGCTGATAAGTATAGCATCTCCATGATTCAATTATCTTCCTAATATTTACCTTTGCACATAGGGAGGAGGTCATTTTATACCTAAACCGTAACATTCTAAAGCTATCCCCTAAAAGGCTTATGTCCATCTTATTATGTAAAATGCATTAGTCCATCTCTAAGAGTCACCAAAGTCTTAACAGTTTCAGCATTGCTGAAAAGTCCAAGACCAAAATCTCAGATGTGAGCCCCTATAAAAAAAAGGAAAATTAAATACTTCTAATATACAGCTGCACAGCATAAATATTCCCATTCCAAAAGAGAGGAACAGGAGGCATATTAGAGTTTTCTACAGGAAAATAATGAATAGAAAATATATGTATAATTATTGAAGATTTCTTAGCTAGAGGTGCAGGATCAGAGACAGAATAGGCCACAGTGTACATATGTACATGTGATTGTCTGATTTCAAGGCAGTAATGGCAGGGTCCATGAAAGCTGCTCAGTCCCTGGCAGTGTGAAAGCATACAGGCAAGGGAGAAAGTGGGGCAAAGAACATACCTTTCTAGACCATGCCTAAAACAATACAACCCCTCCAAGGCCCCACCTCCTTACAATATATTCATCTATGAACTCATCAATGAATTAATCTATTGGTGAGTATGATATCCCATGATCAAATTACCTTCCAAAATCCTACCTCTAAGCATATGAAACTTTGTGGCACATTTTGTACCTAAACAATAACAACAACTAAGAAGTCATTGACAAAGGATGAATCTTTGGCCTAAACAAGTGGAATGTCATGTTAGAGACCCAGACTAAAGTCAGATGGTCTCAATGGGTCTAGTTGAAAAGCATTCACTCCAAATAGAAAGACTTAATTATTTCCATTTTTGTCATGGATAAATGGCCTGTTGAGAAAAAAGTAAAAACTGCACAATTCATACACAAAAGCCAGCATTCATGTGATCTGAGGACCTGTGCAGTACAAGCCAAACCTGAGTTTAAAATGGTCTCAATCTATGAATGTCACCATTTACCTAGCAAAGGAAAAAGTAAAATTCTTACTGGAAGAATGCATTTTAATTAGCATCCAAGAATTTTAACATTATAAAAAGCACCATAAGTGCTAGTTCTTGCTCTCTTTCTCTCTCTCTTACTGGCTTTTTCTCTTGTTCTTTCTCTCTCTAAAATTCTGACACACACAAACACACACACACACACACATACACACACATACATGCCTCACAAGAAATTAGGCCATCAGAAATAAAAGTCAAAAGAAACAATAACCTGTGAACAAGGCCATGAAAACTGCATATTTTATTATGATCAAATTCATAACATAGAAAGAGCAAGTGCCTTATAGCAAAAGAAATAAAAGAAGAAATGCAGAGATAGGTTAAAAGTATAAGATATTATCAAAAGCAATTTGGATTTATTTTAAAATAATTAAAAAAATAAAAATAAAAATTATTAATACTAAAAGAACAAATTGAGGCATAAGAAACATTTAGGAGAACATGAATGTTTGTTTTATGTGTCACCTTGACTGAGCTATAGTAACCAATTATTCAATTAAGTACCAACCTAATATAGATGTGATTAAAGTTCACACTCAGTTGACATAAACAAAAAGATTTTCATAGATAATCTGGATGTGTTTGATTTCATCACATGGAAGGTTTTCACAGCACATGGAGGTTTACATAAAGAATAATAAATTCTATTTGTGGGATAACAGGTTTAGCCCATACCTAAGAGTTCCAGATCACCCTTTCGAATAGTCTGCTCTTGGTATTTGAAATTTCCCTGCCTGCCTCCACCATGAAAACTCTGTTCTCTGCAAGAAGTCCCCTCTCCTCTCCTCCCCTCTCCTCTCCTCTCCTCTCCTCTCCTCCCCTCCCCTCCCCTCCTCCCCCCCTCTTCTCTTCTCTTCTCTTCTCTTCTCCTCTTCTCTCTTCTCTTCTCTCTCTGCCTCCCTCTCTCTCTCTCTCTCTCTCTCTCTCTCTCTCTCTCTCTCTCTCTCTCTCTCTCTCTCTCCTTCTCAATATATAGATAGACAGACACACAGATTATTTTTTCTGTTACTTTGGTTGAACTGTGACTGATATAAAGATGATTAATGAACATCAAAAGGATTAGAAACTCTATAGCCATGTAACATAGACCTGGAAAGAGGAGTTAACAGATATAAAAGACAGAAAATGAACAGCCAACTATAAATTTTATCATATTCTGAAGACAATTACAAAAGAAAAAAAGAGAGGAAATATAGAAAGTAACATTATCTGATATTTTTTCCAGAATAAAAAAATATACTCTGATGATTAATTTCATGTGTTAACTTGGCTAGGCTACGATGATCAAATGTTTTCTCAATATCAATCTAGATGTTGTGAAGCTGTTTCAGATATGATTAGCATTTAAATCAATATACTTTGGCTAACATAGGTTTCCTTATAAATATGTTGGACTTATACAATCAGTTGAAGGTCTTACCAGAAAAGACTGAGTTTTTCTGAGGATAAGGACTTCTGTTTCCAGATTGCACTCAAGCAACAAAATCTGCTATTCCCTGATCAGCTTCCCAGCCTTCCAGTCTCTCAGATTTTATGGTTGCCAGACCCACACCTATGCAATGCCATTCCTTAAAGTATTTCAATATACCCCTTCACACACAGATACACACATTTACACACATATACTTACACATCTTATTTTGTTATGTTCTCTGGAGAACACTGAAATAGATAGATTGATACATAGATAAATAGATAGCTGATAGATATAAAAAGACACCCATATTTAGTGAATTTACAAATCTGCAAAGACGAAAATTCAAAAACATTCACTAAAAAAAAATTACAAATGAATAGAGTGACAAGTGACTTTTCAAAGGTAAAAAGCAAGTACAATTAGAATAAGTATATATTTTACATTAACAAATATAAATAAATAAATGATTGACTAAATAAACAAAATGGACTGAAAGTCACATAAAATAGCAGTAAGCACACTACTGTAGGTTTAAAAACTTATATTTGAAGGAGGTATGAAAGCCATTATCAGAGTGAGAACAACTGGAATAAATTCATTGCCAACAGAACTTCACTAAATGAAAAAAGACTAAACTTCAGGAAAAAAGGAAATGAATATATTCCTGGAAGGAGATTTGTAAAATGTTAGAATAAATGGTGGAAAAAATTAACTGTAAACTTTCTGAGAAACTCAAACTGTATGGCTGATTATGAAAACTGATGCTTAATTTAGAAACTTAAAATGTGAAGACAGAGCAAAAAATTTTGATAAAACAAAAGGGATTTAGTAAGAGCAAAGTCATCGTTCAGAAAGAATGAAGATATTGATGAGACTATATTAATTCATATTTTCATGCTTAAATTTCCAATAAAATAGAATAGAGAAAATAAATTTTTATCCACTGTTTGTGGAAACAAAAAAAGAAGAAAAAAGATGGGAGAGAGGGAGGAAAAGTTGTAAAAACAAAAAAGCACAAA